>NC_051846.1:100570916-100576826 GCF_002237135.1 Teleopsis dalmanni | reverse complement strand
GGGAAGGAATGTTGTGAGTTAATTATTTATTTTATTTAATTTCACGGTTTTGGCAGTTTTTCCGTAAGGTAGTGTGTACGGTCTTAGGTGATCGTACATTTTCCCTAAAAATAGGCAAGGTTATTTGCATCTGGGCAGTTATTGACTAGAACCAAAGCATTTTCAGACCCGTCACACACTGGGGTATTTGACCAATTTAGGCGGCCAAAATTATTTTTGTGTGATTTTTAACTCAAAATGTTACGTAAAGCTACTTCATGACTTTTAAAGTTGCTAAAACAAAAAAATAAACAAAATAATTAATAATGTCTAAAAAAAATACACTGTGCTTGATAAAATGTTGCATATGTATGGCAAGCGGCTTCTCTCAATTCAGAATTCGAGTAAGATATTAAAACAAATAAATATTGTTTATTATATTATTATAAATATAATTATAAATATTATTATAATAATAAAAAGTATTTCAGTTTTTTAATGCGACGTTTTGCTTAAACATATTCGTATACCTAACAACAGTAAAATTATATTGAAACATGCATTTTTCTGCTCTTACCTTAGAACAATAAGTGTAATTTAAAAAAATTTTAAATATTTAAAAATTTAATATTTCGCTATCTGAGCGAAATATTCATCCTTCTCACTTAAGCACATTATGGTGTCTTCCAGTTCATTAGTAGGAAGAAGCATTTTTAACGCTTCCTTTGTGAAAGGCTGTGATGGTTTTTTTGGCTTTGCTCTCAATCCAGTCAGGAGAGGATCTGAAGTTAATAACAGTCTATTTAATATATGTATTGCAGGACTTCCGAGAAAATTTTCGTGCATAGTTCTCACGATACAGTCTGAAATGCTTATTACGTGCTTCTGCCGCTTCTTCTGACAGTTGTCCTATAGGCAGCAGTGCATTTTTAATGACAATTTCTCCATGAATAAGAATCTTATGCATAGTAGGCGTCATAGGATACCATGGATACAATATTACGTACAGCTTCGCTGTATCGAAAGCATATTGATTAAATTTTTCAGTATCAATGTCATATCCACTTGATATGACTTCCAAAATCACTTTTAAACAAAAAATTAGGTTTGGATCTATACTCGTAATTTCTGCTGATAACTCAGGCTCAGAAAAAATCGACTACTTATGTTTCCATCATTACTATTTCCGAATCCAGGTTTAGGAATATCTACAATAAGACCCATTTTGTTTTTGAATGCCTTTTGAATTTTGATTACACGGAAACACATAGTATACATAGATCACAAACGCTGCTTATGAGTACACTGAATGCTGCTAGTGCGCTTGATTAGGATTTCAAATACTCACAAAAATTAGTAAATATTAACTTTATCTTCAATGTTTCAATGTGTCAGATCTTTACATTTCAGGCATAACAATATTTTTTCTCCTACATTATCTAAGTATTATGTTTACTCGTTTTGTATACGAAGCAATGCAAAATATTGCTTCAAATATGCATGACTCTACTTCACTTTTTTGCTGCTTACAAAGCCATCCGCAAAAATCCGCAGCCAAACTTTTTTTTTCTTAAATGAAGAAACTTTCACCTTTATAATGCAGTTAATATCATAGTGGAATATTGCGGAATTCTATAACTTTTTAACTATAATGCATTCGCTTAAATCAAAAAAATTCATTAGATTAAAGCCTCAACAGCACTAAAACACAGAATATCTACTTTAAATTTTATGAGTAGATCTCTAATTACCTGCTTTAAACGATGTCATAATTTATATCTTTAAAGAATGTTGTCGCTATTAATAATATCACTTTTTATTAGCTACTAGTGTAAGTTGCAACTCAAACAAAAATTTTACTTTCAAAATGCTCCACTTCAAATCAGCTGTTCATGCGAATGGCAGCTCAGAGAAAAATAAAAAAAACATAATTTTGTAGCAAATTCTATTTTGTAAAGTCCCCAATTAAAAATTTTTATGAAAAATTAATTTCAAAAATTCGATTTTTGGCCGCCTAAATTGAGCAAATACCCCTATGTGCGTCGGTTCGACGAAATAAGAAATGCTGATTTTGGTATTTGGTTAGTAATTGGTGTCACGATGTAAGTAACTTTGAAAATGTAAATACGGAAGAATTGCAAAAATATGTAGAGCATTCTTATTAATAATAAAAACTTTGCAAATTTAGCAAAGTAAATTATGAAACTATGGAAAAGCCCAATTAGGTAACTAATGTAATTTGAAGGTCATATATTGGATTTTTGCATCAAATTTAGGTATATAAGATAGAATTAAAAACACAAAAAAGGGGAGTTGAGTTTTGGTGTGATGACTGAGACGCTGATGCGTAAAACAGTTGTGTTGAAATTAATCGTGGAAATAAAACTCAAGTACGAAGGGTTTTATTAGTAACTAAGGACGTGTTAATATTTGAAATATAACTTTAGTGTATTTTAAAGTTAAATAAGTTGTTTAAAACTGATAATTAAACTTTTAAAAGTGTAAAATTAGTTATAAACTTTTATACTAAGGAAATTGGAAAATAAAAAGGAAAATTGTATACAACAGAAAACAACTGAAATAACATGTGAAATAAAAGATCATATACATAGAAAACAGATCAATGACTTTCTTTTTCTTAAAAAAAAATAAAAAATAGTGAAGTTTATCTACATGTATAACCGAATAAGTTATATGACTATATAACTAGACGAAGAAAAAACTACATATACAATTGTAGTTAGATGAAGAAGAATTACAACTAACTGAAGATACAACATTTAGTCCAGATTTTAATTTGGCGCATTCACGTTCTTCCATCACCAAAAAACACAACACATGTAATCTTAACTTTGCGCCACTTTCTATGAGGATTGTTACCTATTTTAATTTACTTGTATTATTCTGAATATCCCGGTTTTGGAAATTATTTGGTTTTGATTTACCGCACAAAATAAATAGCACTTATTTCGGGTATATTTAACCGAACACACCAAAAAGGAAAATTTATGCTTTTATATTTCTTGTAGTTCACAGAAGTTTTTTTTAAGTTTTTAGTAAACAGCACTTATTTCGGGTATATTTAACCGAACACACAAAAGGAAAATTTATGCTTTTATATTTCTTGTAGTTCACAGAAGTTTTTTTTTTTTTAGTTAATTAAATCCAGCTAAAAAAAACGCTGTCACTTGTTATGTACATTCCGTTTCAAGCAAACTAACCAAAAGAAGACAGTAGCTTCTGTCATGTAGGCCTGGGTAGGGGTAAACGAAGAGTTAATAAAACAACGTGAATATTAATAACGTTAACATACCTTGAAATTTATGTGGCTTCCATGGGTACTTCAGTTATTTTTTTTATTATATCGCCGACATTGTCAATGTGTTTTTAATGTGACCACCAACAGTATTCCTCTTGCGCATAACTATTAAGTATGCTGTTCACTTTTTTTTATTATATAGTCCACAAGTAATTTTTTTATAGAATTTAAATGTGTTATATTTGCGCTCACTATTGAAAGAATTTCAATTTATTAAATTTACAACGTGCATTGCGCGCACGCTATCAGTAAAAATAGAAGTAAACAAAAGTGGTAAACAGAGAAGGCGAAAAGTAAAGCTTTTACGTTCAAGTCTCGTTTGTTTAGTGCAATATAGTTAAGGCGAACTTCACTAAAGCTTCAGTAAAGTTTGACTTAATGAGAGGGGACAGTATTGCCAAGTGCGAATAACCACTCGAAATATCTAAGACAAATTGTAGCTTTATTGAAAAGGAGAAAGAAAAAAGAAGCTTTATTAGAGGTTATTACCCTCAAGTCAAACAAGGCCAGCTAACGCAAATTAACGAAAGCAAGCTTTGCTAACAGGATCACTAACATGATAGGAATTTATCAGTTAGGCGAATTGGATATAAAAGCCATAGCAGACACGGTGATGGCGCTCTTTCTTTTTCCTTTGCTGTTGGTTGATGAACTATCGAAATTTAAAAGTACTGATAGAAGTCAAGTTTGTTTCAAAACTTAAGATTAAAAGAAAAAAAGTGAATAAAAGTGCTAATAAAAGCCAAGTTGTTTTAAAACCCAAGAGATAATAATTAAAAATTTCATTAAATTTGAAAAGTGCTAATAAAAGCCAAGTTTGTTTCAAAACCTAAGAGATAATAATTAAAACTTCATTAAATTTGCATCGTCTCTAATCATATTCTTAAAAAGTGGATCAAATGCATGAGTTTTATGCCAAATAATGAATAGTTTTTTTCTGAAATATGCTTAAATAGAGACATATGCAAATAGAGACATATGCAAATGTATTATGACAAGTCAAGTGCAACAGAAGAATGAGCAAAAATTTTGAAATGATACATAAAACTCATTAGTGATTAACAATTATAACACAATAAATAAAAATTTGGGGTTCTTCTAAATGAAAACCACCCAAAGAAGCCGAAATAAAGTGATAAAGCTGTTTTGTGGCGAAATGTTAATACCTACATTGGGGATATAGCAGATAGTGAAGTGATAAATAGTTAAACTAGAAGACATGACCATAGGGATATTGGACCGGTAACAAAATTCACTTTTGTTGGAAGAATTCAACGGGATCAATACACACCGTTAAGGCACAACGGTGTACAGGTATTCCTGCACTAGAAAAAAAAAAATCTATCTTATACTGAAACACACGTGTCTGCATTTATATATATTTTTTTATTTTTTTATATTTTTTTTTATTAGATATATTCCATTGTATATTTTTATTTTTCACTAACATATAATTGTGATGAATTAATGAAATTAGGATTAAATTAAATTTGGATGTTAAAAAGATTACCCTGAAAGTTGAATTGTATTAATTATTAAATATTATCTTAAGAATTGCATAAAATATTATCTTAAGAATTGCAAAAATGAAAATTAAAATTAGGAATTAAATTTGGAAAAGAAAAAAAAAAAGATTATCTCGAAAGTTGAATTATATTAATTACTAAATATTGTCTTAAAAATTGCATACGATATATATACGAAAGAAAAAAAAAAAATAAGAGTAACGAGAAAAAAAAAGAGATTTTTAAATTTTTTTATATTAAAGAGTCCTAAATATATAAAAATACATATACATATATTTTTTTATTATTCATAAGTTTCAGCTAGGTCAACAGCAGCGTGGGTGACGTCATTCTAGCAGCTGTAAGGTAAGACACGCGAACTTGTGTAAAGAGAAATTGTTACTTTGTTTAAAAATTTAGTTAAAAGATTGGATTGTGTATATTTTTCTTTTTCTCTTATTTTTTTTTGGTTTTTTTATTATGATTTAATTAGTTAGGTTTAAGATTACTAAGATTATTATTGTCATGACTTTTGTTGAATCTAATAAATAAAAAGAAAGAAAAAAAAAAAAAAGAAAAAAATTTTTTTTGATGGAAAACTCAAATAATATGCAGGATTAGGGTTTAGTTATTTGGCGGTGGTGGAAGTGCTAGGGAAAAATAGAATGCATATAAGTTGAAGAGTGATCGAGTGAATGTAGCGTGAAAGATGTTACAGACAAAACAGACGAGGACGTTTCAAGTTGCTGCAATATAGCGAACTCAATCAGGCAATGGCTATATTGTGATTGTGTTAGATGTAGGTTCCTCACAAAAATGGTTTTCTTCCACAGCAAACAGGTGACATGAATTTTTGTTGATATCCGCGATTGTTCCTGAGCGTGAGAAGAATCACCCCCAAAACCGGCGAGCATACCGGGCTGGCCACCATGTCACCGCTCCACGTTCACTGCAGTGTTACTTCGCCCACCGAAGACCGGACACAACAAATGGCGCCCAACGAGACACTAATACGAAGACAGGACCCAATTAAAAGACGTAATAAATAACAAAATAATAATATTATAGATATATCTATACAATCCATAATAATTTAATAGACATATA
>NC_051846.1:100555247-100570816 GCF_002237135.1 Teleopsis dalmanni | reverse complement strand
AACATAAATTGGCGCAGCCGGTAGGATCACGTTTTTATAATCATACATTATAGAACGTGCAACGTGAGACGACAACGTCACCTACCTACGTGGGAGTTTACAGCATTACAGCATATACAACGCCAACAACATTGGTACACGTTTGGTGCAGAATACAAAACGTGCAACAAGGAACACTACACGCGATGGAGGTTTTTTAAAATGCTTAATGGAGAAAAGTATCGATTCACTTAATCAGGAACTCACAGTGTTAAAAAAGGAAAGATTATCAAAGATAGAGGAAGTCGAATATTTAAAAGAAAAAATTGCAAAAGTGAAAGATATTAGATCCCTAGAAATGGGTAATAAAATCACAGAGCTAACACAGGCCAAGGAAGGTCTTAAGCACAAATGCGAAGAACTAAGTGAACGGGCAAAAGTTCTAACAGAGTTATTGCAAGATTCTGAACAGCAGGCCGCCGGTTTAGAAGAAGCATTAAAAAGTAAAGGAGTAAGGGAAGGCGACGTAGATAAATTATTAAACCAAAGGATAATGGAGGGAGAATTACACCGTAAAACAGTGAAAAAATTACAGGGACAGGTGGAGCATTTAACGAAAGAGTTGGATTCTTGTTATAGATCGAAACCAGTAACTTAAAAGGGTGAGTGATAATTTTAGTCTCGGAGTAGAGAATTTTTTTTTAAACTAGGACATCTAAAGTTAATTTTAAAAATAAAGTAATTGTTAATATTGTGAAAAAAAAAAATGTGAGAAATATCATTTTAAAAAATATTTAAAAAAAAAAAATTAAAAATTTAAAATTGAATATTATTGTTGAAATTTAGGTAATTAATATAATAATGATTTTAAATTTTTACAAGGGGAGTTCATTTTAAAGAAAATTTTTTTTATATATTTTTTTTCGGGGAAGATGTGGCACAGTTATGAACAACAATAATAATAATAATTTTTTAATGATAATGATTTTAATGATTAATTTTAATGATTTTAATGATTTTAATAAGTTTTAATGAATGATGAGTGATAATTTTTTTTTATTATTTTTTTTTTCGTGTTTTTGTTTAATATTTAGATTGAGATGTTTTTGATTGCATGTAGGGATCGGGTTGTACTTTATTTTTTTTTTTGAAATATAGGTTGATTAGGATATTTTTCTGAGTCGAGTTTAGGTTTTTAGTAGCTAGAAGATGATTTGGATTTTTTAGGGATTACGAATTATGTTAAGGAGGAATGAGTTTTCTGCAAAAGACCAGGGAATACTACGGTGCTTTAAGGGCAGTAAACAAAAAATAGAAATTTTTTGGTGAATAGTTATGGTAAATACCATTAATGGTGATATTTTAATAGTATATTGAAATGAGGAAATAAGTTGAGTTATAGGTAGTTAACGAAACTGGGTAATGTAGAAGTTTTGTAGGAAGAATTAGTCTTGATAGTAGTGACAATTCTTTACTTATTAGCAGAATTTGTCTACGTTACGAGAAAATAATATTACGAGAATTAATAAAAAGAAAATGTGGTTTAAGTTAAACAGGGATTTAATTTATAAACTAGTGTCGGAATAGTATAATAAGGATAATTATGACGTTCCGTTTCGGAGTAGTTAGGTCTTGTAGGAGTTTTGTGAGGAATGAAGTAAGAATTAGTATTCATAGTAGTGACAGTTCTTTACTCATTAGCAGAATGTACTTACGTCGGGAAAAATTCAAATATTCCAAGGCACATAACAGAGTAATTTACTAAAATTTCTTTAGCATTTGAAGGATTCTATGGGTAAATAGACGAGGATGTTTTATTTAACTTCTTTTAATATAAAAGAAAAATATGGGATTAGCTTTTAGAGTAAGATAGTAACATGGTTTTTGGATAGGATAATAAACTAGTTGGGTGCCGTATTGGTAATCATATGAAAAGTGTAAAGTATACTTGGGAAAGGCAATTATATGAAATATATCTAAACACAAGAAGAAGAAAAGAAAAAATTAAATACATAAATATTTAGTTGTTCATACTGTAACTACTTCAAGAAAAACCTATGAAATTTATAAGATACGATAATATAAATAAGATCTGTTGTTTTTTGTTGTTTTTTTTTTAAAAAAAAGAGGAATACTTTAGGATATAAAAAAAAAAATATTTGTTTTTGTGTTGTATTAAGGAAAAACTCAATTTGTACGTAAAATTTTTAAAAAAAAAAAAAATGTATTAATAAAACCAATAAAACTGAAATTATTACAACAAGAAAAAGTAAGCGAATTACGAAAATAGGCCTGAAACACCACAAACAAAAAAAAAAAAAATTGTCGTTGTAAAGCAAGACATTAAAATTTTCAGTGTCAGGTGCAGTACAGGTGTCCAAATTCTGTTAAGTCATTCAAAAATATATTTGACATTGAAAAAAAAAAAAAATTGGATTAAATAATATAGAGTGACGTAGAGTTTTTGTAAAAATAATAATGTTTTGTTATTGTAAAAGATTGAGATATAAAAATTGTAAAATTATAAAATTGAATGTTGTAAATTGATGTTGTATATCTAGTCTAGCTAGATATAGTAACATAATAATGTTACTTCACAAACCATTTTTGTGAGGTATAATGTAATTAAAGTCAATTCTGCAAACAATGCGGAAGCATTGTTGCAAAATATTATTGAGTTCAGCTACTGAACTAAATATTTATTTTTTGCAGAATTGCAAGTTCATGATTTACAGTAGGAGATAATATTTTAAACCCGCACTATTTATTGAAAAATTTTAGTGTCAACACAAAGGAAACTCGAAAACTGAAAAAATTTTTTTTGAAGATTCAACATATTTTATTATAACCTAAATAATTTTTTGCAAGCAATAATAACTTTTTAATATTTAAGTTAAAGTTAAACTAAATGAAAAAACCTTTTGTTAAATAAAGAAAGGAGAAAAAAAAACAAAAAAAAAAAAAATTTTTTTGAAGTAACTATTTTTAAAAACTTCTTAATAAGCAAATTTGTAAAATTATTTCATAATATTTTTTTTTATTATTGTAAACTTATAACATGTAAATTTTTGATTAGTAATAAAATATAACTATTGTAGAGTAATAATTATAAATATTTTATAATTTTAAGAACAATCACAAATATTTAATGAGAACTTAAATTTGATGCAAGTTTAATATAGACCGTTAGATATGTAATATTGTATGCCACAATGTTCTTCATAGGGGGAAGGAATGTTATGAGTTAAATAATTAGTCCATTTAACTTTACGTTTTGCAATTTCTCTGTGAAATACGTGTAATGTTTTTATTTGTGTACGATCTTAGTTGATCGTATATTTTCCTAAAAATAGGCAAGGTTGTTTGCATCTGGGCAGTTATTGACTAGAACCAAAGCATCAGACCGTCAGTTGACGATAAGAAATGCTGATTTTTGGAATTTGGTTAGTAATTGGTGTCATGATGTAAGTGACTTTGAAAATATTGAATACGGAAGAATTGCAAAAATATGTGGAGCATTCTTGTAATAATAAAACTTTGCGAATTTAGCAAAATAAATTATACAACTATGGGAAAAACCCAATAAAGTAACTAGGTCATATATTGGATTTTTGCATAAAGTTTAGGTGTATAAGACGAGTTCAAAATTGGAACTGGCGTCTTGGAAATGTGAAGAGGTTAAGCGCAGTAGCGCTTGAACAAGTATTAAAGAGTGTAAAAAAGTGAAAAGTTAAGCGTAGTAACGCTAATATATATTGTTAATAAATAAAGTCAGTGTGTTTGTTTTATATAAATCATAAAAAGGTGTATTATTTATTGAGTGGCTCGAAGGACCAGGACATCATTCACCAACCAAAAAAAAAAATATCCTACCGGCTGCGCCAAATAATGTTGTGTATTTTATGGAAATTATGGAAAGAAAACAACAGCCAGGTGAACCTTTTGAAACCTTTTATACAGAAATTCACAACTTATCTTTTAGACTACGGAAAAAAATCCCCGAATTTGAGTTGGTACGCATAATCAAAGGGAATCTAAAAGCCTCATTGGCTGGGCTAATGTTTTCTTCCACAATTGAGAATCTAGCAGACTTGGTCAGAGACTGTAAACGTGGTGAAAAGCTACTGTTTGAAACAAGGACGCGAGGACGACAAGTGAATGAAATACAGTTCATCAAAGAGGAAGAAAGGCAAGGATGGTCGGATCAGGTAATGGAGCTTGAAGCAATTCAAAAAGTCAGTCATGATATGCAAGCCAACAATACCATTTCATCTAACTGGAGATCTAGAATGGGTGACCACCCGGAGACACTGTCTCTGTGTCTCCGGGTGGTCACAAAAAAGAACTAGTCAGGACATACAAACAAAATTTTGCTCATCACCATTTCATCTCAACTTGTGTTTTACCTGCGGAATACCAGGGGACCATTATAAGGTTACAAACAGGGAAAGTTCAGGTGACGAGTGTAGGTCGTCGTTTCACCAAATGAAATGTTTTATCTGTAATGAGGGTGTGTCGTATTGTAAGATGGAGTCAGGTGAGGGAAACGCGAGAGAGGTAGGAGCAGCCCGGGGCTACTACCAGAGAAAGTAGCAGCCGGGAGTCAATATCAAATCTTGCGCAGACCAATAGAACAGGCAATAACTAGTACATACAGTAAACATAAGAGTCTACATCAGCGGAAAGTGGAATATAAAAGGGTGAGAGCTAGAATTTTCAGTGAAGAACTTAGAATGCAGCGACAAAAACGCCATAATAAACGAATACAAAAATTGCGTAGAAGAAGGAAAGCTGTCAAAAGCTGTTTGAAAAGAATGGTAGACTCCATAGTGACATTGGAAGGAGATAACCGAATGTTTGCAAGGACGAAAGTGAATGGGAAAGAAATTACAGCTTTATTAGATTCAGGAGCCAGTGCAAAGTGCATAGGCAAGGGGGCTTTAGTGTTTTTAGACAATCAAATTAACCAACTGGTAAAAATTAAAGGGAAAACTATCAAAACGGCAAATGGAATTGAAACTCCAATCATGGGAGTCATTTCATTACCTGTGTTATGGGAAGGAGAAATTAAGTCAATGGACTTTTTGGTAGTTCCGTCATTACAGCAAGAATTTTTCTTCGGAATTGATTTTTGGAGGACTTTTGAAATCCCATTGTTAACGAAAAAAAAAATTTGTGTAGAAGATTTAAAGGGGGTGTCTGAGTTAGAGATACAATCTTCCAGTTTGAAAGTTACTGCTGATTCACATGAGCTAACTAAGCAGCAGTTGCTAAAGTTGAACTTAGTAGTAAAAAAATTTCCATCATTCAATGAGCTAGATTTAGATAACACAATGGTCGAAACACATATTATAGAAGTTCGGGATGAGCATCTTCCCGTAAAGCAACGGCATTATCCTATCTCCCCAGCAATACAAAAACTGATGTACGCAGAATTGGACCGCATGTTACAATTAGGTGTTATTGAGGAGAGCAATAGCAGCTGGAACTCACCAGTGACTTTGGTCATAAAAGGAGATAAACACCGGCTATGCCTGGACGCACGCAAAGTGAATGACCGGACTATTAAAGACGCCTACCCTCTACCGCACATCGAAGGATTGCTTAGCCGACTACAAAATACAAAATACATTTCCGCAATTGACTTGAAAGATGCATTTTGGCAAATACCATTGGAGCATAAATCAAGGGAGAAAACGGCCTTCACTGTACCAGGTAGACCGCTTTACCAGTTCACAGTCATGCCTTTTGGGTTATGTAACGCTGCGCAAAGAATGTGTCGCTTAATGGATAAAGTGATTCCATCTGCAATGCATGAAAGTGTGTTCGTCTATTTAAATGATTAATTAGTATGTTCCGAAGATTTTGAAAGCCATATGCTAATGATAGAAAGGGTGGCCAACTGTTTGAGAAATGCTAGTCTGACAATCAATGTCGAAAAAGTAAATTCTGCTATAGGAAGGTAAAATATTTAGGGTATGTTGTGGGTGATGGGTGTTTAAGAACAGATCCAGACAAAGTCGAGGCAATGACCTTGTTCCCGGAGCCAAAGACAGCTAAGCAACTTCGAAGGTTTTTAGGAATGACTGGATGGTACCGTAGGTTTATCAAAGACTATGCTTCAATAGCGGCACCATTACACGAATGTCTATCGAAGGAGCGGTTGAAGAAATTTACTTTGTCTGAGGATGCAAGAATAGCTTTTGAACAACTAAAAGAGAGCTTAACAACAGCCCCTGTATTAACGAATCCAAATTTTGAGCGACCGTTCTACATACAATGTGACGCTTCGACATGTGGAGTAGGGGGAGTGCTGTTTCAAACCGCATATATGTCCTCTAAGCTAAATAAAGCTCAACGCAACTATAGTGTTACGGAACTAGAATGTTACGCGGCAGTGCTGAGCATTAAGAAGTTCAGAGCATACGTTGAAGGCCTACCTTTCACAGTAATAACAGATCATGCCAGCCTCAAGTGGCTGGTGAATCAAAAAGATCTGACAGGCAGGTTGGCTCGTTGGAGTTTGAAATTCCAAGCCTTTGATTTTAAAATTGAGCATAGAAAGGGTACGCAAAACGTCGTTCCAGATGCACTTTCAAGAGTGTTCATGAAGGAAATAGCAGACACAAATAGGAATTTAGATATAGACTTACGGTCCTTATCATTTAGTTCGACAGAATACAAAGATCTCATCAAGACTATAGAAGCAAAACAAGACCAAATGCCAGATCTCTGCGTGTCAGAAGGTTATGTCTATAAGCGAATGAATTTCAGTAACGGAGATCCAATACAAGAAGACAGTGCATGGAAGTTGTGGGTACCAATTGATATGCGGAATTCACTAACCGAACGGGTGCATGCTTCACCTTCCTCTGGACATGGTGGACTTCATAAGACGTTAGCAAAAATAAGGGAAAAATATTTTTGGCCAGGCATGGTAACAGATGAACAAATACTTGTAAGGAATTATGAGGTTTGTAATGGTTCCAAGTCCGTAATCAGAATGCGTAAGCCGCCAATGGGGGCCCAAATGATAACAGAAAGACCCTTCTAAAGACTGTATATAGATTTTATGGGACCATATCCTAGAACAAAAGCAGGGAATACAACGATTTTTGTATGTTTAGATCATTTTTCAAAGTATGTTTTTTTGAAACCCATGTCCACAGCGACAGCGGCAAAGGTAGTGCAGTATTTAGAAACCGAGGTATTTCATATGTTTGGAGTACCAGAATTCGTGAATTCAGACAATGGTAAACAGTTTGTTTCCGAAACCTTTAAGTCATCTTTAGAGATGACATCATATTTGAGTACTGATCAAAGGAAGTGGGACGAGCGTGTCAGTGATGCTGCCTTTGCTCTGAGGAGTGCAAAACACAGCTCAATTGGAATGGAGCCATACTTTGCGGTGTTCGGTGTGAACATGATTCAACATGGAGCGGCGTATGATGTCAACAGACAACTGCAATTAATGCTTTCTGCCGAGGTTATGAACCTACAGCACTGTGATAAGCAACAGTTAGTGAGAGATAGAATAAATATTGAATTACAATACCCACATAAAAGAGCTGAGAAGGTTTACAATACTCGAAGCAAACAGGTGCAATTCCAAGTAGGACAAATTGTTTATCGTAAGAACTTCAGACAGAGTAAACTGGCAGACGGTTACAATGCTAAACTAGGACACAAAAATGTTAAATGTGTGGTATTAAACGCAATAGGTAATTCATTGTATGAGCTCAGCAATAGCCAAGGGAGAAAAGTAGGTACCTTTCACGCTAAAGACATATTCGGTAAATAATTTACAAGTTGGTTTGAATTGATAAATAACTTGTCATGACACAATGTTATCAGCCAAAAGTCCGATAAATGCCAGGCTAGTTCAGGCGGTAGAGTTTGAGATCAGAATCAGGGTATGGGTCGAGGCCACACGTTGGGCGTAAGAAAAATAAAATGCAATACCTATTACAACGGCAGCAAAGCAACAAATTGCCTACATATAAATTTCTTACGGGTATGTTCCATGTTACAGGTAACATCGACAATACCGATCCTGTTATGTAGGCCTAGTTGAAGAAAACATCTAGTTTAGTAAAGGAAAAGAAAAAAATTTTGTTCGAGATTTTACCTGGGTTGTCCCACGCTGTCCAAGAGCAACTTGTGTATATGAGATACGGCTGGTTCCCTGTGGTTATGTGGTTGTGCGGGTAGCCAGATATGAGGGGATTCTTTTGTTTTTTTTATATTTTTATTTTTATTTGGTTTCACTTTAATTACTTGTAATAGAAAATAGAAATTATCATGTGCATTACGCGCTCATGTCAAGAAAAATAAGTGAGAGCTTTTGCTTCTCTTATCGTCATTTGTTTTGATTTTTAAGATCGCGGCGAAAGCTCGTAAACTTTCCGAACTTGCAATTTTTAGTGCTGCCAATAGAGCAGAACATGTAAATTAGGAGTTTTAGTTTTAAATATTCGGAATGAAGAAAAAGACCAAAACAAACAAAACGTTAGGAGAACGGAAGGTTCTGCTAACCCGCCAATATTGGTAACTGGAGAAAAAGTTTAAAAAAGGCCAGTTACAAGTATTAGCGGTGGTATAAAATTGGGAAGCGGAGCTGAAAAAGGGACCAGTTTTGTGAATCTTGATGGTGAAAAGTTGTTTTCAAAAGACTAACAAGAATTTTAACTATTATATATAATTTTGGCGAAAAGTTTTTTTGTTGAAAACTAAACATGTTGATTGAAAGAATACTGATATAATTAGATCAGTTTGTTTTTTTGATATTCAATATTGTGAACAAGAAAGAAAATTCTGTAAAAATTAGAATATAAAAGTTACTGCAAAAGTAGCAATTTTGTTTAAATAAAGTCTTTAACAGTGACTACGTAGAATTCAATATTGTGAACAAGAAAGAAAATTCTGTAAAAAATGGAATATAAAGTTACTGCAAAAGTAGCACTTTTGTTTAAATAAAGTCTTTAACACTTGACTACTTAGAATTCTAAATTGTGAACAGTAAAAACTTTGTGAAAATTGGCCTAGAATAGGAAGTACAGTAAGGAATTTCTCAGCACCGCAAGCAGACAGCTATTATAACGGAGGACAAAAGGATAAAAGAACCAACTGTATAAGTAGCGGCATTAGCAGGTATTTCAGCATCAGTTCTATTGAGAGTACATTGAGGTCGCAGATTGTAAAATTCGCTGTTATTTTATAAATTATAAAAAGAAAAAAAAGAAGAAATTATATCAAAATATGGAATTATATCTGTTTGAGCTTAAGTTTGGGATTTTTTTTTATTACATTACAAAGCAATAATATTTATGGTGAATTTTGAAAAGAAAAAAATCAGTTTTTGTATCTTTAGTTTCTTTATTATTTTTAGTTTTTTTGAATTTTTTTATTTTTTTAATTAATACATAAATAATAAATACATAAATTAAGTTTGTTATTGTGAACATAAATTTTTCAAACGACATAAAATCTCTTTAAGCACATCAATAGTTGTTTTGCAATATAGACACGGATTCATGTGTTTACATAAACTCTCTTTATTTAATTTTTTTTATGCAGCTTGGTAACTGGAGCGCGAATTATATTAGATTAAAACGCACAAAACTTTAGTTCAATGCTTACTTTATTAAATGAATCTTAAGACTAACTTATAACTAACAATTTTGCTTATATTTATAATGAGGATTCGAAGTATCGAATCCTGATAAGACAATTCGTTGTTTGGTTAGGCCGAACAACGATAATAATATTTTAAGTTACAATGTTTATTTAAAGATAATAGAATATGATAAAATATAATGTAGATCTTTCGTTGTTTGATTAGGTCGAACAACGATAATAAAATGTTTATATTTATAGTGAGGATTCGAAGTATCGAATCCTGATAAGACAATTCGTTGTTTGGTTAGGCCGAACAACGATAATAATATTTTAAGTTACAATGTTTATTTAAAGATAATAGAATATGATAAAATATAATGTAGATCTTTCGTTGTTTGATTAGGTCGAACAACGATAATAAAATGTTTATATTTATAGTGTGGATTCGAAGTATCGAATCCTGATAAGACAATTCGTTGTTTGGTTAGGCCGAACAACGATAATAATATTTTAAGTTACAATGTTTATTTAAAGATAATAGAATATGATAAAATATAATGTAGATCTTTCGTTGTTTGATTAGGTCGAACAACGATAATAAAATGTTTATATTTATAGTGTGGATTCGAAGTATCGAATCCTGATAAGACAATTCGTTGTTTGGTTAGGCCGAACAACGATAATAATATTTTAAGTTACAATGTTTATTTAAAGATAATAGAATATGATAAAATATAATGTAGATCTTTCGTTGTTTGATTAGGTCGAACAACGATAATAAAATGTTTATATTTATAGTGTGGATTCGAAGTATCGAATCCTAATAAGACAATTCGTTGTTTGGTTAGGCCGAACAACGATAATAATATTTTAAGTTACAATGTTTATTTAAAGATAATAGAATATAATAAAATATAATGTAGATCTTTCGTTGTTTTATTAGGTCGAACAAGAATAATAAAATGTTTTATATTTATAATGAGGATTCGAAGTATCGAATCTTGATAAGACAATTCGTTGTTTGGTTAGGCCGAACAACGATAATAATATTTTAAGTTACAATGTTTATTTAAAGATAATAGAATATAATAAAATATAATGTAGATCTTTCGTTGTTTGATTAGGTCGAACAACGATAATAAAATGTTTATATTTATAGTGAGGATTCGAAGTATCGAATCCTGATAAGACAATTCGTTGTTTGGTTAGGCCGAACAACGATAATAATATTTTAGTAGGATGAAATTTAGATATTTCGTTGTTTGATTAGGTCAAACAACGATAATAAAATATTTATATTTATTAGTAGGATACGAAAGTATCGAATCCTGATAAGACAATCGTGTTTGGTTAGGCCGAACAACGATAATAATATTTTAAGTTACAATGTTTATTAAAAGATAATAGAATATGATAATATAATGTAGAATCTTTCGGTTGTTTGATTAGGTCGAACAACGATAATAAAATTTAATATTATGTGAGGATTCGAAGTATCGAAATCCTATAGACAATTCGTGGGTTTTGTTAGGCCGACACGATAATAATATTTTAAGTTACAATGTTTATTTAAAGATAATAGAATATGATAAAATATAATGTAAATCTTTCGTTGTTTAAGTCGAACAACGATAATAAAATGTTTTATATTTATAATGAGGATTCGAAGTATCGAATCCTGATAAGACAATTCGTTGTTTGGTTAGGCCGAACAACGATAATAATATTTTAAGTTACAATGTTTATTTAAAGATAATAGAATATGAGAAAATATAATGTAGATCTTTCGTTGTTTGATTAGGTCGAACAACGATAATAAAATGTTTATATTTATAGTGAGGATTCGAAGTATCGAATCCTGATAAGACAATTCGTGGTTTGGTTAGGCCGAACAACGATAATAATATTTTAAGTTACAATGTTTATTTAAAGATAATAGAATATGATAAAATATAATGTAGATCTTTCGTTGTTTGATTAGGTCGAACAACGATAATAAAATGTTTATATTTATAGTGTGGATTCGAAGTATCGAATCCTAATAAGACAATTCGTTGTTTGGTTAGGCCGAACAACGATAATAATATTTTAAGTTACAATGTTTATTTAAAGATAATAGAATATGATAAAATATAATGTAGATCTTTCGTTGTTTGATTAGGTCGAACAACGATAATAAAATGTTTATATTTATAGTGAGGATACGAAGTATCGAATCCTGATAAGACAATTCGTTGTTTGGTTAGGCCGAACAACGATAATAATATTTTAAGTTACAATGTTTATTTAAAGATAATAGAATATGATAAAATATAATGTAGATCTTTCGTTGTTTGATTAGGTCGAACAACGATAATAAAATGTTTATATTTATAGTGTGGATTCGAAGTATCGAATCCTGATAAGACAATTCGTTGTTTGGTTAGGCCGAACAACGATAATAATATTTTAAGTTACAATGTTTATTTAAAGATAATAGAATATGATAAAATATAATGTAGATCTTTCGTTGTTTGATTAGGTCGAACAACGATAATAAAATGTTTATATTTATAGTGAGGATTCGAAGTATCGAATCCTGATAAGACAATTCGTTGTTTGGTTAGGCCGAACAACGATAATAATATTTTAAGTTCCATGTTTATTAAGATAATAGAATATGATAAAATATAATGTAGATCTTTCGTTGTTTGATTAGGTCGAACAACGATAATAAAATGTTTATATTTATAGTGAGGATTCGAAGTATCGAATTCTGATAAGACAATTCGTTGTTTGGTTAGGCCGAACATGGGACGATGGGACGTTTTTGTTCTAAATTTAATATTCTAATCCGTTTAGTAATGGTATTATTTAATCTTTCAATATCAGAGTTCCCTGTATGGCTATTCGGTTTGGTAACATGATACTCTATACCTTCTGCAGTTAGAAAATCTCGCACATTTCTTGAGTTGAACTCATTGTCAAAGACAAACTTTTTTATGTGTCCCTTAATGGCTAAAAATTCATTTATCTTCCCGATTATCGTTTGATTATTTCTATCTGGTAAATGAAAATGTACAACATGTTTTGAAAACTTGTCTATAAACACTACAAATAATACTTTACTATTGACATAAGTATCTACATGAACAATTTCATTGATCGTATTTGGTGTTTCCGTTATTTGAAATTTAGTTTGTATTGGATTACGATCATATTTCCCACCATTGCATATATCGCAATTGTTAATTATTTCATGTATTTTTATTTTTAGTTGCGGATGATAGATTTTGTGTTTTATTCCCTCATATGTCGGTATAATTCCTGAATGTCCGACTTCAAGTTTGTGAAATAATGATATTTGTTTTTTGAGTTCTGTTTCTTCTTCTAAGTCTGATGCAAAATAACTGCACTTTACGAAAGATATACTTTTTGTATTTGAAAAGGAACTTAATAGAGTTTGCTGTAACTTGTTGTAATAATAATTATTGAGTTTAGAAAATATTGCTATTTTTCCTCTATCAAAGTGTCTTCTTATTATATTGGTAACATTTCCGGAGGAAATATCTTCCTTGTCTATAAAAATACGCTTGTTTTTGAAAACATTTACTGCTTCAGTTTCCTTATTTTCATCTAGTATAATTTGTTTACTAAAGCGATTTACGACAGTGTCGAGAATTGTAAAGTGATCGTTGAAATTTTCTGGCTGAGAATGAATAGTCTCACCTTCATTTGAGTTGTCAATATCATTAGTTCTAATAATTGATATATTTTCTTGAGAATAATTGGTTTGAACTTCCATTGAAATTTGGTCTGATTGTTCTCCAGCATTTAAATTTTTGATTTTTAGCAAATCATCTAAGTTAATATTGAAATTGTCGGATTCTAATAGATTGATCTCGTCGCAATTGATACGACTTAAAAAATCGGCTATTTTATTTTCTTTCCCTGCTATATAGTCTATTCTCGCATCGTATTCTCCTAATTGCACTAACCATCTTTGCAACCTAGGGTTAATATCCTTACCAGAATTTTTTGCTTGCAACCACTTTAGTGGTTGGTGATCTGTTTGTAGATCAAACTCCCTTCCAAAAATATAGGGTCTAAAGTATTTTACTCCCCATACTATCGCCAATAATTCTTTCTCGATAGTAGAATAATTTTTCTCGTGATCATTTAGTGTTCGTGAAGCGAACGAAATTGGATGCCCTTCTTGTGTTAGAACTGCGCCAATTGCGAAATTGCTGGCATCAGTAATGACCTTAAAACGTTTATTAAATATAGGGTATCTTAGTATTGGGGGATTTATTAAAATATCCTTTAGTTTTTCAAAAGCTGTGATATAATTTGGATTATTAACATTTACTTTAGCATTTTTTTTCAGATATACGACCATTGGATAAGCAATTTTGGAGTAATCTTTAATAAATTTCCTGTAGAAACCAGTAATACCCAAGAAAGATTTAATTTGTTTCTGGGTTGTGGGCAACCTTAGATTTTGTATTACCTTAACTTTAGCTGGGTTTGGCTTAATACCTTCAGGTGTAAGCAAATGACCTAAAAAATCAGTTTCTTTTTTTAGAAAACTACATTTTTCCAACCGAATCTTTAATTTGGCTTCCTTTAATTTTTGAAATATTTTTTTTAAATTTTCTATATGTTCCGTCAATGAGGTACTAAATATTAAGATATCGTCGAGATAGACGACACAAATTCTATTTATGTAATCTCGAAGTACAGAATTCATAAGGCGTTGAAACGTCGATGGAGCATTTTTAAGTCCAAAAGGCATTCGCAAGAATTCATAATGGCCTAGTGGAGTAGAAAATGCAGTTTTTTTCCTGTCATTTTCATCCATCAAAATTTGATGGAAGCCTTTGGCAAGATCAATAGAAGAAAAATATTGAGCCTTACCAAGTTTGTCCATAATTCCATCAATATTAGGAATTGGGAATTTGTCGCTCACCGTAACTTCATTTAGTCTTCGGTAATCAACAACAATTCGCCATTTTTGGGAACCGGACCTGTCAACTTTTTTAGGAACTACCCACAAGGGACTATTATAAGTATCTATAAATTTTTGAATAGATTGGTCGGTCAGTTGTTGTTATTATTTCGTGCCGTATTTCATGGGTACAGGAAAGTTTATCCCCTTCTTTGAAAAAAAGTTCGTTAAATTGTTGTAATAAATTTTTTACTGATTGAATTTCTTCCTGATTTAAATGATTTCAGTCTAAGTTCCTAATATCGCTAAATTCAAGTACGCTTATTTCCTGATCTTTATATGGGTTAGAATTTTCGAAAGGTATGTTGGTTCCTAATATATTAATAAATTTGTTTTCTACATCTATCTTAGCTTTAAGAGGGATGAGAAAATTTTGGCCTATTAACGCTTCATAATTTTCGCTATTGAAGTTAATTACTTTCCAGGAGAAGGTACCTGAGACATTAAATTCTCTAGGTATTGGAGTAATAACTTCGAAAGTGGCTTGATTTATTCCGTTTATTGTTCTATAGCAAAGAGGACTAGAGAGTTTTTTTTCGATAAAATGTTTTTCTAGAATACTTGGTTTTATTATACTGGTATCCGAGCCAGTGTCTATAAGGCACTTAATTTTTCTGTTACCTATTGTTATAGCTACTATGGGTAATTTGCAGAATGAGGCGTTTGGAAAAAATTTACATCTTGTGCTTTCTCTATATTATCAATTTCCATTGGTTCTATTTCATTAAATGTTGGTTTATTATATCTATTAAAGCTAGGATTATTATTTTTATTTCTATATTGAAATGAATTATTATGATTATTCTTACGTTGAAATGAATTATTATTATAATTATTACCATTTTGAATTGAATCATTATTATTTTTATATTGAATTGTATTATTGTTATGACTTCTGAATTGGTACGAATTGTTATCATTGTTTCCATGTTGAGTTGAACCGTTATTATAATTACTACTCTGAATTGAGCCACGATTATTATTA
>NC_051846.1:100545535-100555147 GCF_002237135.1 Teleopsis dalmanni | reverse complement strand
AAATTGTGACGGACAATGGTCCACCATTTAGTTCAAAGGCGTTTATAGAATTCTGCATTAATAATAACATCGAATGTTTAAAATCGCCACCATATCATCCGCAATCGAATGGCACTGCGGAAAGAGGAGTACAAACTGTAAAAAACGCTTTAAGAAAGTATTTGTTGGATCCTAAAATTAAATGTAAATCTTGGGATTTTAAAATAAATAATTTTCTTTTGAGCTATCGTACTACTCCAACAACGACAACAAGGATGTCACCAGCAGATATAATTTTTAAATTTAAACCAAAAACTTTGTTAGATAATATAAATCCAAAAATCAAGAAAAATTTTAGGAAAAAAGAAAATACAAATAAAATTGGTAAGTTTCAAAATGGAGGAGAAGATAAAGCATTGAGTAAGTTTGAAAATGGAATGCTGAATTATAGTAAACTCATAAACTTTAAACCCAATGAAACGGTATTGTACAAAAATATTGCAAATAATTATATTAAATGGGTTCATGCAAAGGCGGTTAAAAAACTAAGTCGAATTAGATATTTAATATCCATAAATGGTGTATTCAGGGTTGCACATATCAACCAAATGAAAAAATATACAGGAAAAACTGTAACTTTTAATCCTAGGGTCCATACGTATGTAAATGAAGACCTAACTTATAAAGAAGTTTCAAATACTGAGGTTGTTGATACAGCAAAACCGTTCGCTAACGACTATGACACAGAGCAAGGTGTGGATACTGAAAATGAACGACTGGGGTTGAGACGTTCTGAGCGACGTAATAAAGGAAGAAGGAAACTAATTAATTAATAGTTTAAAATTTGAATTTAATTATTTGAATATAGTAAAGAAGTTTTTGAAAGTAGATAATTATTTGAATATGGAAAAGAAATTATTAAAATTATTTTAAAAATTAATTAAAATTAAAACTAAATTATAATTCTAATTAGTTGAATATAGAAAAGATATTATTAAAATTATTTTAAGAATTAATTAAAATTAAAACTAAATTTTAAATTAAATTCATTAAATTAAAAGTAATTAAAACTACATAGGCTATAATGGAAGACTTATAGATTTTTGTAAATAAAAGTGTGGAGGAGATGATATGTATGTAAGTAATCTCTCCCACTCATTCTCTTTCTCTTAGTGTAGAATTAAGGTAGACATAAGAACACTATTCTGTATAATATATAATATATAATAAATTGAGTCTGTTACAAACCGTAGACAACAACGGTCTTTTATGTTGCTCAAATATATATTAATAA
Organism: Teleopsis dalmanni; assembly: GCF_002237135.1. Classification (NCBI taxonomy): domain Eukaryota; kingdom Metazoa; phylum Arthropoda; class Insecta; order Diptera; family Diopsidae; genus Teleopsis; species Teleopsis dalmanni. The sequence goes on along the minus strand of NC_051846.1, from coordinate 100,553,874 downwards.
ATTAATAAATAAAAAATTAATTAATTATCATTAATTAAGTTTTTTAGTTTAACAATAACATACCCAAATATGCAAAAATAAAAAGTTCTTGTCTATTTTTACTAGAAGTTTTTCAATTGTAAAGTTATTACGGCATTTGAAATTATACTTATGTTATTATCATATGTGTGTTTATATTTTCTTTGGTTCATATTTTCTCACTAATGAGAATTTGCGTGAAAAATTGAGCCTAAAAAAGATCTACTAGTAGACCCGCAGTGTGATCAGCTAATTTGTTCCTGAGGCGCAATCTATATAATAAATACTCATTGGCATAGTAAAGAAAAGAATATTTCGAGATAAAGAAATATTCAAATCAAATTTATTTCAATATGATCGGTTGTATATAAATAGAGTAAATTAAATAACGTCCTTGAATATTTTGGCAATTATAAATTTATTGGGACGACTCGGTCGAGGCTGATGATACCCCAGCAATTAGCAATGACCCTAAGGAAAGGTATTGATTAAAAAATTTTAATTATATATGAAAATTTATATATACCGCTTGAAGGCAATTTTTACATTAGTGATTCTGTCTTTTATGCCATAGAAGACCGCCGGTTTTTACAAATTATTTTTAAAAGTAAATAAAAATTTTGATTTTGAATAGAATAAAAATGGATGAAATCGATTACATAGTTTTCGTACAACAGTTTCTATAATATTGATTACATATTTCTAAAACTTAACCAATTCTACAACATCAGTAGATTGTAAGAACAGCGCTTTTAGAGAAAGTAAATTAAAATTAAAGTAAATTAAAACAAATTTAAGATATTTCATATTTTTCAATTCATTTGAAACTGTTTGTTTATTCTTTACGTTTTCGGAGACATTTTTATGTCAGATATTTTGTAAATTTAATTTCTATGTAATCAGAATAAATTAATTTAATCAGGTCTAAGCGTCGCAATTTTTCAACTATATATCAAAAAATTCTGTTAAAAGCACTTTTATCTATTCCTTCGTATATCCATCTAACTTAATTTTCGAGACAATTCCAATTTCACGGCTTTGTACTTGGTTTTCGATATATTGAGAATATTCATAATAATCCAGAAGAAACATATTGATAGAAATCATTTTGACATGGTTAACTTCATATGCTTTGTAAATTTGTATTGTTATCAAAAGAGTGACACTTATGTATGTTATATATGTTACGTTGCGTTGCTTCGTCTGACATAAAATAACTTTTAAATTTTATTAAACAACAAGATGCTTTAAGACATCAGTTGAATTGATCTATAACTTAGATAAATGACAAAAATGAACAAGTAACGTTGCGGTATGCGTCTAAATCTTCCAATATCAATTAGTTGATATACGATTGAAAACAAAGAAATGTAAACAAATTAATACATAAATACAAAAACTCCACAATGCAAATTTCAAAAGCATATGTACAAAGATACAAACGCACAAGGAAAATACTGACCAACAAACTATAGGGGTGGATGTATAATTAACTTGGCAATTGTCTTCGTTTGAATGTTAACGCATATATTAACAATGTTAACAGTGTAAACAACTTCATTAATCTACGATTTTTCATATGTACATATGTAAACCAGATTAGTTAATATATTTCGAAATTATAAAACTATTTTTTTTTTTACTACTCTAATATAATATGATGTATTTTAACGATTTAATACTCGCATGTTTTTCATTACAGAATTAAAGTATTTATGTACACATGTATTAGAGTGTACCTATGTATATTTTAATGACATAGAAAATGTTTTATCAGATATCATTTATTTGTGTCTTTATGCATATGAAAACTTGATTAATGAATATATACAAAGAAACAACCCAATTTTAAGAGTGAGTTATGTTTTGTACCTAATTTGAACTAAAAAAAACACAGCTTCTTTTACTATAAATATTTTTTCAGATACCTCAATTATATACGAAGCATTTCAATTACTTATTTAGATATCAATTTGTATACACAACATTTTCTGTATTTATATTAATAAATATAGTTCAAATATCATAGATTCTGAAAATATTTGAATTTGTTATATTTATTAACACTGAAATTATAAAAAGTATCTGGTGTTTTTTTGGCACATTTTTGAAGAATTATTTTCTCTATTGAAGAAAACTTATGACCTATTGCCATTTTTCGGGTAGCTTCATAAGTCCATTGATATAGATTTTTTAGTGGTTTATTAGCAAAAAACTTGGACATGTTAATTCGATTATGAATGTTTTGCAGAGATCTTAACATATGGCAGATATATGGTGCAAAGTTCGGGCTAGACAATAAATGCATCAAAACTTCCAAATGAGTTCATCGATTTGTTCATGTATATGACCTGGTGTTGTCATGATATAGCATGACTCTTATTCTATTGGTCAATTCTGGTCGCTTTTCCTGATTATTTTGTTTAAGAGGTTGAGTTGTGGGCAGTGAAGGAATGGATTAACCGTTGTACCAGGCTCCAGCAGCTCGTAATAGATAATTCTTTTCCAATCCCATCAAATACTCGGTACAAAATTTGTTATCGTCCATCCAGAGTTTGAAGTCGTTTGTGGAGGATTAACACGTTTTTTTGGATAATATCGTTTTGGATAATATCGTATTTAATGCATTTTTCATAGTGTGTTAAAAGTCGTTCACAATTGGTTCGATTTCGTTACATTTCAGCAGTGAATTTGTATGGTGCCTAAAAATTGAGTCACGTCCTGCGGTTACTCACAGTATCCTCATCGTAAATCGCATAAATTGTTCGGCGTATTTTTGCATCAGTTTTTTATAAATACTTAATTTTTTAATATGGGTTGTGTGAGTTTAGCTAATTTCAGATAAATTCAGGGGAATAATAATTTGTGCCGATAATACAGTGAAATGTTGATAAAAATTGGATAGCTAGTCATCTAAACTTGAGATTTTAGTGTTTTCATAAACTGTTCAATAACTAAACAGGTGAACTTTTGAACATTTTTTGCAAAATCCAAATTGGTGAAAAGCGATTGTATTATTATTGTCACGAATTTTTAACAAAGGGGATTGTAATAGTTTTACGTAAAACAATTTTTTTGAATAGCATTAGAAATAGTGATATTGGTACCTATACATGATGATAATTAAAGTGGTGGTTTGCCAGGTTTGGAAATAACCTTAACCTTAAGCACACCTCAGTGCATCAGTATGCATTGAAGTTCATTTCTGGACATTTCTTTCATATCACGTATGTAGTTATATATCTGTAATAGAGTAAAAGGTGGAATGTCGCTTTCACATTCTATCCACTTTGAAGTAGTTTCTATATCATCAGATCCCCCGCATGGTGAAAAAATTTCTTTCTTTGTTTCTTTGTCTTTGTTTTAATTGCTTTTTCTGGATCGTTATGAATAGCTGTACGATTGAATAATTTTACCAATTTCTACGCAAAGAGTAACTCATACTCGTATTACTTTTAGCTGTAAGCCCAACTTTGAAGTTAAAAAACTATTAAGCTATTAAGTTATTAACTGTGTATATGTTATGGTATTTTGTGCAAAACTAATCATTTGAAATTATGCGCAGGTATTCAAGCAACCGTTTACTGAGGAGGTCATTAACTATTTTTAACGGCTCATTAATTAAAAGGCACATTTCTATCTTAAGAAATAAACAATATACGAGGGTCGCTATTTATATTTGAGCCATATCCGTACGAAAGTTAGAAATTATTAAACATAACCTAATTTAGACTTTTTGTCAAAGGAGCGTTATTTGTGTTATTTACAGTGATTTATAAATCAAGTGTTTGCGAAGAAATGGAATAGCTCCATTCTTTGACACTGTGAAAAGCTGATGCAATGATTTTAATCGTGTTTGCAGTTTGCTCACCGACGAAATTCATTAAGGTTATGCCAGTAAGCATTGATGTTGTGCAAAAACTGATAATGCATAATCGACATACTAGATTCTGTGAGATTGAGGGAACTCTAGGCATTAGATCCATCAATATATATAAAGTATTGTATGTAGCAGTGAGAAACGTTTTTTTCTCGTTGGATCAAACATCAAGAAGTACAATGACGGTGCTTTAAAAAAGATATATAAGTATAAGATTGTAACAGGTGACGAATCATGGATATATGCTTATGAGCCGTAAATATTAATGGACTGTGTGGGTGTTTCAGGATGATTCATCATATGGTCACTTGTTTTTTCGAGAAAACTGGTCATGGGGCAGCAATATGTCAGATTACGTAGAATAATGGTCGAACAATTTTGTGTGTGTAAAAATAATAAATATAAATTAAATTTTCAAAAAAATCCGCATGTTGGTTTTCTTAAATTAGAATAATAAGGTTTCGAGTTATTTTTTATGTGTAACTTTTTTTATGCTGCGCCTATTCAGCACATAAAAATTATTTTTCATTTTGTTTTGAAAATCATTTGTTATAGCTATGGCTGAAGTTTTGAAGGATTTTTTTATGCGGTATTTTTTGTGTGGGCCCTATCCACCGCACAAAAGCTGGTTCGACTTTATTATAAAAATTACAATCAAGGTGACTATGCTCGTATAAATATAGCCACCTTTATCGGAAGTACAATTCAAACGAATATAATTTAATTCATAACTTAGTAGCATACGAAGCTTGTTAATGGCAGTGTGTACAACTGTTTGTAAATAAACTCAACCGATCAGGACAGTGAAGTTTTTTTATATAGTTCTATCCATTGAAGTTTATCAAATTCAATTTTTACAATAGCAGCGGCATCACAGCGAGTATCTTTTAAGCAATTTATTTTCATTTAATTTACATAAACTTGTTTGTGCGTTAGTATCAAATACTATAGTGAATGTGTATTTGTAATCATTAAAAATTCCTTCCGCAGCTTAGTGCTTTTAATGCTCGCGAAATTTTTACAGAACCCAGACAACTTAGAAAACTCCAATTAACTATTTAGTCTAAGTTAAGTCGAAATTTATAAAAAATAATGATTATCTCAAACCTATCGTAATGCACTTTAATTGTTTACATAATCTTTAGTTATTTTCATTTGATAATGCAATTGGGTATAGCGAAACTGCAACGCAAGTCGAGAATTTCATTTGCACAAAACAAATGAAGTGAACTTGTTTCTACTACGTTTTATCATCACTTCAATGGACCAATGCAAAGTTGCACTTGGCATGTACCGATGACAAATATCCGATAACTTGTTACGCATATTTTTATATTACCACTCACCAACAACTTTTTTTACACATTAATATGCAGATATGCCACATCCCAATCCATTCAAAAAAATTAATTTTACAACAAAACAACAAAAAACTACTCGCTTTATTTTTCTTAATTTGTTTGGAGTACGTAATATTCAGCTTACTTAATATAATTGTATTAACCAAATAGTGAAAATATTACTCATTTCAGTTTCTGAGTTAAATTCTATATTATATTATATTGACATATTTATGAAATATATTTATTTGGTTTTGATTTATATTATTTTTCAGTTCTACTTTATTTAATGGATAACGGTATATTTATTACTATTTTCTACCCTAAGTTGCTTGTTAGCGTCTAATAATTTTTTTAGTCTACTAAGAAATTTCAGTAATCTGTCGTTAATTAAATTTGTTAATTTGCTAAATGTGAACTAACCCCAAAATTTTTCATTTATTCTTCATTTATTGCAGTTTCCAAGATATCTTTCATTGTATATATCACGTTGTTGTAATTGTGTGTTAAGCATGTTATTGTTGTACCCATTGCCACTGCGATGATTAACGGGTTGATTTAAAACATTTTCTACCAGCGTCTTAGGTTTTGGATGCCTTTTCTTATGTACTGTCACAACATATTTGTCGTTTAGTTTATGTATAAACGGTTTTTGTAATTTGGTGTAATCTGGACTCAGTGGTATAGTTTGTTAGTCTAATAACTTGTATATTAAGTTCGTTGTGCGTAAAGAGTAATAAAAGAAATGTATTATCAAAAATATATGAAAAAAATTATGGATACTTTTCGTATAACTAAATAATCCCATACATACATAATTTTTCTGCTAGAGGTATAACTTTTGCACGTACCTAAATGTTTCTTCTAATATATATATTTTTTAAATACTTATACTTATTTATTGTATCTGCTCTTACAATGACACTAGCAATAAGTTTCAAAATCTTATCAGTAATTACATAATATTACAATTTTTATTCTTACTATACATTGTATTATATAAAACAAAAAAGTAAACGTTACGTTATATCACGGACCTCACTTAGATTGGTGGGTTAAATGTCATTGGAGTGAATGTGAGATAGTTTATTAAGGAAGCAGTTAAACTTTATAAGATTACTAAAAAGAGTAGTGCGGTTTTTACTTGTACCTTTTAAATTTTAATTAACATCTCTTTTTAGGCGGAAAATAATAGATAGAAGTGCGAGATTCCTTGCTAAGGTGTTAACATGTACTGTCAGCCTTTTACTGCATTATTTTCACCTATTGTCAAATTTAGTTTTAACTAAAGGAATTTGTAGATCTCGATGGATACTGTCCTTCCTAATATATCATGGGATACCAGAGATTTTTCTGAGTATTTTTGCAGTTATACAAGAGTACTTTATAGCTTAGGCACAGGGGAATCTGTTATTAATAAGCCAATGCAACTTAGAGAGTTAGAGCTTATTTTGAACTTTTTTGGCTTCAAAAATCTTGCGCCAAGTTAGTCGCACATCTAGGTGAATATCTAAGTACGTTATATTATTTGCTTGTAGTATGGGAATATTATTAAAGTCATTGACTTCGATATAAGGTAAAAGTGACGTGTTTACATTTTAGTTCATTAATTTTATTTCGCCATTTTGACAAATATTTCACCATCCAAAATAAATGAGATTGAAGTTGCTTTGAAGCCAAGGTTTTTGTGTCGGCGTGATATTGCCGTATTATTGACAAACGTTGTGCCGATGACTAAAGGTGACTATGCATACAGGATACGGCCGAAAACAGTTCCTCGTGGAACGCCAGTATTCAAGTTTCACGTCATAACTAAGGAAATACATAAGATGTTTCGTTTTTGTTTTATTTATTTTACTTTATTGAAGCTGAGTATGTGTGCAATATTTATCGGTTATTACCACCACTGGTTGACGGTCGCTGATGCAGCTGCTAATATATTTGCTGTTGGTGCATTTGTAATACAAGCAGTTTTAGCACCTTGCAACTGTTGATGTTTCTGCTGTTGTTGTTGTTGTTGTGGGTGCTGCTGTTGTTGTAAAATATTTCGTTGATGTGGAGCTAATTGTTGTTGCTTGTTGTGTCTGCCTGTAAGTAATTCAGTAACCTCCATCTATTCAATAAAAACAACATAAAAAAAAATTATCCAACAGTAATCTTCAACTACTTATTGTCCTTTTTAAATTTAGAAAAGCATTCATCATAAAGTATTAGGAGAGATCGGTCTCCTTTGGTAATGATAACGGCAGCAGCCGTTGAGTGGCCTGTTCTAATCTGGTTAGAATTTAAACTGCACGTTCTTTCTCTTGGCAATCCTGTATTACACATCATCCTTACGATTTCCCCCTCTGTTCGTACACTTATCGATAAAGGGTGAATCAAAATGAGCAAGTCATAACATTAAATCCAAGCCTTTATCTGCTTTGACAGTTGAAGGCATGGAATGATGTTGTTTTTGCTTCTTTTGATTAGTCTCCTTTTCCGTTTGTTTTTTTTTTGTCTTTTGTTGTGTGACCGCCGCACGTAGAAGCACCATTGAAGTTCAATTATAAGAAAAATAGAAGTTTTAATAATAAATTCTAAAATAAACATACATTTTTTGGCGCCCAACGTGGGGCTCGAAGTTGACGGGTTGCCGTGTCATATTTTTTGTGTGCAGTACAAGTTTCGTTGGCTTGCAAAGTAAAATTGTTTCGTTTTTTCTCTAAACGTTGGATTTGGTTTGTATTTTATCACATATATAAGATATAAATTTAGTAAATTGACATTTAACCAGCTTCGAGTTTATTAATAACTACGTTCAAAGTTGTAGATATGGCTGAATTGAGTTCACTAGTCATCAAATGTAAGGTGATAGAGACCAATGTTACTAGGATAAAGAATTTGTTATCATGTGTGATGTCACATGCGGAATTGGAATGCAGGTAAAGCTTAATCGAAGCTTATTTCAAACAGTTGTTAGCGATACAATCGGATATTGAAGCGTTGAACGATAAAGATAACGCTCGTGTAGAAATAGAAGAACTTTGCATTTTAGCGAAAGCAAAGGCTATTGAACTTTCAGGTGACGACTTTAATCGAAGTCGTGGAGAGTTAGCGTT
>NC_051846.1:100533073-100545435 GCF_002237135.1 Teleopsis dalmanni | reverse complement strand
AAAAGAAAAATATCAGTCCAAAAATAGCAAGGTTGGCACTTTTATTTGAGCACTTTGATTTTAAGATACAAAATCCAGGCGGTATTTCAATGAGTCATGCGGATGCATTAAGTCGATGTTTTAAAGGTGAAGAAACAGAGACGGAAGATTACTCTACGAGAATTAAAAATAAATTTGTAATGTGTACCTACTCTGAAGATGATACTGATATTGAATCTAATAAGCCTAATGAAATTGTTGAAGACTATGACGGCATGATAGGAATTCCATGTAAAACGGTGGCTGTTGCTTAGCATTAAGACTTAAATTTCAATATACAGGTTTTACAAAACCGCGATAGTGAGATTGTAAGATTACGAGAGCAATTGCAAAGCGAAATTGTTGACGGATACGAGCTAAGAGACGGGTTGGTTTTTAGAGTAAAAACAGATAATAATTTACAATTATATGTTCCAGCCGAAATGGAAGACAATGTTATTCGTCTCGTTCATGAAAAGATGTGCCATCAAGGAATAGATAAGACGTATGAGGAAGTTAGAAAGAACTATTGGTTCCGGCACATGTAGTTAAAAATAAAAAAGTTCATAAAAAATTGTCTGCGTTGTATAACGTGTTCCCCGCCAGCACGGGTAAATGAACATAATCTTTACAACATTCCAAAAAGCCTGTTCCGTTCGACTTTATTCATGTGAATCATTTTGGGCGTCTGCCATCAATTTAATCTGTACGAAAACATTTATTTGTAGTTGTTGATGCGTTCACTAAGTTTGTAAGACTTTTTGCAGTTAAGTCAACCAGTTCCAAAGAAGTAATAGCTCGTCTCGAAAAGTATTTTCAAAATGACAACCGCCCTAAAAGGATAATAAGTGATAGAGTTACATGTTTTACCTCATTAGAGTTTAGTGAATTTTTACTGAAGCATAATATCAATCATGTTAAGGTCGCGGTGGCCTCTGCTCAAGCCAATGGCCAAGTTGAAAGAGTAAATCGTGTTCTAAAAACCATGTTGAGTAAAATGACTGACCCAATTAATCATGCCAATTGGATGAGATTGTTACCAAAGGTGAAATTTGCCATTAACAACTCTACACATAGTTCATCTAAACAGACACCTGTTATAATAAATTTTATTTTGTAATAATAAATTTATTAATTATACATGCAGGATTACCATGTAATAATAAATTTGTTCAAGTACAAATTTATTATTTTTTTGAATCAGACTTTCATTCGATATAATATATTTCTTCTATTTTTAATTCAGCAGGAAGAAATCTGCAAATTAGTAGGCAACCGAGGATGTCGAGACAAAATGATTTGTGAGACTATTGTTTAAGCTGTTAGAGCTCAGTTTAAAATCTGAATTTTATTAATAATTTTCAAAACTATTTATACGAAATATTTTTTACTATAATTTACAAACATTTTTCCTAATAATTTTAATTGCGGCGGCACTAAAAAGGTTGACAAACGTCAATGCTTAGAAAATATTATGACACATTCAAATGTGTCATATCAACATGTGCGGAATAATAGCACAGAAAAGAAAAGTGTCAAATAGCAATTGCATACTTGCTATGACCAAATATTCTACTTGCATTGCGGTGGTTCTTCCGTGTGCGATCGCATTACATATTACATTAGTTAATATAAAATAATTTGTGCATAAGCACTTTCAAAAATACATAAAATAATTTATTGTTTGTTTTAGTTTACATTGGTTGCGCTATACACAATACCTCTACCCTTTTAAAAAACAATTTTATTTATATAATAAAGAAAATTTTTAATGATAATTTGAGCTTTGACATTGACAATTATTACAAATACCTTATTTATTTATTTCATGCACTTCTATATTAATTATTAATTTCTCTTTTGCTTTTTTTTTGTTTTTTTTGTTTAAATATTTACATTGTTATGTTTTGTGAATTTTTTTTTAATCTATTATTATGAACTATTTTTATTTTATCATTAATTTGAATAGTGAAACCGTTCCTATCAACTATCTTATATGGACCATGATATGGTTTCTCATGTTTCCTTCTATTTTCTACTCTTAAATAAACTAAATCTCCTACATTAAATAGATTGTCTGATGCATTAGCATCTTGTTTAATTTTTTGAGAATATTTTTCTTTTATTAATATCTCATTTACTGCTTTATGTGCATACTGTAGTTTTGTTTTTAACTCAGTAACGTAAGAATCATATTTATAAAATTTTCTATCTTATATTATCTCGTTTGGAAGATTCGCGACTAACTCGAAAGGTGAATAATTTGTTACACAATGAGGTGTAATATTATAAGAAAATGTGAAGTATGAGATCCAAGTATCCCAATCAAAATTGTTTATAAACGATAACATATGTATATTCGTTTAATACTCTATGGTTTCTTTCTATAGAACCTAATGTTTCGTGATGATAAGCAGTGGATTTTAAATGTTCTATACCTAATAATTTACATATATCATTTATTAATTCATTGAGGAATTCTGTATCTCTATCTGTTTTTATTTTCTTAACATTACCATATCTAAAAATAAATTGTTCTACCATGGCTTTTGCTATCTTTTGAGCTTCTTTTGTTTGTATAGGAAATGCGACTACATATTTACCCAGCGGCACCATTAGGCCAGCGCTGAAAAAGTAAGCGAGGAGGTAATAGCTCTTCGTTTTTATTTTTCTTTGTTTATGAAATTTGTCTTCGACATAGGCAAAATGGCGATTGAAATGAAGAAGAAAAGCATATGAGTTTAAGAAATTGTTGTTTTGCCAACATTGTATACATTTAGTCTGCTTTTGATTTTAGTGAAGTGCGTCAAATCAGTGCAGTGAACAATTTTTAATTTTTAAAATCAAAATAAAATCAAAAATATGAATAAAATATAATTTGTAATTTAACATAAACTCACTGTAAGTATATGCAAAATTAAGTAAATATATTTAAAATGATAATTGTGATTTTTGTTTTGTATTATGTAGATGTGCTGCGAATGCAGTCACTCTAAAGCAAGGATAAAATGCAGTCAGCTGCTTCAATTGGAACAGTTTCCAGTTTAATCTGATGAGGATTTAATTCAGTTTAACGAAGAAAGCACTGCCGTTGAAGTAGTTGTAAGTTAAATTATATATGTTTCTTACTTTCAATTTCAACTTATTAATATTTTCACATGTAACAATTTTACTAACTCATACATTTCTTTTCATCTATTACGTTATTTATAGGCTGCATCAGTGAGACGCGTTATTGACAAACAACCAATAACGCGAAAGATTACGTGGATTTTTGGAGAAAGTATACTCATAAATTATAACTTCGATGGTACACAAGGCAAGAAGTCCTTAAGAACGTTAAAGAATGTGACAGCAGCACTTTTTTTTATAGTATATTGTAAATAATTAATTTTAGGGTATACAATAACTTACTTTTGTATTTACAGACGATTTAAGGACAGATGGTAAGCCTGACCAAGTGATCGAAAATAAAATAAGGCATGCGTTTCGATCAGCCAAAAACAGGTACCACAAGGCGAGGAGTGTCCGGAAATCTGTTCAAGTCTGTTCTAGTAACAATTCCACAGAATAATATATCTTTATATAAATATGTATATATGTGAATAAGCTTAATTTATATTTAAATAAGTTAATATGTTATGTAAATATGTGAATAAATTAATAATTTAATATGTAAATAAGATAATATTTAAATAAATTAATATGTAAATAAATATGTATAAATAATTTAAAATGTAAATATGTTATATTTTATGCAAATATTAATACTTCAATTTTATAAACCATAAATACAAAATATAATTTATCCAAAAAATTTATAGTATTTTATTTAAAAATCAATAGCATAGGTAAAATTAAAAGGTAAGCGAACATATCAGCGCTGATATGTTGCATTACAAATTCGAAAAGGTGATCGAATGATTCAGCGCTTGCCCGCAATGACGTGCACGTGTTAAAGTAATTAGGAGCTTCCTTTGAATAATCAGCGCTAGGAATTACCATTATCGATTCCCTCAGCGCTGAAAGTCCCGCTGGGGAATATCTAATGGGTACAGATACATTCTCACTATACAATGCGAATTAACTACCCAGTGGGACTCGATTCCCTCAGCGCTGAATGGTAATGCCTAGCGCTGATTATTCAAAGGAAACTCCTAATTACTTTAACACGTGCATGTTATTGCGGGCAAGCGCTGAATCGTTCGATTACCTTTTCAAATTTGTAATGCAACATTTCAGCGCTCGCTTACTTTTTCGAATTTGTAATGCAACATATCAACGCTGACATGTTAGCTTACCTTTTCGAATTTGTAATGCAACATATCAGCGCTGATATGTTCGCTTACCTTTTAATTTTACCTATGCTATTGATTTTTAAATAAAATACTATAAATTTTTTGGATAAATTATATTTTGTATTTATGGTTTATAAAATTGAAGTATTAATATTTGCATAAAAGAATATAACATATTTACATTTTAAATTATTTATACATATTTATTTACATATTAATTTATTTAAATATTATCTTATTTACATATTAAATTATTAATTTATTCACATATTTACATAACATATTAACTTATTTAAATATAAATTAAGCTTATTCACATATATACATATTTATATAAAGATATATTATTCTGTGGAATTGTTACTAGAACAGACTTGAACAGATTTCCGGACACTCCTCGCCTTGTGGTACCTGTTTTTGGCTGATCGAAACGCATGCCTTATTTTATTTTCGATCACTTGGTCAGGCTTACCATCTGTCCTTAAATCGTCTGTAAATACAAAAGTAAGTTATTGTATACCCTAAAATTAATTATTTACAATATACTATAAAAAAAAGTGCTGCTGTCACATTCTTTAACGTTCTTAAGGACTTCTTGCCTTGTGTACCATCGAAGTTATAATTTATGAGTATACTTTCTCCAAAAATCCACGTAATCTTTCGCGTTATTGGTTGTTTGTCAATAACGCGTCTCATTGATGCAGCCTATAAATAACGTAATAGATGAAAAGAAATGTATGAGTTAGTAAAATTGTTACATGTGAAAATATTAATAAGTTGAAATTGAAAGTAAGAAACATATATAATTTAACTTACAACTACTTCAACGGCAGTGCTTTCTTCGTTAAACTGAATTAAATCCTCATCAGATTAAACTGGAAACTGTTCCAATTGAAGCAGCTGACTGCATTTTACCCTTGCTTTAGAGTGACTGCATTCGCAGCACATTGGTCAATTAATCGTTCTTGACGCAGTTGCATCTACATAATACAAAACAAAAATCACAATTATCATTTTAAATATATTTACTTAATTTTGCATATACTTACAGTGAGTTTATGTTAAATTACAAATTATATTTTATTCATATTTTTGATTTTATTTTGATTTTAAAAATTAAAAATTGTTCACTGCACTGATTTGACGCACTTCACTAAAATCAAAAGCAGACTAAATGTATACAATGCAGGCAAAAGAAGAAATTCTTAATACTCATATTCTTTTCTTCTTCATTCTTTTATAATTTCAACCCCGAAATTGCCTATGTCGAACACAAATGTCGAAAACAAAGAAAAATAAAAACGAAGAGCTATTACCTCGTCGCTTACTTTTGCAGCGCTGGCATAATGGTGCCGCTGGGTCTTAGTGGACCTACAGTGTCCATCCGTATTACTTCAAACGGTGAAGTTGGAGTGTTAGCTACGACAAATGTTTCTTTATGGTGTCTTATTATTTTATTCTTATTACATGATGCATATTTTAAAATATAATTTTTTATCATTTTATTCATTCCTTTTCATACGTATTCTTACGTGTTTCAATTTAGCTATAGTTCTTCTTATTCCGGTGTGACCTCCGTGAATACTTGTATGGTAATTCTTTATTAATTCAACTTGTTCCGATTTATCCACGATATTCCTTGGTGGATTATATAATAATATACGTATAGGCGTTTGCTGACCTTTATTCTTTATTTCTTCTTGCACGCTATTGAATATTTTCATTAATTCTATTTCATCAATGTATTCGAATACTATATCTTTAGTAGATAATGCTACTTTATTGAGATTATTTTTGTTTAATACTTTTGTGAGCTACACTGTACTTTAACAATATTTTTCTCAATTTTTATAATTGGTAAACTTTTTTTATTCTTTTCTTTATCGAGCTCAAATTTTAATATAGGTAATCTTCTAATATCATAAATCGAAATACAATTCCACATGTAAAATTGATCATTCTCTGTGTAATTTGTACCATGATTCTGCTTGATTACGTTTTCTTCTTTTTTCATTTTATTATTCGTTTTCGTTTTACTTCTGGTCACAATATTAATATTTTTCGGAATCATTTCTTTCAGTGTATCCGAATCCATTCTGATTCTGGATAATGCATCAGTATTTGTATTCATTTTTTCTTGTTTGAAGATTATGTTAAAATCATAATCCATTAAATCTACTCCTATTCTTGTTAACTTCGACGAAGGGTTTTTGTGTGAAAATAGTGATACTAAAGGCCTGTGGTCTGTGACTACTATAAACTTTCGTCCATATAAATATGGTCTAAAATGGTTAATTTCCCAGTATATTGCTAAAAGTTCTTTTTCTATAATCGGTTTATTTAACTCTTGTTTATTCCAATGTCTCCTTGGGATAAAACTGCTCCTAACGCATAGTTTGATGCGTCTGTAGTGAGTATAAATTCTTTAGTAAAATCTGGGTACTGTAGTATTGGAGGACTTACTATTGACGTTCTTAATTTATCAAATGCTAATTTACATTCTTCGGACCAAATAAATTGTTTATTTTTCTTCAAAAGTTCATTTAATGGTTTTGCAATTTTTGCAGTCTTTTACAAATCTTCTATAGTAATTGCAAAATGCTACGAATCGTCTAACTTCATCGGTATTTGTTGGTATTGGGTATTCATTTACCGCTTTACATTTATTTGGATCTGCAGTTACACCTTCTTTAGTGATTAAATGTCCTAAGTAAATTACTTCGGGTTTCACAAAGTTGCATTTCTTTGGGTTTAATTTTAAATTGTAGTTTCTTAAGCGTTCAAAAACTTTAATTAGATTGGAGTTGTGATGTTGCAAAGAGCACCCAAAGATGCACTAGAGTCTAAACCTGAGAGTGATATTGTAAGCATTCTTTGAAAAGTATTGGAGGATATTTTTAAACCGAAAGGTAATCTTTTGAACTGGTTATGTCCATTACTAGTGGAAAATGCTGTTAATGGTCTGGAATTTTTCTCTAATTCTATTTGATGGAATGAACTTGCCATATCCAATGTTGAAAAGTATTTAGCTCTTCCTATCGTGTCTCGTACGTCTTCTAATTGTGTAAGTGGAAATTTATCACTAATCAATTTTTCATTGAGTTGTCTGTAGTCTACTACAAGTCTTCATTGTTTTTTATCATCAGTACTATGTTTTCGTACAACTCAAAGTGCAGAGTTATATGGACTTGTGGATGGTTCAATAACATTTGTTTTTAAATCTTTTACTTGATGGTTTATTTCTTGTTGTTGGGATTGTGGAAGTCTGTAATTCTTTATATAAACGGGAGAGTTATCAATCGTTTGTAAATGTTATTTGTAGAAATTATTGGTAGTTAATTTGTCTCCTTCAATATGAAATATATCTTGAAAATTCTTGCACATTTCTTCTATGGATTTGCATGCATTACTGTCTTGACTATTAAATTAAGTAAGTTTTTGAGTTTATTCCAACGTTCATTGGAATGTTTGAGTTTATTGTTTGAGTTTATTGTTTGAGATTATATTAAAATGTCTTAAAGGTATTATTTCTAAATCCGATTTTGAAAATTTTTCAATGCTTTTTTCTTCATTAGAGATATTTAAGATTCTTATATGTTTTATTCCATGTTGTGGAATTATTGTATTTGCGATAAATACATTTTTTATTATCTCTTTATTGCAAATAATACTATTTTTTTGTATTTTTATTTTAATCGAATGAATTATTTCTGATCTAGGTGGTATTGTGTTTCGGAAAATTTTGTTCAATATCGGTAGAACGTATTCAGTTTCATTTGTGTTTATTGAAAACGTGTAAGTTTCGTAGTCAATCTTTGAAAAATATTTATTGAAAAAGTCACGTCCTAAAATACCATCAGTAGGAATTGGAAATTCGTCATCTACTACTTGAAATTTATGCTTTAAGTAATCGTTCAATATTTTGAAATTTAAATTTGTAGTACCTAAGGTTGTAATTGGACTGTCAGTTATTACCGTGAGTTTACATAATTGTTCCCCTGCAATGTCTTCGTCATTTGTACAATGTTTTTTACATATTGACACATCTGCGCCAGTATCTAACAATTTTAATTTTTTATTTAAAGTCTGTAGTATAATATAATTGGGTATTGATTCTCCATTATCATTTTTTATCCCCGCGTAGCTTATTCTGTAGTTTCTCTGATGATACCGGGGTTGTGCTCGTTTCGCTGTTCCCTGTTCATGACGCGTATTTTATTATTTCTTGTGTCTGTTCCTCTATTATTCTCTTGTCTATAGTTATTTGAGCATTGGTAATTATTTGGTCGTTGTTAGTTATTCGTTGGTGGTTGTTATTCTGGGACTGATTAGTTCTAAATGAACTAGTTTGTTGATTACCTCCATTTCTCTGATTTTTGTTCTGGTTACTTCTATAATTGTTACTATTCTGGTTAGATTGTTGATTATTTTGCCATCTTGTGTTTTGATTATGTGAACGATAGTGCATCATAATGTGTTGTTGTGGATTATTGATGCTTGATGCTAATTTAACTGCATCAATTAATTTTGTTGGTTGAGCTGCTATTACCAAGGATCTAAATGGTTCTGATAAGCCATTTTTAAAAGTGTCCAATCCAGTTTCATCATTTATGGACTATATAAGCGCTTTGCTCTGTTCTCCTCGTTCAGTTATCTGTATGTCATTTAGAGTTGCTATCAGGGATTCTATTTTGGAAGCATATGAGTTTATGCTCATATTACCTTGGTATAATCTTGAAAGTTCTCTTTGAATATGTGCTGTATTTTTCTTTGGTTTATATGCGTCATTTAATACTTGTTTTAACGCTTTAAGTGTAGATGGGTTTACAACAGTTAAAATTCTGTTTTTAACTTTCTCAGTTATTCGGGTCGCTAGGACAAATTTAATCAAGGATTCTCTATCGGCTCCTTCTTTAAGGATGTCATGATAAAATTCTATCATGCCAAGAAAAGTAGATAGTGATTGTTGTTCACCACTGAATTGGGGTATTATTTCTGAAGCTGTCGAAATATCAAAACTAGCCATGTCTGCTTTTTGTTTGAGATATATTTCTATATTATTTTTTAAGTTGTTGAATGCTTGTTTGCAAGCTTCTAAGTCAGACTCTTTTATTAGAGTTAAATATTTTAACCAGATATTTTCTAATTCTTCCTTTGTTTTTTCTATAAATTCCTTAGAATATAACCTATTCAGGTTTTTCTTAAGCTTCTCTAATATTTGTTTAGCTTCAGTGAATTCCATATATATATTTATTTATAGTTCATAAAGAAAAAATTTTTTTTTATTTAAAGTACATTCTCTTATTTTTATGACCTTCTAATCTTATTAGTGAATACAATATAATTAGACTCATAATTATTATGGTTGTTATTGAAATTGTTTTACCATATATATGTTATATTTAGATACATTAGTATAGATACATTAGTTCTAGTGTACATTTAAAATAACTTTTTATATTTTTAAAGATTTTTAATTAATCGGTTTACATAATTAATTTAATATGTTTTCTATCTAAATGTTTGCTTAATTTTCTACTTGTTTGGTTACTTTTACCGCAAACAAAACAATTAAAGTTATTCATTATGTATAAAAAGAAATTTTTTTTTTTATTTTTAAAACACATATATTTTTTTTTTTATTAAAAAAAAAGAAAATATCTTTTTTTTTTGCAAATTTAAACCATGTTATTGCTTACAATAACATGTCTTTCAACATTTTTTTTATAATGGTTGTTTACTTTGGATAAAACTAAATACAACAATAAAATACATATAAAATGCAAAATTGTTTTAGAATCAGCTAACTCGTTGCTGTTGTTATTACTGTTGTTATTGTTGTTGTTGTTGGTGCTGTTTATCACCTCTTCCTTTGTGGGTTGACTGCCCATTCCTTGTCTCTCTTATTTTTCTTTTTATTGACAGTTGGTCTTCTGAAGAAGTGGCAAGATTCAAAACTCTATAAAGGACTGCTATTTGTTTTCTTTTATTGTACTGCTTTCCGCCACTTTTTCTTTTTGGTTTTGTTGGTGTCTTCGGTACTGGTGTTGCTTATGGCTTCTGCTGCCTCGCTTTATATTATTCAATTGTTAATGGTTTAGGTCCGGCTGTCTTGTCCACCGGTATGTATTTTGGTGCTTCTATTGGAAGACCATTTATACATTGAGGGATGTACTCTTCACGTCATCAAAGTTATTTAAAAATGTTTCTCAAATTCGGGAGATATTTTTTGCTTCATGCTGCAAAGACATATGTGGTATATAAAAATGTGAAGAGAAAAAAAAAATATAATGTGTTATTCTTCCCTTCGGTAAATGGCTTGACTACGACTAGATTCCACTAGTTTCGATTGGTCAGGATCGCCATGTTATAATAAATTTTATTTTGTAATAATGAATTTATTAATTATACATGCAGGATTACCATGTAATAATAAATTTGTTCAAGTACAAATTTATTATTTTTTTGAATCAGACTTTCATTCGATATAATATATTTCTTCTATTTTTAATTCAGCAGGAAGAAATCTGCTCATTAGTAGGCAACCGAGGATGTCGAGACAAAATGATTTGTGGGACTATTGTTTAAGCTGTTCGAGCTCAGTTTAAAATCTGAATTTTATTAATAATTTTCAAAACTATTTATACGAAATATTTTTTACTATAATTTACAAACATTTTTCCTAATAATTTTATTTGCGGCGGCACTAAAAAGGTTGACAAACGTCAATGCTTAGAAAATATTATGACACATTCAAATGTCATAGCAAGTATGCGGAATAGTAGCACAGAAAAGAAAAGTGTCAAATAGCAATTACATACTTGCTATGACCAAATATTCTACTTGCATTGCGGTGGTTCTTCCGTGTGCGATCGCATTACATATTACATTAGTTAATATAAAATAAAAATTTGAGACCAGAAATTTTGTTGGATGATTATGGTCAATCATTATATCAGGATTGCCGAGTTGTAATATAATTTCTAATGTCATTTAAAAGCAATCTAGCAACCTTTTGGTTTGACAGTAAATAAGAAGAAATATATGGGTAAGAAGTCAGTTTAGTTTTAGGTTTGGTTTTTTATGGAAAAAAGTGTGTGTGATAATTTAAATTTGAATAAAGGTATGTAATGTTATAATAAAATATCGCAAGATTTCTGACATTTAACTTAGTAACTGACTGAGTATTTAGTTTCTTTTCAATTAAATTAAACTAATGTTTATTTTTTTTTCGCAAAAACCGAGTTAACAGATACAACGAAAAAGTTCTTACAATTTTATTCCTTCAGGAGCAAAATTGAGACCAACTGCGCCAGTTATATTTTGTATTTAAATTAAGGTTTAACACAAAATTTTATTATTTAATAAAATTACACAACTTAAGTTGTGAACCTTTATTCTTCACTTCAATCTTAAGACTGACTTAAATCTACTTTTGTTCGTCCTTTTATAACAATGATTTGGCACAGCAAATCGCGATAATAGACTCACATAAATTATAATTATTTACTTAGGATTATCTAAGTTTAGTTATCCTTATATTTGTATTTATTATTTGAGATAACTAAACTGAATACCTTTACAACATAAGGATAATTATTTACTTAAGATCAATCTGAGTTTAGTTATCATTATGTTCATATTTATTATTTGAGATATCTAAACCGAGTTCTGTTACTTTTAAAATATAAGTCTTCTTTCACACTAGTGTGTTAGATTAGAATAGACTTATTTTTTTAGGAAAAAACGATCTAGTTTTAGAGTGATGTAGAGTGATGGTACATAACTCACGTGATTATATCATAGAGGTGAACTTATGTTTCCTGAATACATGAATTGTACACGAGATCACTGTTGTATAAAATTACTATGCTTCTGCGGTTGGCTTTGGTTTATGTGTTGAAAAGACTTTGTTACGTTCAAACATCTTTGGATATTTTTCATGTGTGCGGAATTAAGTTCTGGCACGGTGACGAAGCCAGCTAGCTCGTCAGAAAATGGGGGGGTCATTTACTCCGCTATAACACATTCGAACCGTAACAAAAA
>NC_051846.1:100531575-100532973 GCF_002237135.1 Teleopsis dalmanni | reverse complement strand
TAATTGATTAACACAGCGTATTAAGCCGTACTACTAGATAGTATAAAACACAATTAGATTTCAGCGATAGCTAATCATTAAACACGCCTCCCAGTCGTAGTGATTTAACACTGGATCTCAGCCGTAGCTATAGAATTGTAAACACAAGTTAGAATTTCAAAGCGGTAGTAATTGATTTACACAGCCTGTATTTCAGCCGTAGCAATAGAAGTATAAACACAAGTTAGAATTTCAAAGCGATAGTAATTGATTAACACAGCCTGGATTTCAGCCATAGCTATAGAATTGTAAACACAAGTTAGAATTTTCAAAGCGATAGTAATTGATTAACGCAGCCTGGAGTTCATCCGTAGCTTTAGAATTGTAAACACAAGTTAGAATTTCAAAGCGGTAGTAATTGATTAACACAGCCTGTATTTCAGCCGTAGCTATAGAATTATAAACACAAGTTAGAATTTTCAAAGCGATTGTAATTGATTAACACAGCCTGTATTTCAGCCGTAGCTATAGAAGTATAAACACAAGTTAGAATTTCAAAGCGATAGTAATTGATTAACACAGCCTGTCGTAGTTCTTTAACACAGTCTGGATCTCAGCCGTAGCTATAGAATTGTAAACACAAGTTAGAATTTTCAAAGCGGTAGCAATTGATTAATACAGCCTGTATTTCAGCCGTAGCTATAGAATTGTAAACATAAGTTAGAATTTCAAAGCGATAGTAATTGATTAACATAGTCTGTATTTCAGCCGTAGCTATGGAAGTATAAACACAAGTTAGAATTTAAAAGCGATAGAAATTGATTAACACAGCCTGTATTTCAGCCGTAGCTATAGAACTGTAAACATAAGTTAGAATTTCAAAGCGATAGTAATTGATTAACACAGCCTGTATTTCAGCCGTAGCTATAGAATTGTAAACACAAGTTAGAATTTTCAAAGCGATAGTAATTGATTAACGCAGCCTGGAGTTCAGCCGTAGCTATAGAATTGTAAACACCAGTTAGAATTTCAAAGCGATAGTAATTGATTAACACAGCCTGGATTTCAGCCGTAGCTATAGAATTGTAAACACAAGTCAGATTTTCAAAGCGATAGTAATTGATTAACACAGCCTGTATTTCAGCCGTAGCAATAGAAGTATAAACACAAGTTAGAATTTCAAAGCGATAGTAATTGATTAGCACAGCCTGTATTTCAGCCGTAGCTTTAGAATTGTAAACACAAGTTAGAATTTCAAAGCGATAGTAATTGATTAACACAGCCTGTCGTAGTTGTTTAACACAGTCTGGATCTCAGCCGTAGCTATAGAAGTATAAACAAAAGTTAGAATTTCAAAGCGATAGTAATTGATTAACACAGCCTGTATTTCAGCCGTAGCTATAGAATTGTAAACACAAC
>NC_051846.1:100527692-100531475 GCF_002237135.1 Teleopsis dalmanni | reverse complement strand
AACATCGTAGTTGCTTAACCACAGTCTGATCTCACCTAGCTATAGGAATTTAAACACTAAGTAGATCAAAGAAAACGAGAATTGATTAACAAAGTCTGGATCTCAGCCGTAGCTATAGAAGTATAAACACAAGTTAGAATTTCAAAGCGATAGTAATTGATCAACACAGTCTGTATTTCAGCCGTAGCTATAGAAGTATAAACACAAGTTAGAATTTCAAAGCGATCGTAGTTGCTTAACACAGTCTGGATCTCAGCCGTAGCTATAGAATAGTAAACACAAGTTAGAATTTCAAAGCGGTAGTAATTGATTAACACAGCCTGTATTTCAGCCGTAGCTATAGAATTATAAACACAAGTTAGAATTTCAAAGTGATTGTATTTGATTAACACAGCCTGTATTTCAGCCGTAGCTATAGAATTGTAAACATAAGTTAGAATTTCAAAGCGATAGTAATTGATTAACACAGCCTGGAGTTCAGCCGTAGCTATAGAATTGTAAACACCAGTTAGAATTTCAAAGCGATCGTAGTTGTTTAACACAGTCTGGATTTTAGCCGTAGCTATAGAAGTATAAACACAAGTTAGAATTTCAAAGCGATAGTAATTGATTAACACAGCCTGTATTTCAGCCGTAGCTATAGAAGTATAAACACAAGTTAGAATTTCAAAGCGATCGTAGTTGTTTAACACAGTCTGGATCTCAGCCGTAGCTGTAGAATTGTAAACATAAGTTAGAATTTCAAAGCGATAGTAATTGATTAACACAGCCTGTATTTCAGCCGTAGCTATAGAATTGTAAACACAAATTAGAATTTCAAAGCGATAGTAATTGATTAACATAGTCTGGATTTCAGCCGTAGCTATGGAATTGTAAACACATAGAATTTGAAAGCGATAGTAATTGATTAACACAGCCTGTCGTAGTTCTTTAACACAGTCTGGATCTCAGCCGTAGCTATAGAATTGTAAACACAAGTTAGAATTTTCAAAGCGGTAGTAATTGATTACCACAGCCTGTATTTCAGCCGTAGCTATAGAATTGTAAACACAAGTTAGAATTTCAAAGCGATAGTAATTGATTAACATAGTCTGGATCTCAGCCGTAGCTATAGAAGTATAAACACAAGTTAGAATTTAAAAGCGATAGTAATTGATTAACACAGCCTGTATTTCAGCCGTAGCTATAGAATTGTAAACATAAGTTAGAATTTCAAAGCGATAGTAATTGATTAACACAGCTTGTATTTCAGCCGTAGCTATAGAATTGTAAACACAAGTTAGAATTTCAAAGCGATAGTAATTGATTAACATAGTCTGGATCTCAGCCGTAGCTATAGAAGTATAAACACAAGTTAGAATTTAAAAGCGATAGTAATTGATTAACACAGCCTGTATTTCAGCCGTAGCTATAGAATTGTAAACATAAGTTAGAATTTCAAAGCGATAGTAATTGATTAACACAGCCTGTATTTCAGCCGTAGCTATAGAATTGTAAACACAAGTTAGAATTTTCAAAGCGATAGTAATTGATTAACGCAGCCTGGAGTTCAGCCGTAGCTATAGAATTGTAAACACCAGTTAGAATTTCAAAGCGATAGTAATTGATTAACACAGCCTAGATTTCAGCCGTAGCTATAGAAGTATAAACAAAAGTCAGAATTTCAAAGCGATAGTAATTGATTAACACAGCCTGTATTTCAGCCGTAGCTATAGAAGTATAAACACAAGTTAGAATTTCACAGCGATCGTAGTTGTTTAACACAGTCTGGATCTCAGCCGTAGCTATAGAATTGTAAACACAAGTTAGAATTTCAAAGCGATAGTAATTGATTAACACAGCATGTATTTCAGCCGCAGCTATAGAATTGTAAACACAAGTCAGATTTTCAAAGCGATAGTAATTGATTAACACAGCCTGTATTTCAGCCGTAGCTATAGAAGTATAAACACAAGTTAGAATTTCACAGCGATAGTAATTGATTAACACAGCCTGTATTTCAGCCGTAGCTATAGAATTGTAAACACAAGTTAGAATTTCAAAGCGATAGTAATTGATTAACACAGCTTGTATTTCAGCCGTAGCTATAGAATTGTAAACACAAGTTAGAATTTCAAAGCGATAGTAATTGATTAACATAGTCTGGATCTCAGCCGTAGCTATAGAAGTATAAACACAAGTTAGAATTTAAAAGCGATAGTAATTGATTAACACAGCCTGTATTTCAGCCGTAGCTATAGAATTGTAAACATAAGTTAGAATTTCAAAGCGATAGTAATTGATTAACACAGCCTGTATTTCAGCCGTAGCTATAGAATTGTAAACACAAGTTAGAATTTTCAAAGCGATAGTAATTGATTAACGCAGCCTGGAGTTCAGCCGTAGCTATAGAATTGTAAACACCAGTTAGAATTTCAAAGCGATAGTAATTGATTAACACAGCCTAGATTTCAGCCGTAGCTATAGAAGTATAAACAAAAGTCAGAATTTCAAAGCGATAGTAATTGATTAACACAGCCTGTATTTCAGCCGTAGCTATAGAAGTATAAACACAAGTTAGAATTTCACAGCGATCGTAGTTGTTTAACACAGTCTGGATCTCAGCCGTAGCTATAGAATTGTAAACACAAGTTAGAATTTCAAAGCGATAGTAATTGATTAACACAGCATGTATTTCAGCCGCAGCTATAGAAGTATAAACACAAGTTAGAATTTCAAAGCGATAGTAATTGATTAACACAGCCTGTATTTCAGCCGTAGCTATAGAAGTATAAACACAAGTTAGAATTTCAAACCGATAGTAATTGATTAACACAGCCTGTATTTCAGCCGCAGCTATAGAATTGTAAACACAAGTCAGATTTTCAAAGCGATAGTAATTGATTAACACAGCCTGTATTTCAGCCGTAGCTATAGAAGCATAAACACAAGTTAGAATTTCAAAGCGATAGTAATTGATTAACACAGCCTGTATTTCAGCCGTAGCTATAGAATTGTAAACACAAGTTAGAATTTCAAAGCGGTAGTAATATATTAACACAGCCTGTATTTCAGCCATAGCTATAGAATTGTAAACACAAGTTAGAATTTTCAAAGCGATAGTAATTGATTAACGCAGCCTGGAGTTCATCCGTAGCTTTAGAATTGTAAACACAAGTTAGAATTTCAAAGCGATAGTAATTGATTAACACAGCCTGGATTTCAGCCGTAGCTATAGAAGTATAAACACCAGTTAGAATTTTAAAGCGATCGTAGTTGTTTAACACAGTCTGGATCTCAGCCGTAGCTATAGAATTGTGAACACAAGTTAGAATTTCAAAGCGATAGTAATTGATTAACACAGCCTGGATTTCAGCCATAGCTATAGAATTGTAAACACAAGTTAGAATTTTCAAAGCGATAGTAATTGATTAAGGCAGCCTGGAGTTCATCCGTAGCTTTAGAATTGTAAACACAAGTTAGAATTTCAAAGCGATAGTAATTGATTAACACAGCCTGTCGTAGTTGTTTAACACAGTCTGGATCTCAGCCGTAGCTATAGAAGTATAAACAAAAGTTAGAATTTCGAAGCGATAGTAATTGATTAACACAGCCTGTATTTCAGCCGTAGCTATAGAATTATAAACACAAGTTGGAATTTCAAAGCGATAGTAATTGATTAACACAGCCTGGATTTCAGCCGTAGCTATAGAATTGTAAACACAAGTTAGAATTTTCAAAGCGATCGTAGTTGCTTAACACAGCCTGGATTTCAGCCGTAGCTATAGAAGTATAAACACAAGT
>NC_051846.1:100515447-100527592 GCF_002237135.1 Teleopsis dalmanni | reverse complement strand
AGTTAAATGGTGATTTTATAAATTATAGATGAACAGAAGCGCTGAATTGTTGAAGTCGTTGGACACAACAGAGAACCGGGAACGTTTGATTGTTGAATTTCTGAAGTCGTTGGATACAACAGAGAACCGGAAACGTTTGATTGTTGAATTGCTGAAGTTGTAGGACACAACAGAGAACCGAAAACGTTTGATTGTTGAATTTCTGAAGTCGTTGGACACAACAGAGAACCGGAAACGTTTGATTGTTGAGGCGTTGAATTGATAAAGTGTTGTATTCGATGAGAGTGCTTGATAAGCTGGAGAGTCGATAAGGTACGGCCTGTAATAGTGTTGAATCACAAATAGCTAATAAAATAGTAAACGGTGGAACGATGCGTACTCACGCCAGCTATAGCCAGGCGAAGGTCCCTGCCACTGGTGCTATGCCTGAGCATGCTCGTCAGCAATTGCCAAACGCTCGTATCTTCTGCACGTCTCCCAACAGTGTTGGTGGCTCGTCATCCGCTCCTCCATCAGCTTTGGCCAGATGGTGGTCCCGGTGACTGGTTGGGCTGCCTTATGCCAGCAATAGCCAGACAGGAGGTAGCTCACCCATTAGCACTCCACCCAGACTTGTCCGTCCATCCACATGGTGACCGTCAGCAATGGCCAGACGAATCGTCATGTGTCCCGATCAACTAGTCCGAGCTCCCACTGTTGTCCCTAACACACTCCTAATCCAATGCCGTTGACTCGCCTTTCGGCTTTCCATCAGCAATGGCCAAGTGGAAATCCGATTGGTTGATTAAGCTATCCCTCGTCAGCAAAGGCCAAACGAAGGGTAACTCAACCTATGTCAACTAGCTCATCCAACCTTAACTGTCCACCTGATGACCGTCAGCAAAGGCCAAACGTGCCATCATGAGTCCAGGTCACTTGAAATGAGCTCTTAATACTTTCCACACGACTTACCTGTAATAGTGTTGAATCACAAATAGGACGCAACCCATAATTTTTCTTCCTTTTATACACCTTTGCAAGCGACAAATAACATTTCGCGTAAGAAAAATGCTATTTTGCACCCCAAATTTTCCTATTGCAAGTGAAAAGAAACATTTGAAGAAAGCAAAGTGCTATTTTGCACCACAAATTTTCCTATTGCTAGTGAAAAGAAACATTTGAAGAAAGCAAAGTGCTATTTTGCACCACAAATCTATTGTAAGTGAAAAGAAACATTTGAAGAAAGCAAAGTGCTATTTTGCACCACAAATCTATTGTTTGACTTTATTAACCACTTAGTTAGTGGGGTTGAAATTTGTATATTAAATTTGGTCCTCACAGTGCGTATAAGTGAAATGTTACTAGCCAGTTAAATTTATTTTTTAAATACTCCTAGAAATAATCCCAAACTTAAAAAATTTATTTTTCAAGTAGAAATTATTGGCTAATACGAATTAAAAATAAAAAATAAAAATTTTTAAGTTAGAAGAATTCGAATAGCAAAAAAAAACAAGGAAAAAAATTTATTTAATACATTGAAATTTGGCTGACCATACAACGCTGTTTCGAGTATTGCCAAGTACTTATTATCAGTGATTTTAGGAAATATTTGAATTTCTTAATTAGTTTATAGTCTGTATATAATTTGTTTGGACTGCAAGTGCCAGGCTTAGAACTGGTGCCTGACAAATTAGAAGCGATGACTAATCGCGTTTTTCCACAATTAGCCAATTCTGCACTAACTTTCATTGCTCAAGTTCCAGGCTTTTTTCACTTTTTTATTTAATTAGTGACACTAATCAAAGCACTTCCAATGCTTTTAAATAAGAATGACCTTATAAACTACAGCTTTATTTGGAAACACAAGTTAAACAAGTTGAAAGTTCATTTTTGAAGTTGCCTATTTTTGTTTTACAGCTATTACCTATGACCTACATATTTTGGCTTTAAATACTGGTACCTTTATAAATATGATTCGATAATAAGAATCTGGCTGGCGAAAAAGATACTTCTTTGGCTGGTATTAAACAATTAATTAAAACATCCAAACTTTACAAACATATTAAAAACATGTTCCTACTCGTACTCCAGTTAATAATTATTTAAAAAATACAAAGGCAGTTAAGTGCGTTTGCTTCGTAAACCAAAGTAAAAGTGAACAAGCTTAGATTTGAGAGCTGCGAAGCAAAGCGGGACTTTTCCAGACAAACAAGTTGATGTGCGTACTCGGGTGCCAGTTAATAATGAATTAAAATATAAAAACTTTAAAAAAATATTATAAAAAGATCCTTCCCCAAACGCCAGGTAATAATTTTATTATAACAAATATTTAAAACGTTGTATTAAATTATATTATATTAATATAATAATAGACAAACGCGTGTTGTTTATTCAGTAGCCAAAGTAAAAGTCAATGAGTTTCACTTATAAAGTTGAGAGCTACGAAGACCATACAGGACTTTTCCAGAATAACAAGTTGTCCCGTTTGGTAGTAATCAGGCGATCGAATAATATTGCATGATTATGCCGTTAATGAAACTAAACACATGGGCCGGATTTAAGAGGTGTGGGTGTTGATTAACAAAAAAACAGCGACGTGTAAAGTTCCACCAATATTCGAAAAAGTCATAAAATACAGTATCATTGCAGACATCGTTATTGTCTTAGACTTTATAGTCACACGTTGAATTTAAGTAAAGGCGCACTACGGTACAACGATACAGTACAAATATTCAATAATAACTAGCTGTGAGTGAAGGACAATTAAGTAAATATCCAGTATTTCCTTATCATCTTCGTCCCCATTCGCTGCTTCGATTTGTTATCAAATTAGGTAGCAAGATATGAGAATTTCGTGACCTGTTGGTAGACTTTGCTTATTTCATCTCTTGTATATTATAGCATAAAGGTTGTCTCAATCGGACTATTTGTTATATAAGAAAAATAATTTATTAGTATCTGAGTGTATTTGTTACAATTATTTTTTCACTTATTTAGAAAAGGGAGAATTTGTTAGTTATATATCTTCCAATTTTGAATGTGTTTCGAACTTACTCCATTAGCTACCGATCATAAAGTCTATTTCTTAATTACGTATTGAATTTATGAAGGTTAGTGCACTTCTAACACTATAGATATTTGGCTTTTTGGTGAGAATGCATTGGAAAATTTATTCATCTCTTCCATTTATCTCCGAACTTTCGTAGATCATATAGTTGGTATTTAAATCTGTACCATTTATAAGAGTGGGAAGTCATGAAATAAAGACCGTTAAATTAGCTTTTGCACGCTGGCGATGTAGTCAGAGTAGTCTAAGTGATAATTGTTTTTTAAAATCACTACCTTTCACTTTAATTGGCAAGTTTGAGAGAAGACACTATTAGGAATGTATAAGTCCAAAACAACTTGAACTCTAGGGTATCAATTTTTTTCACTATTTGGATCTTGGTTATGGACCACAGTTCCTTAAAAGTTTAATTGCAATATTGACAGAGTCGATTGACCTTTGATCGGTGTAATCGAACATTTTTAATTGCCCTTAATTTGTACTCAGAACTGTATTGAATCTGTCTATCATGGCAGGGTCTTACCTATTAATTAGAAATTATCCTAATCACGGAAGGTAACAATGGCGTACCCAATCCAGCATCTTGCTCTAATCTAACGAGTTCAAATCCACACATCATTCGTTAGGCATACGTTATCTACACACACATGGTCCTTGCATTTTTTATACCATACATTATAGAATAAATCATCATACTTAAATTACCATGTGTTGTGCTAACACATATATAATAGAATTAATTTATATAATTTTTATTATTTATTTTGTTTAGATGAAATAATGCTTACGCTCAGTATGCAGGCTTATTTCTAAGTGTCTTACTTACGCTCAGCTTAATGAGCTCAGAGCTAAACTTAAACATATAAAAATTCCTTACGCTATCAATTATTGTATATCTAAGTAAATAGTGAAGCATGCAAGTTAACATCTTGCATTCATATAACGGCACTTTGCCTTTATACACATCTTTTGTATCTGAAATATGCGCATCTTAGTATTGGGCATTAAAATATCTAAAAACGCCTATGTGCGTTTTATTATCAAAATAACTGAAAACGCCTATGTGCGTTTTATGAAGTGCTTTGCTTCAATGATAATAAAATAAAATTGTTTTCTTTTCAAAATGCAATTATCCTGCAGAATAGATATCAATATCATTTCGAATATTTGATTGATAAGAAGTTCATATATTATTGGATATTAATCTCGTCATCTGGCTATTGACGCCAAAGCTAAAGACGCTTACGAGGCGCTTTAGAAAATAGAAGCTCCAATTCTATAGGATGGAGATAAGAAGCTTCTAGAATATTCTGATGAATTTTAGACGCTATAATTCCATTGGTCAAATCCAATCCTAAAAATCTAATTAACGACTTCAGATATCAAAGGAAAATCTTTGAAGTGTCAGTCGATAAGAGAAGTTGAAACAATTTAGTCGGTAGTTGTTAGGGAAAGATTGTAGGCTTTGCCCTACTTAATTGAATTTGTTTACTTAAAATAATTAAAGTTCGAGTAAAATAATTATACGTGTACGAATGGCAATCGAATGACAATCATTTTTTTTTAAATAAAAATAATAATTAATGTTGCTGTGCGTTACAAAGTAAATTATAATGTCTTTTAAGACTGTTTAGCAACACAGCACATTTACTGAAATTGCTTTAGAATAATTGTAAATGTCTGCACACTATATACATGTATTATGAACTTAAAGAAATAGCCAAAAGAAATGTTAAAAACTTTAATATATTTCTTTTTATTATATGATTTTCCTTGCATTATTGATGAATATATACAATGATTAATATACAGCAATATGGAATGTTTCTACAAATAGGGAACTTTACAAACCGGCAAAGATACAACATTGGAGTTAAAATTAGGTAATATTTACATACAAATAAACGGCAAAAATTAAAGCATATTAAGTTCAATAATATTTTTATAATTGTTGGAACATTGTATAACATTGTATAACATATATAACATGAATAATGTTATATATTTTATATTTTTATACATATAATATATATTTTAATTAAATTAAAATATTTGTTTATTCATTACAACTACTCGGTTTTCATTGAAGCTCCCAATATGGTTCTGTGAGAATTAGACCATAATATTCGTATTGAATAAATAAATATGAGAAACCTTACTAAATGTTATATCTATTATGTTTTTATATAAAAACTATGAGAAAAATAATCTAAACACATACAATTTCAATATTATAAACATAAAATTGCGGAATAAATAATAAAACAATGTTACAGCTGAGGTCTTAGACCACCGGTACTACAAAACACTAGCAAGTATCAATTTTCCAACTAACTGCAAGGATTAATACCTAAGTAAAAATTTTAAATTGTTTTTAAGGTTTTAATTTAAATTGTTTGAATAAATAAAAAATATTTGGAGTTTGAATTAGCAAGTCTAGAGAATTACGTTTTACAGGTGCGTGAGTTAAATAAAAATACAATTGCATTGTATAACTTACATCTTTTTTTATGTATATTTGTAGCAAGTATTTAAAATACGAATCATGAAACAATTCGTTGTTTGTTTAGGCCGCAGAACAATTAAAAAATATGATTATAAATATGAGTGACTGTTTGGTTAGGCCAGACACTGATAATACAATACAATAATACAACTATTATTGTCAGTTTGATTTCTTTTTCGTTTGGCATTTTTTCTACTTTCTCTTGCATCACAGGTTGTATGGTCTGTCAAATTTCAATGAATTAACTAAAATTTTGTGCTTGTCCTTTCTTCCTTTACCATTCGAAACCCTCTAAAATATAAAAACTAGATTCTTTGTCATTGTGAAAAAGCGTAGTTTTTTCTGTAAAACTAATTAAACTTATTATTTAGTTTAGTAAAGTGTACTTCAATACCTTCATTTTTCAAAAATTGTTTTATACTGATTCTATTGAATTCATTATTGCATATAAACTTTAATATTTCTCGCTTTAATAAAATATAGAACATAATCTTTTCTATACCAATTTTACTGTTTCTACATTGATCAGCTTTATTTGTGCTTTATTATAGGCTGAATCTTCTAAAAAAGAAAAAATTTCTACTTTACCATATTTAATAAATCCTCGCGCTAATAGCAATTCACTGAAATATCGTTTCTTTGTATACGAGGGCTGCTATATATATTTCTGGCCTAATAATGAAAATGCGAACATTTATCATCAAAAATCATTGTTTCATTGTATTTTAAAGTATTCTCCAGCCTGATTTATACAATTTTCGAAGCACTTTTTCCACTCCGATTGAGACACCTCTAAAACATGGTTTTTGAACACTTCTACAGCATCTTCTGGCGACGAAAATCGTTGACCACGCATATTTTTTTTGATGTACGGGAATAAAAAGAAGTCTTTGAGTGCCAAGTCAGGGCTGTACGTCAGATGACCCATCAATTCGACGTTTTCGCCGGTCAAAAAGGCGCTGGTTTGAGCCGAAGAGTTAAAGCTCGCGTTGTCATGGTGAACAATAATTCGTCTTCTCTTGTTCGTTTTTAGAATGTCTCCAAGAACTTTAGGCGAACAAATTGTGGTGTACCACTTAGAAGTGACCGTCCTTCGTTACTCAAGTGGAACAGTCGCCACATGATCAGTTTTGCCGAAGAAACAGGCGATCATTTGCTTCGAAGTGCTTCTTCCACGAACAACTTTCGTTGGATTTGGTTCATCTTCGAAGACCCACACGGTCGATTGTTGTTTTGTTTCGGGCTCATACGCATAAATCCATGATTCGTCACCTGTGAGGATCTTATAAATGTCTTTTGAAGCACCGCTGTCGTATTTTTTCAACATTTCTTTGCACCAATTGACACGAGCCTTTTTTTGAGTGATTGTCAAATTGTGCGGGATCCAACGAGAACAAACCATGCAATATCGAATGTATGCTGGTGGGAGAAATGCCCAACGATGCCTCTATCTCACGGTATGTCACATGACGATCTTACATTATCAGTTCACGCACGGCATCAATGTTCTCTGGCACAACAGCCGTTTTTGGACGACCTTCACGGAATTCGTCGCTGAGCTAGCGTCGGTCACGATTGAATTCATTAAACCAGTTTTTCACAGAGCTTTTAGATGGTGCTTCATCGTCATACAAAGATTTAAGTTCATCAATGCACTCTTGTCGTGATAATCCACGCCGAAAGTTATGAAAAATGATCGCACGAAAATATTCAAGTGTTAATTCCATTTTTTGGCCGAGATGAATTTTTCAAGTCTCCGCAAATAAAACATATGATTAAAAGTAATCAAAAAGTTTTGAATCACAAAAAAAGCCAAATTTAATAATAAAAAAATCGCACAGTCACGAACACTAATTTCAAGACATCGAAATAATTTATCTAGAAAGTGACTTCCTATCATCAGTCGCCTAAAATCAAATATTTATTTGCTGTCAACTGGAGCCGAGGAAAAGGATTCCTGGACAGCATAGAACCCAATCATCAACAATCAAGTATCCTCATCATCAGGAGAAACGTGAGTTAGGTTAAAAAAAATTTTTTTTTTGTATAAAAAAACTCAAATCAAATTATTGTCATTGTATGTTAACTATTATTTTTGAATTGCCATCGTAAAAGAAAAAACGAACATAAAATTATATTAAAAAATTTTATTAAAAATATTAAATATTATATTATTTAATTAAAAAAATGAATTAAAAATTTTTGAAATATTTTTTTTTCAAATATATTGAAATTAAAACTATATTGTTAACCACCCTTAAGTCTGGAAGAACTAACAGGGAAATTTTCAAACATGACTACAAACGAGAAGACTACTTTCATCTCAGACTTAGTAACACGTCTTATAGCTGCTAATACAGCGTCCTTAAGATTAGAAATTGACGGTCTGAAGAGACAAATACAGACATTAGTCGATGTCAACACCGTAACGGAATTTAAAACTGAAACAATAGATGAGACTATACGCTGTGACGAAACTTTAGATGCAATCAAAAGTCTTCTTCAATTTAACTGGCGCGAAGCCGCAAATAATTCTCTTAGCCTGTACACCCGCGGTAGTAGAAAATACTTCGCCGCTTTAACCATTCTTCGAAATAAAATAACTGATGACGCTAATGACGTATTGACCAACCACGGCACGATTTTAAATTTTGATGCAATAATCAGTAGATTAGACTTCGCTTACGCGCATAAGCGACCAATACATATAATTGAACAAGATGTAAGTGTCCTAAGACAAGGCTCAATGACAATTTTGGACTACTATAACGAAGTAAACAAAAAACTAACAATGCTGGTAAACAAAACTATAATGACATACGGTAATAGTAACCCTCTAACCGCAGAATTAATTAAAAAGCATCGCGAGAACGCTACACGAATATTTATAACAGGATTAAATCCTCTCTAATCTAACGTCTTATTTTCACTGTCTCCAGAAGACCTTCCTAACGCTTCAGCTAAAGCCCAAGAGTTAGAATCAAACCAACTACGTACTAACTTCGCAATTATGTTTGTTAGAAATGCAAACTCAACTCAAGTAAATAGACATCAAAATAATCTGTTTTATCCACAACGCCTTCAAATCCCGACTAATAACAATAAAAGTTATTTCCCGAAGACAGAATCAATGGAAGTAAATCCATTGATGAAAAATAATCAGGGACCAAGACCACAGTATCAACAACCAAGACCACGGTAACAACAACCGAGATATCATAGCAATTTCTATAGCCCGAATCCTATAAGTACCCCATTTAACCAAAACTTATGGAAGTCAACTTTTAATCATCGCCAGGGATTCCCTAAATTCGTTCCCAATCCACAACCTAATCAAATGAGTCAGCCACAAAAACGCCCATTAGAGAGTGTACAGCAAAGTGCACAACCTGTAGTAAAAAATTAACGTATAAATAACATTCAGGAGAGTGCTTTTTCAGGTCAAGGCCCGGTCTCCCCTACATCTTCAGAATTAAACCTGGAGGCCAACGAGTCCGTATACTAATAGATACAGGAGCAACTAACTGCTATTGCCGACCAGGCATTTTGACGAATAAACAAGAATTAGCAATTTATGAACGAGTAAAAACAATAAACAGATACACCATAATAAAATATTAATATGAAGCAGAAATTTTCGGAATTAAGACAAGATTTTATGAAATATCGAATTAAGAATGCGATATATTGGTAGGAATCAACGTATTAAGCCGAGCTAACGTAACTATAGACTTTAAGAAACAAGTCCTGAGATATAAAGGTCTTATGGAAAAATTTATAATGGATTCAAACGATACTGAGAAAACTCCAACAAAAGTAACTCCACATTCTGTGAATAATACATACATAAAACGTAATAAAAAATTGAGTAATAATAATCAAAAAAATTGTAAGGTTAACGATAAAATAAACACTAAAAGCAAAAATGCTGCAAAAGCAGCAACCGCAGAAAAATCATGCAAAAAAAAAAAGCGAAGCTAAATTAAACAATATTGATGACGATGACTCAATCGAAAGCGTGAGACTAAATATCAAACGGCAAATTGAGAAAGGTCATGGCAATATCGATATGAATTTACCAGAGTTCGGAATGTGGTGCACAAAATCGCACACTGCACTGTGCGAGTGGAAATTATTTTTAAAATATGCACACGCACACTTGTGGTGTTAAGAAAAAAAATGCACGCACTCAAATTTGTTGTGCGATTTCAAATTTCACATAGCACAAAGCGATGATACTGCACACAGATTCGTGCACACACATTTGTGCTGTGCGACTGACTTATAAAAATGTGCACAATCAGATGTGCGAGAAAATTTTATGCTCGCACCACTGTGCGACAAAAAATTCTCTCTGCACACAAGTGTGTTGCTCATATTACGATTGGACAAATGTGCACAAATGTGCGATTGCACAAACGTGCGATTTTGCGCTTGCACCCAAGGGTGGAAAAAAATTACAGGAACTTCACAATTTTGTTTGAAATAGAAAATATTATTTTGTTGCAAATTTTGAAAAAATTGATATTTGCGTTTGTTGGGATTGTAACTTATATTAAAAATTGCATAAATTAACAAATATTTAAAATAATTATTTTTGTTAAGTAATGTTAACTGAAAATTATAACTGTCTTAACCTTATTTGTATTTTAACTTAAAATATTAGTTTTTTGTATATTACTTCCCAACTTTTTTGCATTTTTAAATGCAAATATAGTAAGTGAACTTAAAGTATTTGTTTGGAAAGTTTTGCACCAGTTTAAAAGAAATAAAAACATATTTTAGGAAGATTTTTTTATGCCCAAAAAATATGTATTTACATAGGTAGAGTATCTAACTTTTATTAAAAAACACGAAAGATTAGAAAAATATTTTTTTTGAACAGGTAGCAGGTATTGGTATTGGTGTATTTGTTTAATAAATTTTGCAACAGTTTTAAAAAGATAATACGGGAGGGCCACAAATAGATATTTTTCTTCTCCAGAAATATGTATTCACTTAGGTAGAGTATCTAACATTCATTAAAAAACGCGAAAGATTAGGAAAATATTTTCTTGAACAGGTAGCAGGATTTTAGCGCCATTTCTACTGTGCTAAGTAAGCAGAGATATAATTTAAGTGAAAAAAATATTTCAGCAATGTTATTAATAAGACTAAATGAAACTTTATTTCGAAACATATGTAATAAAAATTATATATTTTTTAATAAGAAATTAAGATATTGAATTATTAAATTATTTCAATAACTTCGTTAAATTTAAGCTGTAATTAAAGATAAAAAATTAAGTGAAATCTAATAACAAAATTAATTTATGTTGTTGTAAAAAATATTTAATTTGCTTTTTTAATTATCTACAAACCAGGAACCACAAATGTAGTGGCAGACGCCCTTTCACGGCAATATTTAAATCATCTTCCAGAAAATTCTTCAATCACCTCTACACAACACTCTGCAGAAAGTAGTGATAACAGTATCATAAATGAAACGGCCAAACCACTTAATTAATTTAAGCAGCAGATCTTACTATCAAAAGCTAGATATACGATACATGAACAAATTACAAGTTTCGACAAAACACGACATATTATAGAATATGATACAATAAAAAATCTTTTAACAATCCTGAAGGAATACCTTCAACCCAAAGTTGTAACTGCAATCTATTGCACACCCGAAGATCTTTACGAAATTAAGAACCACTTAATCGAAACATTCACTGACATAAAATTCACGTACACTAAGAATTTTCCAATAGACGTCCTTAAAGTGGGGTGCAGACTATCATACTGGTATGTCATACGAGAGAGAAAAACGTCGTATGACACACAGTTATGATAGTCTGCCACCTTTACCAACGTGTTGGCGTGCTCACCAAAATTTTGGTGAACAGCTCTCGCATACGCGTTGTGTATGATAGTCTGTCACCCCTAACGATTCATACGTCATACAAGAGCATTTTTGCCTTGCAAATTTATTGTAAGCAGGTGGAATATGTAGAATTATAATATAAATTTAATATGTTTTTTATTATTTTATTATTAATGTATTTATTATTATTATATTTATTATTATTAAAATTACACTTATAAATTTGTGTTAAATATTTAATTGTATCTTAGTTAAAAAAAATATAAATTTTTACATAAAATTCTTATAAAAAATTAAAATACAATTAAATATTTTATGTAATATATTAAATATTTTGTTTAATTTATTAAATATTTTATTTTATTTTATTTTAATTTATAAACGATGATTATAAGTAAAATTTTTTTTAAAAAAACATCTAAATATAAACATCGTTAAATTTATGATCTAAGCCCAGTAATAAAAAAACATATTGAAAATTGGTCGTAATAACAATTAATTAATAACCCAAATTTAAGATATAATACTTTGTATTCTAAATATGCTTTTCTTTGTTAAAACTTGTTATTAAAATAAAAGAATTTTAAATGTTAATAACCTTTAACTAACAAATATATGGAAATGATCAAATTTCTTCAAAAACAATGAAGATATATACATTCTTATGTATATATATATATACATTATTTGTATGATCTATTTATGAAAAATTTCTTAAGAAACT
>NC_051846.1:100506162-100515347 GCF_002237135.1 Teleopsis dalmanni | reverse complement strand
ACTAAATGAAAATATAATTAATCATTTTCATCATATGAAAGCATTTATAGGAAATCAAAATTATTTACTAAAAGTGTTGAAAGAACCATTTCCTTATGAGGAACTAACAAAGTAAAAAAAAATTGCTAACAAAAATTACTTGCTGAATTACTTGCTAGTAAATGTATTGAACTATTTGGAACAAACAACGAATGGACGTTAATAAAAACTGCGCTTATCCAGCATTTTCAACCTTGGAATACATACGGAGATGTTTTTAACAAATGCAGAGTAATTTAAATAAGTAGTCTTTGAGAATTTTTTCAAATTTTTGAGAATGAGTTAAATGAAATGTTGTTGTTGTTACGGTTTGAGTTAGTGCGACTGCGCACTTTTACTCTTTTGTAGCTGGGGGACTATTCCTGCCCCACACTAAGCTTTAACTATACAAGAATTATTATAATTTATTTATTTTTTAACTGATGACGGATCGTAGATCAACATATCTTCCTGTGCGTCCAGAAGTTTGTTAGTGCGGGGTTGGCCAACGTATCGACATTTGTGAATAATTTTAGGGGTCTGTCCTTGATATATTTTTTCACTAATCGACCTTATCGACCTTAGATCTCTTATCACTCTAAAAATGTAGAGAAAGATTTGCAAAAAATATTGTTAGAAAAAATTTATGGCAGCTACACAAGTCATATTGTAAATCGCTCCTCGTTTGTTGAACTTTCCAAAATATACTCAGAATTAATGCATCTAATATCACTTACCACTTAGATGTTATATAATTCGAAAATAAAAAAAATTTAGTTCATAAAAATAAAGAACGAAAGAACGAAAAATTTTTATGAAAACAGAAACAATAATAAGGTAATAGAAAATCAAAACACTTTTCACCAAGCTACAAACAAAGAAACATTACTCTTCTCACATCAGAGTTCAGGTATTACCTCATTAAGTACCAGGCAAGTTCAAACTTGGAATTTTATAATGAAATTTGCGGAAATATTAAGTTAAACAAAAAAATTATATTTTTGAAAACTGGTTTTCTGGAAAAACAGGACCCATAATACTTTTTTCTGCCTTTGATAGTACAAACATTTTTCTGTGTATTTCGTTCCAATATATGGTTTTTAGTTATTTCATGGCGGAGTAAGTATCATTATAAAGTGTATAAAGTACACGTAAGTATAAAAGTCAATATTTTATGATTAATATTTTATATTAATAAGCAGATATTTTTGAATAATCACACATGTATTACATATGGTAAAAAGGAACTAAGCTTTACTTGCTTTTGTTACGATCAATGTAATGATTGTATATAATTGCTCACAATATAGTAAATCAGGTCTATGGATAAATTGCTCGCGCTCGCTGCGACACCAGCCTTTTATATTTTTTCTGCTATAGCGTTGCACATTAACCATGGGTTCAACGGAATTATAATAAGTTGTGAAACTGACTTCGGATTTGTCCATCCAACGAACTTCCAAAATATTGTTCGTTTTATCGTACAAATAATCTGATACATATTTCTGTAAAGCGATCTACTCTTTAAGTTTCTTGCCTGTTTTTAATGTGGCACTAGCAATGCAATAATAGCGAACAGTGCCAGATGCATAGACCCCACGTTCTCTCAACAAGCTTAATAAATAATGCTATGTGAAAAAATTATAGAAATCAACGGTATGTTGCAATGGATGCTCACTATGCACAAATGCACCGATTTCCAATTGTTCGTGTGTATTTATCAGTTGCAGCGGAGTATGGCAGAAACTGGAAGATATACTCACTATCCGAAGAAAAGGTCCATAGCTTATAACCGAAAGGTATTGGTTTCACAAGTTCCAATGTGAATAGTTTCGACTCAGTCATTTTTACAAATCCACCATAATCTTCTGCATTTGATTCCTAAATAACTTCAATGAAATACAGTAAAATTTTCAGTAAAATAATGACGATAGAACTTTTAGCATAAAGAAATGCAAGCCCTGTATAAAACAATCAAACTCAGACTAACTCAACCAGCAATCAAACATCAAAATAAACTCAATACTATTATCCATAGTAAAAAAACACAAGTTTAAGTGAATCAGTAGAGTATAATAAATATTAGAGAGATTAGTTTCTTATTTTATTTCATTACCTAACGACTAAAATTTATTTTGCATTATTTCATCATAATTGTACTATGAGACTTAACGTGTTGTTCACAACACGCCCTTTTTTGCCGGTGTCTGTTACTACGGCGTTGGCAAAAATTTAAATTTTCATTTGATTGAAAAAATCATTTTTTTGGACAGTTTTTATGTCTGACAAAGTGAATTTAGGGGTAAATGAAAACTGTTTAAAATATGTATTTTTATATTTTTAAGGTTTTAAACTAACATAAGTAATATATAATATATTGTAATGAACCTTTTTATCAGCCGAGGTTTCGCTCGCCGGATCCCAAAGTCGTTACAAGAATATTTCTTTACAACCCTGAATCTTTTCGTATAATAATTTGAAGACCGGTTAATTTTATTTTAATTCTTTTATTTATTATTTTCAAATTAATTTTTACAATATTTATTACTAACATATATTGCAATTACAAATATTGAGAATTATAATTCCTGTAATAATAAAGAAAATCTGACCAATGGTGGACTAGGAACCCACACTACCGACAAGGCTGTGTTGTTACGGATCAGTGTTACCGACTGGGCTACACCAGACTTGGACTGGACTTGGAACCAACGCTACCGACAAGACTGCGTTGCTAAGGAACAGTGTTACCGATTGGGCTACACTGGTGGACTTGGAACCAACGCCACCGACAAGGCTGCGTTGCTAAGGAACAGTGTTACGGATTGGGCTACACTGGTCGACTAGGAAGCAATGCTAATAAATTTCTTAGTTATCTGATTGAATACTACCTATGGTCCTGCCAAGTGTTCTGCTCCGTGGCCTGTGATCAAGTGTCTTTCTGTTAATTAACTCCTCCTTTTATATAAATCACGGCAAACGGGACTTCTAACTGCCGAGTGCACATTGTGTAGCTTACTTCTAAGTTGTTATTGTCTATTTTAAATGCCTGCGGCTGGTATGTTTACTGTTGTTGTTAGTTGCACATTTTGGCAAAATAATTACACTCAAACAAAAAGAAGTGTTATCACTTAATTTATATATTAAGAAGGATTACATTTTTCTTTTTTTTTATTTTTTATTAAATTAATAATAACTTAATAATATTGATATTTTATGCTAACTTAATAATACCTTATTTTAAACTTATTAATACCTTAATTTTATTAATACCTTATACTAACATTTTGTTTTGTGTTTATCTTAACTAATAATAAACAATTTCATTTCAACTAAAAATAATTCTATTGTTGTCTTATTATAAATATTTTTTTTATTGTTGTTTTTTTCTAGTTTTACATTAATAATAATAGCTATGCATAGTGCATTGCCATTTTTGTGACGAGATGGTAAAAAATATGGAATTAATTACTTTTATATATTTTTAAAAAATATTCCAAGTTAGCCGTGTGGTACACCAGACGGAAATACGAAATGGGTTAAAAAAACACAAACTAAAAAAATTATTATTCCACAAGATGATTTCTACAAAACAATTATTCGATGAACCCACAGAATAACCTTTGTTTAGATCCATATAGCAATTATTATTCCAAGCGATATCTACCATAAAATTGTTCACGAAGGAAACAGGAAGGAAAAGGAATGGAAATAGAAAAGTACATAAGAAAGTGATATAAATTTTAACGAGCAAGCTCAAGCAATATATTTCCCATGATACAAATTCACAATCTTGATAACACTTTAACCTGTTTGATCGCACAGCATCGACAACAAGCACATGAAAACCAAATACTCTTTTACGAAAATTAACGAAGCCAAAAATCTATAAATCACTCACAGGATTGAAAGATAGTATAAATGAACACATCACCTCTATACCGAATTTTAAAGACAGCCCACTATTTCAGAGAATTTTATAACAGAAATTATGGAGCTATATTAATACAATTTAAGGGCTTTTGAAGGAATTATTAATTTAAAACACCAATATCTGGAAGTCTACAGTCAAAAAATCTTGTTTTTAAATTGCTGTTTACTTAATACTACAGAAGTCATTTAAGCAATAGCAAAAATCGAATAAAATAAAAATACCCTAAAAAAAGATCATCTCAATAAAGAATTAGTATCACAGCTAGAAACTATCCTACAGGAATTTGATAAACTTTTTTATAGTGACTTATTGTTCGATATGTATAATTACTATTGAATAGTAGGCTATCCTAATTTAATCCACTGTAATAGACATACAAATTAATGAGATTAATAGTCCGGTTAAGTTTTAAAAAATATTTATTGAATGAATAGCATTTACTTATGATAGTGGTCTAACCGTACAATAATCTAAGGGAGCAATGCACCTACTTTTATATTCAAATACTTAATTACAGTTTTTGATTTAAATATGTACTATTATCTATTGTTACATTGGTCTCAAAGGTAACTAGGTACACTCCTTCTAGGGTGTGTTCGTCAACTTCGTGATTGCCTGAGACTAGGATTGCACCATCTTTTATTATTTCTAAATTTCTATTCTTTTCTTTTATTTTAGTACATTATGCTTTGCGATGATTTAATAGGTTTGTTAGGGCCATGTTATGCAGAGTGTCTCGGGCACGGCATGAGTACAATTGTTGTTGTTTTCAATGCAAATTTTAAAATTGAGAATGAGAGAAAAAACAATATGGCCGTTCAAACTCCGGCATGAGAGCCGGCGTATTTGTGCCCCGGCACTAAGGCAAAACAGTGTTGTTTAGTAATAACTTTCAAAATTTGCGCCTTTTAGGAGCAAACTACTACAATTCTAGTACGTTTTGGAGAAAAGATGGCAGTAAGCAACACAGCATTTTTTTTATAAATCGCTAATAATATAATTATTACACTTTCCGATTTTAAAGAAACGCGTAAGTACTGTGAACAATTATTATAAGATAATATAATAATAAATTAACATTTTTTATTGCAGCTTCTATGAGTTTTTTCATTAGTTATTTTTGGTGGCAAATTGAAAGTGAGCATATCTAAATTTCCTTTTAAATTTATGCACAACCAAGAAGTAGTAAAAATACAAAATTGGCAATACTGGTGTGACACTCTGCATAACATGCATTTTCGGCATAGCCTGAAAGAGCGTAATTTGCCGTGCCCGAGACACTCTGCATAACATGGCCATTAAGCAGCTCTTATTTAAGGATAGTTTACAAAAATTATTACTTCGTTCTATTTTACACATTTGAACATTTTAAAATATCTTATTACATCTTACAACTTCTTTTTCAATTAATAATTTGCCATCTTTTTTGCTTATAGCTCTACTTTCATATAGTTTACAATTAGTTTTGATTATCGGATATGTAATATGTACCACTATTAAATCTGGGTTTTATAGAATTTTGAATTTAGGTACGTCCATCAAA
The DNA here is from genome assembly GCF_002237135.1 of Teleopsis dalmanni. NCBI lineage: Eukaryota > Metazoa > Arthropoda > Insecta > Diptera > Diopsidae > Teleopsis > Teleopsis dalmanni. The sequence continues at coordinate 100,509,852 of NC_051846.1, read as the reverse complement.
TCTGTTAAGGTGACTCCGGTATTCTCATGTTTGATTATGTCTTGGATTTCTTTTAATCTTTTAATCTAGTATCGCTGTGTTTAGTATACCTACCTTGGCTAGCGTAACTGTTTGTAATAGGTTCTGTAGTTCAATTAGTATTAGTCTGTTTATTTGTTTCGTTACTTTCGTATTGCGCGAACTATTTTCTAAATTTTGGATCATTTTTTCCATACTGAATAGAGCTTTAAATATTTGTGAGTTGGTTGTTAGTTGTTTGTTGCTGTTTTCTGCTAGTTCGTTTAATTTGTTATTAATAGTTACCAGATCGTCATGATCTGGGGACCCTGCTATCCATTTCCGTAGTGTGTCTAGTTCGTTAATTCCTCATTTTCTTTTATTTTTTTTTTTTTTTTTTATTATTTGAAACACAATATGTACAATAATATAAATACATGTTATTTGACTACGACTAGTTCATACAAGAACTATCAAGCAGTTTTGTTACATTTCAGTATACTTATTAAAATTGTGAAGTTGTCAAAGACTTAGTGTTAATAGTAGTAATCTAAATTATTATTAGACTACTAATTCGGGAGTAGATCTGAAGGCTTTGTTTGTTTAAGTCTTCTCAGCAGGCCAGATGTATTAGACAGATGGTTGACTGTCTCGTTTGGATGCTGTTGTAATCGTTTTTGGTGCTTTACCGCGAACTTCTGGATTACTTCAGTCACAGATTCGATCTTCAAGTCCCGATGGAGGTAAGTTTTCCTAATAAACCACGGAGCGTTGACTAAGTTTCTTAAAACTTTGTTTTGAAAGTTTTGAATGATTTGAATAGTGGATTTTGGTGCACATCCCCATAACTGGATTCCATACGTCCACACCGGAGCTAAGACTTGCTTGTATATCATTAATTTATTGTTTAGAGAGACGGGTGATTTGTTCTCAAGAAGCCAATATAAATTTTTGTATTTGGATTCTAATTCAACTCGTTTTTTCTTTATATGTTCTTTCCATTTCAACTTAACATCTAAGTTCATGCCAAGGTATTTAGCTGTGTTTGAGTATGGTATTTGAGCACTGCACATATTTATCGGCAAATATTCAATTTTTTTGTTTGTGAAGTTTTCATGGACGGATTTCGTTTGGTTGAGCTCAATTTTCCATTTTTTAGTCCAACTAATAATTTGATCAATGGAACGCTGCGTTGCTTCTGTTGATTCGTTTATTGTGTTTCCAGTGGTAAGGATAGCTGTATCATCTGCAAACGTGGCAATAACACTTTCTGGTGAGACTAGCAGGTCGGCTGTGTAAATTAGGTACAGAATTGGGCCTAGTATACTTCCCTGCGGTACTCCGGCTTCAATTGGTTCAAGTGTTGAGTACGCACCTTTATATTTTACTCTGAAGAATCGGAAAGATAAGTAGGACCACATACATTGTGACCGAAAAGTTTCCGGAAATAAATAAATAAAACGCAAAATTCTTAATCTTCATCAATATTTATTTATCTCTTAAAATATGCTCCATTAGAAGCGATACAAAATGCCAACGTTTCTTCCAATCACAAAACATTTTTTTATAGGCGCTTTCCGGTATGGCTTTGAGTTCCCTCTGCGAATTCTGTTTTACGTCTTCTATGGATTCAAAACGCGTTCCTCTGAGTGGTAATTTGAGGTTGGGAAACAGGAAAAAGTCACACGGTGCAAGATCAGGTGAATACGGTGGCTGTTCGATGGTATTTATTGAATGTTTGGCCTTAAAATCGTTGATAATGTTGAACAAATTGAGGTGAATCGGAACAAGCCGGGCGTTGACACGTCGCATACACAAATTGTCCACCAAAATCAAACGAGCCATCTCACGACCGATGCCTAGCTCTCGTGCTATCTCTCTAACACTCACATGAGGATTTTTGAACACGATTTCCTTTGCCTTTTCAATGTTTTCGTCGGTGGTAGAGGTCGAAGGTCGTCCAGAACGCGGCATGTCTTCGACGGTCGTACGACCGTCCTGAAAGGCTTTGTACCACTCATAAACTTGAGTTTTCGATAAAACTGATTCCCCATAAGCCTTTTGTAGCATTCGCAACGATTCTGCACACGAAATTTCGTTCGAAACACAAAATTTGATGCAAACTCTTTGTTCAATATTTTTTTCCATTGTTTTTTTCGCAACGCACTACTGAGGTGAACTGGTTTCAACAGCTGCCGTAAACGAACTGTCTGACAGATCGCGCTCATTTTTGGCATAGTAATTAAGGAAAGTGCTGCCAAACTACATAAACTTAAAATATCGAAAAATATACAGCGCGCGAATTTTAAATGAGAATTTCCGAAAGCTTTTCGGTCACAATGTAATTTCGGATATTTGTCTCGAAAACAACTGTTCAATCTTATGCACAAGTCCTTTGTGCCAACAGATGTAGTAACAGATGTAGCTCTAATTGTATGTCTAAACTGTCAATATGTGTCGTAGATTTATTATTTTTGGTTTCTAATCTAACAACGATGTTTTCATTAATTTCATTTCTGGTTACTTCTACTATTTCCATCATGTATGCTAAATTTGTTATATGAAAAATATCACCAAATTTTTTCGTAAATTACTGCGTCGCCGTTGTCTACTAGAACGTAATCTTCCCTCGTATATGGTAGTCAATTATTATTTCGTTTTCGCGATTCCGAATAAGGTGATAAGTGCAATAATTAATCGGTCCACTGTCTGTAAAGTGCAAATAAAGTTTAGTTCTTATATTATCTTTGTGTACTATTCTGTTTCTGTAATGGATTTTAACTTTCTCCCCTAGGTCTTCTTTTACTATCTGTTTTTTTATATTTCACATCTAACTTGCTTCTTTTACCTCCTACCTTTTCATAAATTGTTTCGTTAGGTTTGTACGTTTTAAACCTTTTAATTTGTCATTTCTTTTTAATATAGTTTCTTGTGCTTTTGCTAATTTTTCTGGTATATCGGGGTGGTCTATTTTATTATATAATATGTCTTGCGGTTTGTAGTTAGTAACCGTATGAATTGTTTTGTTATATTGTTGAATGGCTCTAAATATAACTTCTAAATCGTTTAGAATACTAAATTCCTGTCTTAAGCATCTGTCTATTTCGATTACCGTTGAATGAACTCTTTCTATCTGTCCGTTCGTTGAGCTATGCAGTGGGTCACAATAATTAACTTTAATAATCATTCGTTTCATTAGTGACTTAACTGGGATGTCGAGAACCCTAGTTTGTTATCTAAGGTAATTTGTTTTGCCTCTGGGAATGACACTAAAAGTTTCAAAACTTTTTTATCGAGTTTTGTTTTGTCTTCAATTTGTGTAATGAACAAATACTTTGAATAAGCATCGATACAAGTAATGAATTTAAGTCTTTGCGCGAAGAAAAAATCGAGATGGACTAACTCTTTCTCCTTCTTGGGAATTGGTGCCCCGCCAATTGGTACCTTTTGAGGGTTTCTATCGTATTTATTTCTATTACAAATCCCACAATGTCTTACGAATTCTTTAAAATGTTGGGCCATTTTGGTCCAATAATATGTGGTAAAGATTTGTTTTAAATTTTCCCTTTTACTTCTGTGTGCACGTGTATGTGTTTGTTCTACTAATGCTTTTTGATCGTCTGCGTTAAGCGCGCTGCAGACTATCATACTGGTGTGTCATACGAGTTGCGCTCTCTCTTGCTCAAATTTCTT
>NC_051846.1:100488870-100506062 GCF_002237135.1 Teleopsis dalmanni | reverse complement strand
GTTGGATATGCGCAACGTCTGTATACCATGTTAGGGACGGCTGTCGCATCACAATCCGCATACGAGAGATGATAATGGAGGAAGCCTATAAGAAAAGGCATCAGGATCGATACCAGTAAGATTCTGATTACGGCATACTGGACAACAGCTAGCGATTGAACATGATGACATGATAAAGGAGGAAGCCTATAAGAAAAGGCATCTGGATTGATACCAGTAAGATTCTGATTATGGTATACTGGAGCAAACGATTGGATATGATGACATGGGCTGGTGGATGAAGTATTCTGTTACCAATATGGGCTAGAGTGAAATCTGGTCCAGACGGCTTTCAGGCTAATGCTTTATCTGTCTCCGTCCCGTTAAAACCTGTGTAGCATGTATACACTTTATATATATATAATTATATAAATGCATATTAAAGTGCATATAAAATATCATTAAATGGTTAATGTACAGTGTTGTGAATGTGCCTATGCAGCACATTCCCATCATTGACTTTAGCCATATGCAAGCAGCCAGACTGCTGCAATATGATACCTCACTTATGTGAGATAATAAAATGTATACATGCTCCTCTGCTGTGTTAGTGCTTGCCGGCGTACTAACACAATTATGTAGTCGGTAGTTTTTAAGTTAAATTAAGACAACAATTTTAATAAAGAATTATACCTAAACCTAAACGGTCGCGTTTTATTATATGGCGATCCTGCCATGTTCGAAAAATTTTTTTTTAAACTGTAAATTTTGTATAAAAAAAATTAAAGAAATAACAAAATTTGCAATTAAATGCATTGAGCTAACTAAAGCATATATGAATACTGAAAAATACTGAATACTGAAAAATAAAAGTTAATGTGAATTTTGCAAAATCTCCGTAAATATACAATACTGTAAAATACTGAATACTGAAAAATAAAAGTTAATGTGAATTTTGCAAAATCTCCGTAAATATACAATACTGTAAAATACTGAATACTGAAAAATAAAAGTTAATGTGAATTTTGCAAAATCTCCGTAAATATACAATACTGAATACTAAAAAATAAAAGTTAAAGTGAATTTTGCAAATCTCCGTAAATATACAATACTGTAAAATACTGAATACTGAAAAATAAAAGTTAATGTGAATTTTGCAAAATCTCCGTAAATATACAAAACCAACATGAAACTAACAATGCTTACTTTAAAAATCTTTATACAAAATAAATTATTAAAAGTAAAGTAATAATATTGATAATAATAATATAATAATAATATTGATAATAATATTATAGTAAGAAGTGTTTAACTTACATATACAATTATTTTGGAAATATTAATTAATGATAATAACAAAAAAAAAATAAACATAAGCATGCCGAAATCTGAGAGAAAGGACGTTACATATGCGAATCTTATTCAACCGATGGTCAACTTTCTCAACTAACATACATAAATTTGTTCCACAAACAGGAGTACCTCAAACGCAAAGGAATTAAAAATTTTACAATTTAAGAAAATGAAAATGTTAAATTTACTCTTGATTAATTTAATTAAATGATTTTATTTTGTGAATGTTAAACTGTTTAAAAATAATATATAATAACAAATACGTTCTATTTTATACATTACTTTAAAAATTTGATCATTTAATATAACGAAGATTCAATAATTTTTATAAAATATCTGATTAACCGAAAATGTTAAATTTACTTTTGATTTATTTAATTAATTTTATATCGTATTTTGTAAATACTATGTTCATATATTTTTCTACAATATTTAAAAAAAAAAAAAATATATATAAAATCAAAATTACATATAATTATATAATTACATATATAATTACAATTTTATATGTATATACCTCTATGTTTTTTTAAAGTGTATGTCCATGTTAGCATTTCCTTTAAATAGCAAAATAAGATAGCACAATAAAATATGTGCGGTCCCAAAGCTAAATTTGGCAGGCCACAAGCCAATGTCGTGAATGAACTAGAAATATTAGATAACAAGGGGGACATTACATGGTATCTGTTGAATGTTTTATATTTTTTGCTGTGTTTAATTTGCTTTCTTTTAAAGTAGTTGAAATAACGCGCGTGCTGCTCATTTTTTTATGGTCAATATGCAACCCGATGTTGACTTTCGTCAACCTTGCACATATACGGTACTTCAAAATATAAAAACAATATTAATTTACAGTTTTTTGGCTTCACGATTGAACTGGCATTCTCGATCGCTCTCTTGCATTTCAAGTTCCAAATGAACAGCACGCGTTTTATTTTTGAGTCTAAAATCACATTTCTAAGTGATTTTTTAAATTATAATTTCTTAACTTATATTGAATTTAAAATTTTAATTTCTTAAATTAAGTGTAAAATTAATTTAAAATAAATACAAACTATTGTAATTTTCGTTTTCATAAATTTAACTTAAATAAAATACAAACTATTGTGATTCTCGTTTCTTATAACTTTAACTTAAATAAATATAAAAACTATTGTATTTTTCATTGGCGCCCGAGCAGGGACTTGAAATAAAATTATTAAAAAAAAAAAAAAAATTAAACTGAATTTCGTGAACATATTCTAGAGCTGCAACTGGCAGCATCGTGATATTAGTTCGTTTTTCATGGTTTATTTTCCGCGTGTGTAGTGGTTGTGAAGTGAATAACAGTAAAATTGAGTAAAAGGAAAATTCCGCAAGCAGTAACTGGATTTGTGAAATACCAGCATCAGCTAGTGAAAAACCGCTACTGTAAAAGGAAACACGTGCAGACTGCTGCTATACTGTTCGTCATTGCTGTTCGCTGCCAGCAGATCGCTGCTGTCATTCACTGCTTTTGCTCTTCATCGCGGTTCGCTGCTACTGCATATCGCTGCTGCCATTCACTGCTTCAGCTCTTCATCGCAGTTCGCTGCTACTATATTTCGCTGCTGTTATACTGTTCTTCATTGCTGTTCGCTGCTGCTGCAGATTGTTGCTGCTATTCACCGCTGCTGTTGGTTTTCGTTCTTTTTCTGGATGGCGTGTAACTGTAACACCACTGCCGTTTGCCAGGTAAGAAAGTGCAAGTAATGAAATTGTTGTACCAGGTCATGCTCTGACTAAACAAAATAGTCAAGGAAAGTATTTCAAATAACTTTTGCACTGGTAATTATTTGCACTTTTAAAATACATATATTTATATTTATCCATATCTATAATAAATAATTTGGCAAACGCGAAACAAATTTACCAAGCTGAGGTTGAGCTTCATAAAACATATACGTTCGGTAAATCCAATTATTAAATACAAATAATTGAGTAATTTGCAGGGGCAAATTATATACAAAGTGAATGCATTTTTCGTTTTCGCTAGTTACTTGCAACCACTTTGTTGGAATTTACCCATAATAACAATATTTGACTATTTATTGTTTTTTTTTATTATCGTTATAAACAAAGTGAGTGCATCTTTCGTTTCGCTAATTTCTCGCATTCACTTTGTTGGAATTTACTTACAACCGTCGCTCAACAATATTCAAATACTCTTATCGTTCTTTGCGCTGGATTGCCTTCTCTCTTCGAAATTTTAGTAAATTGTGTTCACTATGTCAACTAAAAAGCGACCATCATCCCCACAAAAAAATGAAGATTTGCATAAACTAATCCAGCAGCGAGAAACTGTAGTGGCCAGTATCTTGCGTATTAAAAAAGTAATATCGGAAAAAACTGTTGATTTAAACCCTGTAGAACTGGAATGTAGGTTGGACATTCTCAATTCATATATTAAACAGGCCATGACTTGCCAACAAAAAAAAAAATAGAGTGTATCAACGAGTTTGATGTATTTCGGCCAGATCTAGAAGAAATCTGCGTTGCCTCGAAATCATTGTTTATACAGGCGTTAGGTAAAAACCGCAAGACTAGTATCCCTGATACTTCGCATGAATGCAGCAATCATCGTTCCAGGCTGCCAAGTATGCGTTTACCTAAATTTAGCGGGAAACATTCTGAATACAAAAACTTCATAAGCCTTTTTAAAAGCTTAGTGAACAATGATCAGTTACTAACTGATATTAAAAATTCAATCATCTCATTTCGTGTTTGTCTCACGAAGCTCTTGGTACAGTTAAGGCATTTCAACTCACTGAACTCATAGGCATTAGCTAGTTTAAAAAGAGTTTACGATAACACTTGTTTAATCTTTTTCGGTAGTATCTCGCAGCTTTTTGAACTGCCAGAAATTAAAAAGCCACCTGCTGCTGCATTAATATCATAGATACTGTTTCTGCCATATATGAGTCCCTATTGTCAATAGGAGATGATAAGAACATTTCAAATGCGATTCTTATTCATTTAGTCATGTCAAGAGTCGATGCCGCCACGAAATCTAAATGAGAGGAGCAATGAGATTACAAAAAGCTGCCACTCTGGTCTGATTGCGAGACTGCGTTAAATAAGCGATACCAACACATTTCTGCTGACGAAGCTTCCACGTCAAGGTCTCGATCGAACAGGCCAAAACAAGACAACTGGCAAGGTAAGAATGTAAAATCTGCACTTATGTGCAAAAAAAATAGTTCGCAAGAGGAAAGTAGATGTTTGTTCTGTAATGCGAAGGAACATGTAATAAATTCATGCTCCGCCTTTGCTGCCCTCTCAGTTACTGAACGGTTCAATTTCATTAAATCATCTTGGGCTTGCATAAATTGTCTCAAGAAAGGGCACACGGTATCTAGATGCAAAGCATCACGCTGCAGAGTGTGTAATCGGTCGCACCATACTCTTTTACACCAATATTCTATTAACACTTCTCAAACAGGTTTATCTTATAATCCAGAACAACCCATTATTTCTCGTGCCTCTGTGAATCATAGCTCATCAAATGACGATCAAATTATTCTAGCCACTGCAGTCATAACCATTCAAGGAAAATCTGGAGATAATCAGCTGGCCAGAGCATTGCTTGATTCCGGTTCTCAAGTCAACTTTATAACCGAGGAACTTGCACAACGACTGCAAATAAAAAAAGAAGCGAAAATTCTAAACCTAATTGGCATTGGTGAAACAAACTCCACAGTACGGCAAAAATTACATGCCACTGTGAGATCACGTATTAACTCTTATGAGTTTTCTACTGATTTTTGGGTAATGCCTTCAATCTCCACTTACCAACCCGACAAATTTGTGTCAATGAGTAATTGGAATGTTCCTTCCAATCTTTCACTTGCTGATCCACACTTTCACAAACCGCAAAAGATAGATCTTCTACTTGGTGCCGCAAGCTTTTTCGAACTGTTGTCGGTTGGACAAATAAAACAAGGTACTAATTTTCCAACACTCCAGAAAACATTACTCGGATGGATTGTATCTGGAAGATTCAAACATGCCGAAAGCCCCAATGCTGAAATTTGCAATCTAATAAGCTCAGATAAAGAAAAGCTGACAGATGACTGTTCCTTAAACTCTCTTGTACAAAAATTCTGGGAATTAGAAGAAATTCCTAAGGAGATTAAGGTTAAGAAATATACTGCGGAACAACAACTTTGCAAGACAAAATTCGTCAGCACTGCTCAACGTACACTGTCTGGCAGGTTTAAGGTGAAACTCCCCTTTAAATCTGCTCCAAGTCTTTTAGGATTCTCATTCCAGACAGCAAAAAGCCGTTTTCTATCATTAGAGCGCAAACTTTCTCAAGACTCCATCTTACAGAATCTCTATATGGATTTTATGAAAGAATATCGGAACTTAGGTCATATGACACGAACTAACGAGAATTTTTCTGCAACCCCTCACTACTTCACACCCCATCAATGTGTTCTGCGACCACATAGCACCTCTACTAAGCTTCGGGTTGTATTCGACGCATCAAGTCGAACATCTTCGCAGATGTCATTGAATGATTTACTAATGGTCGGCCCGATCGTGCAAGAAGATTTATATTCAATTCTGATTCGTTTCCGCATGCATAAGTATGCAATAACTGCTGACATTGTTAAAATGTACCGTCAAATTGAAGTTGACGAGGCAGACAGAACTTTTCAACTTATACTTTGGAGAGAAAATTCGGCCGACGAACTGAAGGTGTACAAATTAAACACTGTGACTTATGGTACGTCATCTGCACCATTCCTAGCTACTCGCTGCTTAACCCATTTGAGCGATATTTATCAACTTACTTATCCCAGGGGAGCAAACACAATATGCAATGACTTTTATGTCGATGATTTGCTTACTGATTCGGATAATTTTGAAAATTTAAAAACAATTCGAAAAGAAGTCAGTTATATTCTCAATGAAGCAGGATTTCAATTAGCGAAATGGTTCTCAAACCACTCAGCCTATGAAAGCACCGAGCTGTTAGAAAAACCGTTGAAATTCAATGACAGTGATATTACAAAGGCCCTTGGAATCTATTGGTTGCCAAAGAGTGATATTTTCAAATTTCATTTAGAAGAAAAATTCAATCATTTACGAGCGACAAAGAGAAATATATTGTCGGTTTCAGCTCGACTTTTCGACCCTCTCGGTTTAATTTGTCCAATTATCACTAAAGCAAAAATATTATTGCAAGAACTTTGGCTTCAAAAACTTGATTGGGATGAATCGATACTCATGTACCTTGACACCAGTTGGCAAGCCATCAAAGCAGATTTATCTTCACTAGATTCTATCGCAATTCCACGATATGTAAATGTGATCCCAAATTCCAAATGCGAAATTCACGATTTCGCAGACGCCTCGATAAGAGCTTATGGCTGTTGTATTTACATCTGAACTCACGACTGTAATGGTATCCATACAGCGTTGCTCACTGCTAAATCAAAATCTAGCAGACATAGTTTCCAGAGGTTGTACTGTCGACGAGCTTAATACCTCAATATGGTTCAAAGGTCCCCCATATTTGCTTCAAGATGCCACTAATTGGCCAAAAAATAGTCATTTTCCATTATCAACAGATGAAAAAAGTTTGGAGAAACGAAAGGTCAAGGTCGGACTTTTAGCAGTTGAAATTCACACTAATGTCATTTCAAAACTAATCTGTAGCCAATCATCTTACCCAAGACTGCTGAGAGTTTTCGCGTACATTCTACGTTTTATGACTAAGAAAAATGAGAGAGCTAACGCTCTAATTCCGACCACAAAGGAGCTTAATTGGGCATTCTTGAAAATCGTTGAATTCATTCAAAATCATGAATTCAGGGATGAGATCGAAAAAATGAAGAAGTCGCATAAATTGCCAGTTAGCATTCAGAAACTAACTCCGTTCATTCATACAGTCCAAGATGGTTCTCGAACATGCAATTTGCTTCGTGTAGGAGGTCGTTTACTAAACGCACCACTTTCTTATGATTCAAAATTTCCCTTGCTGTTACCAAAAAATTGCATTTTGTCGAGATTTATTTACGATTTCTTCATACAACCAATTGTCATGCTGGTTCAAAAGTCTTAGAAGTGTTGCTTCGTGAAAAAATTTGGGTCATAAACTCAAGCAAGGCATGCAGTAAAACCGCATGCATACATTGTTTTCGATACAAACCTAAACTGTTGACCCAAGTAATGGGAAACTTGCCTACGGATCGGTAAAAGGCACTACGACCTTTTTTAATTAGCGATGTCGATTTTTGTGGGCCTGTATATACAACTTTGAAAATTCGTGGTCGACCACCAGTTAAAATGTATATAGCAGTGTTTGTCTGTTTCACGTCAAAGGCTATACATCCAGAACTTGTAACAGATCTGACAACTAACTGTTTTATTTTTTGTCTTAAAAGGTTTGCCGGAAGACGAGGACTCCCAGAAAAAATCTATTGCGACAATGCGACAAATTTTGTAGGTGCCGATCGCAAGCTGAGAGAGCTGATAGAGGCGTTTCAAGAGCGCAAGGACGATCTGGCATATTATGCTGCACAAAGGGGCATAGAGTTTGTCTTCATACCACCCAGGGCACCTCATTTCGGAGGATTATGGGAAGCGGCGGTATAATCAGCAAAACACCACATACAACGAACAACCAACAGTGCGCTCCTTACCTGCGAAGAATTGCAAACAGTGCTCATAGAGGTAGAAGCCCTGCTAAATTCTCGCCACTCAGTTCATTGAGTCAAGACCCGAACGACAAAGAGGCGCTAACACCAGCACATTTGTTGATAGGAGGTACTCTCCAAACGCTGCCGCAAGAATCCGCGCAAGGCGTCTCCGACAACAAATTGAGCACTTTGAGACGATGGCATCTGTTATGCGAGCTTAAACGGAGGTTTTGGCAGGCCTGGTCGAAAGATTACATCCTACAGCTGCAGCCCAAGAACAAGTGGGTGTTCGAGCAGCCGAATCTCGCAGTCGGCCGACTAGTCGTCGTCCAAGAAGACAACCTTCCCTCTCACCAGTGGAAGCTCGGAAGGGTGGAAGCCGTAATTACAGGTCGCGACAATAAAGTCAGGGTCGTTGACGTCAATACCAACAGCGGAATTCTGAGGCGTCCAGTTCACAAATTAGCGGTGCTGCCGGAAAATTGAACACATAAGCGTGCTTCAACGCGGCCGGTGTTGAATGTTTTATATTTTTTGCTTTGTTTAATTTGCTTTCTTTTAAAGTAGTTGAAATAACGCGCGTGCTGCTCATTTTTTTATGGCCAATATGCAACCCAATGTTGACTTTCGTCAACCTTGCACATATACGGTACTTCAAAATATAAAAACAATATTAATTTACAGTTTTTTGGCTTCACGATTGAACTGGCATTCTCGAGCGCTCTCTTGCATTTCAAGTTCCAAATGAACAGCACGCGTTTTATTTTTGAGTCTAAAATTACATTTCTAAGTGATTTTTTAAATTATAATTTCTTAACTTACATTGAATTTAAAATTTTAATTTCTTAAATCAAGTGTAAAATTAATTTAAAATAAATACAAACTTTTGTAATTTTCGTTTTCATAAATTTAACTTAAATAAAATACAAACTATTGTGATTCTCGTTTTTTATAACTTTAACTTAAATAAATACAAAAACTATTGTATTTTTCAGCATCTTACATATAGTCATAATATTAATACTACTTTCACAAATGGCAATAAAATCATACCAATTACACAAAAACGTACTAAAAAAAAAATACACGAGAGCAATATCAGTTGCACGAAATTTAGACAGTGTATAATATTTGTGTACACTTCCACAAAAAACTATTTTCTAGTTTTTCCAAATCAACTGCATTTCAATCAATTTTTTTTCAATCAATATTTTCTTTTTTTCTCGATCAATTGCCTATAATCACCATCACTTACTGGTAGATGGAATGGCAACAGATCATAATTAAATTCAGTGCCAATAAAGAAGTTTTTGACAAGTCGTATAAAAGCCTAAATATCAATAGGCATACAACATCAGAAACTATCAAAAAGTACATAAACATCCTCCTTCATAGTTTGGAGAATATACGAGTAATACTAAACGTAAATTACTCGCGGCTTACTTTAGAACATAAAAAACAAGCCGAAAGTTTTTTTAAAAATAACAGAGAGAAAATTTTGAAAATCTCTGAAAAAAAAGGCATAGAAATAAAATTGCCTGATACATTACATGAGAAAATCTCATATAATTACACGTTAATAAAACCAGAAAACATTGACACTAACAAAATGCCACAAACACCAATAGAATACTTGGGAATCGCATCTAAAATCGTATCAGATTTTGATGGTAGTCCCGAAAATTTGGTGAGTTTTGTAGCATCACTAGAACTTCTTAGCAGTGTCAATGATGGCAATGACGTAGTTGCAATCAACCTAATAAAGACAAAACTAAAAGTATGCCTTTGAGCAGCAATAAATCTGATCACAGGATCAGAAACGACGATACCACAAGTAATAGAATCTCTAAAGAAGAAAGTTAAAGGCGAATCCGTTGATGTCGTCACTGCAAAGTTGATGAATATTCATCAAAATTCTAAACCGGCGAATACATATGCTAAGGAAGTCGAAAAGCTTACAAAAAAGCTACAGTGTGCATATTTTTCGGATGGACTTACACCGACGCTAGCTGAATCTTATTCAACTAAGGCAGCTGTTAAGGCGCTAATAAAAAATACTAGCAACGATAGAGTTCGACTAGTAATAGAATTAGGAACTTTCAATAACATGAGTGAGGTGGTAGCAAAATTCGTAAACTCCTGCACTGAATCAAATAGTCAACCATCCGCAATACTACATTTCGGAAGTAGACGCGGACAATTTAATGAACGCGGACAATCCTATAGACGTGGACAACCAAATGGACGCGTACAATTTCGAACACGCGGGCAATATAGGAACAGCTACAATAGTAATAGCGGATATAATCCTAATAATAGGAATAACTACCAGAACAACAGAGTACAAAACAGAGGAAATGTTCGTATTATACAAGAGACGGAAAACGAGTCCACCCCAGGTGCTCAGTAATTAAAGACATCAACAGAAAAATATATAATATTAATTTAAATCTTGCCAATTTCATTTTAGCTAGATCCACACTAAATAATAAGGTATCACCATTTTTAATTGATACGGGTGCGGATATTTCTGTAATTAAAAAGTAAGAAATAGAAAAAGTTAGCATTAATTCGAATGCTATAATAAGCCTTACCGGCATAGGAGATGGTATAAAATATACTTTAGGAAAAGTTGAAACAGATCTCAAAATTGAAAACATGCCAATACAACATAGTTTTCATGTTGTCAATGATGATTATCCCATTCCGTCGAATGGAATACTTCGGCTCGATTTTCTTAAAAAATACAATTGTATCCTTGATCAAGACATTCTAATATTGAGGCCATATAATTTCCCTCAACATCTGGCCATACCAATGGTAAATAACCTCAGAAAAAACTCAATTTCACTTCCGGCGAGATCTGAAGTTATTAGGACCATTGCTACAGATTCCTCCTACGAAGAAATATTTATACCCTATCAAGAAATACAGAATGGTATTTTTGTAGCAAATACAATAACAACAAGTAAACGTACGTATGTACGTATAATTAACACTACCAATCAACACGCCTTCATACCAAATCTTAAAATTATTACAGAAGATCTTAACGATTACAGTGTAATATCAAAACCACCAATAACCAATGATAACATAAAGTTGGAAAAATTATCGAAAAAATTCCCCGCTTTTGTAAAAACAAAATCAGAAAACTTGTGCAAAAAATATATAGATATATTCGCACTCGAATCGGAATCTATCTCAATTAAAAACTTTTACAAACAAAAGTTACGCTTAAAAACAAAAGAGCCAACATACAAAAAAAAATACAGAATACCATATACCCATAAAGATGAAATAACCAGGCAAGTAAATATATTAATTAATGATAATATTATAGAACCATCAGCTTCTGAGTATAACAGCCCTGTCCTGTCAGTGCCAAAGAAGTCATTAACATAAATGGACAATCTGACAAGAGATGGAGATTAGTTGTAGATTATACGGGGATTAATAAAAAATTAATTGCAGATAAATTTCCTTTGCCAAGAATAGATGATATTCTTGGTGAATTAGGTAAAGCAAAATATTTCTCTTGCCTCGATTTGACATTTGGTTTCCATTAAATTGAACTAGATGAAAATTCACGGGGCATTACGTCATTTTCTACAGGTAAAGGATCATTCCGTTTTAAACGTCTACCATATGGGTTAAAAATTGCTCCAAATTCATTCCAACGAATGATGACAATAGAATTTTTAGGTTTAACTCACGAACAAGCATTTCTGTACATGGACGATTTGATAGTCCTCGGGTGTTCAGAAAAACATATGTTAAAAAATTTAACTGACGTATTTAAAATATGTCGAAAATATAACTTAAAATTACACCCAGATAAATGCTCATTTTTCGGTCACCAAGTGACTTACCTTGAGCATAAATGTACAGACAAAGGCATTTTGCCAGATGATAGTAAATTTCAAACAATCTTCGATTATCCGACACCAACAAATGCAGATGCTATTAAACGATTCGTTGCATTCTGCAACTATTACAGACAATTCGTTCCTAATTTTGCAAAACAATCCCGCGTTTTAACGAGGCTCTGCAAGAAAAATGTAAGATAGATAAAAAACAGTGCACGAATTGTTTCACAATTCAATAAAATCAATAAAATCCTAATTAAAAAAGGAAAAAAGTAATAAGCACTATAAGACAAAAAGAAATTAGTGTTCATGGAAAAATTGATTTAGATCAAATATTTTTAAAACTTGAAAATATAGCTAGCAGTAATAAAATAAAACGATTCCAATTATTACTAGATGATATTACTAAAAACGCAATCAAATTAAACAATTTAAAAGACATAGCAAACAAAAGAAAGCACATAGAAATTGCTATACTACCGTGTTTTGAAAAAATAATAGACGACAACGAGAAACTTAAAATACTCGAAAAGTTTCATAACGATCCAATTCTTGGAGGTCATCCAGGAATCCAACGCATGAATATCAAAATAGGTAAATACTTTTGTTGGAAAAATATGACAGCAGACATTCGAAAATATGTTAAAGGCTGTCATAAATGTAAATTAAATAAAATCTCAAGACATATCAAACAACCTATGATATTGACTTCAACTCCATAAAATGCGTTTGACAAAGTGGTGATAGATACCATTGGTTTTTTGCCACGAACTGAGTACGGCAACAAATACGCTGTTGCAGTGATATGTGATTTAACAAAGTATTTAATCGGAATTCCGGCAGTTAAGAATATCTTCTGCTTAGCTCCCGGTTTGGCTCTGAACACATGCGCTTATAAGGCTATGTGTCAACCCTCGCATGATCTCCCTGCATTGCAAAGATAATCATGGAACCACAATAAGGGTAACTATACTACGAAACTAAGATAACGGCTTTAAGTTGGGACCAAATTGCAAAAAATACGTCAACCAAAGCACCCACACACACTGGCTCTACTACTCCAGCCAGCAATCCAGATAGTGATTGATAGTCCTAGGCAAAACCCCTTCATGAGGGCACCAAGACTAACCCGCTCATCTATGCTATCACATGTGATACAGAGCAACGAGAGATCCCGCTCGTCTCCACTAGAAGAGTTTAATACTGACACTGCTCCACAACAGAGAAAAGAAACATTTAGCAAACTCGGAGATAAAATATCCGAACTTAACGAAATGATGAGTGGAGATCCATCCACCAAGCTATGCGTCATCTAGTAGCTACAATAACGTCACTCTATAAACAAGTGGCGAGAGAAAATTCAAGCCAAAAAAAAGACATCAGAACTAACGATAGATGTACTCAAACTATCCAGCTGCAGCAAACAGCAGGTTCATCCAAGAGACTGAGAGACGATATCGGAAGGAGTAAAAAGACTCCACCTAAGAAAACGAAGACAATTCGATCAAATAATGCACCACCTAAGGAACCAAGGAAAACAATGGCAATCAACCTGGATTCGCAGCTCGGAATGAATGAAAACACCGAAGTGTTTTAGGCACAAGCTGAAAGTAACCAAGAGCACAATGCCTGGGTCCTAAAAACAAAAAGCGCGTAAAGCCGCCTCGACCAGACGTAGTGATTATTAAACCGTCCGAGAAAATGTCTTTTGCGGATATACTCCGGAAAGTAAAAGGAGCTACAGAACTTAAAACAGTTGGTGATGATGTTCACTCCATTAGAAAAACACAGAAAGGTGAACTAGCAGGTCGGTTAAGCTGAGGAGGTGGGCAAACTACGAGTTGGATGGACCGTATGCCGATTACTCAAAAAAGTCACCCCCAGAAGATGTTACAAATGCTCCGATTTTGGACATGTTGCAAGCACTAACTGCCAAAGCACTAAAGACTGGTCTAAACACTGCTACAAGTGTGGTGGGGAGGACCACCTCGCTAAAGCGTGTCAAGAGGCCCCTCACTGCCTTCTCTGTAGAAATGACCAAAATATTGATGCAAACCATACTACGGGAGGACCGAAATGCCCCCACTACCTGTCTGCCCCAAGAAGGATACTAAGTAAAAAAAGATGAAAGTCCTACAGCTGAATTTAAACCACTGTGAAGCTACACAGAATCTTCTAAAGCAGACTGTACTCGAATTAAAAATAGATCTTGCCATAATGAGCGAACATTATAGTACACTAGACAAACATTGTTGGGCTACTAGCAAATGCAACAAGGCATCGATATGGACGTGTGTTAAATTTCCACTAGAACAGGTTTACGACAGAGGGGAAGCTTACGTAAAAAGTAAAGTGAACGGAATAACGTTTTTCAGCTGTTATTCACCCCCCAGCCTATCATTTGAAGAATACAAACAAAGACTGGACGATATTGTTAACGACGCTAAAAGTATGAAGCCGACAGAGATTTCCTGCAATTTCAATGCTTGGGCCGTTGAGTGGGGTTCAACATTGACAAACCCCAGAGGTGAGTGCCTACTAGAGGCATTGGCCACCTTGGATGTAGTGTTACTGAACTGTGGTCAAAAGGACACGTTCTCAAGGAACGGTAGGAGCTCTAAGATTGACCTGACATTTATCAGTGATCCACTAGCTAACTCAACGGATTGGCAAGTGTCAGATATCTACACGCATAGTGACCACCAAGCTATTGTCTTCGAAATACATAAACGCTCAACAAGAGCCATTCCTGCGGCAGCTACCCCAAATTCCCTATGGAAAGAGTTAACTCTGGACAAAGAAGCCTTTAAGCTCTTAATGGTTGAGATCCATCTAACCGGAAGTGCGAATGACAAAGCAATAAAACTCATGCGCTGCATAACAAATGCATGTAACGCATCAATGGCAAAGAGAGGCCGGCGGAATGGCAGACAGCATGTATACTGGTGACAGACACAAATTTCCGAGCTGAGAAGAAAATGCAAACAAGCGCGGCGCCTATGTCAAAGAGCAAGGGGTCGTGAAAACTTCATAGCGCTCCAGGAAGCCTATAAAATATCGAGAAATTAATTAAAAAAGGCGATAGCAAATAGTAAGACAAGATGTTACAGGGAGATGTGTGATGAGGTCGAGAATAACCCCTGGGGACTAGGGTACAAGGTGGTTATGAAAAAACTATATAGCTACCGCCCACCAGTTACAATAGACGCAGTTAAGCTACAAGCAATAGTTGAAGGTCTCTTTCCTCAGAGAGCTGAAATAACCTATACAGTGCAAGATAGTGAGCCACAGAATGAAATACCTGAGGTAAGCAGACAAGAACTGGAAGCAGTATGCAAAGGGTTAAAATTAAACAAAGCACCCAGAGTAGATGGAATACCAAACCTGGCACTAAAGATAGCCACAGAAGTCAACGCTGATTCATTCAGGAAAGTGTTCGACGCAAGTATAAAAGAAAGAATATTTCCTCAGATATGGAAAACACAAAGGTTGGTGCTTATACCGAAAGAAAATAACGCGCAAGATGCATCAGGCTACCGCCCTCTTTGTATGATTGACACAGCCGGTAAACTTTTAGAAAAGATAATCAGCCGAAGACTAGAGGAAGCCTTGAATATCAGCGGTCTTTCAGATAGACAATTTGGCTTTCGAAAAGCATACTCTACAATAGACGCCGTGGAAGCAGTCATAGCCATAGCAAAGGATGCCATTAAAGGAGACCGTTGGCTCGAAGGAGACAAAGAATACTGTGCCATTATTACATTAGACGATAAAAAGGCATTTAACTCGGCGGCTTGGGACACTATACTAGCAGCACTTCATGGAAAAAATGTCCCAAAGTACCTAGTAGAAATAATCGTTGATTATTTTAAAGTGAGAGTGCTTTTGTACTACACAGACAGAGGCACGAAGTCATATCAAGTAAAAGCAGGGGTCCCGCAGGGCCCGGTACTGGGCCCAATACTATGGAATATTATGTATGACGAAGTGTTGAGACTTGAGCTCCCTGAAGGCGCAGAAATTATTGGTTTTGCTGATGACATCACCCTGGTAGTTAGAGGGAAATATATAGAAAACATAGAAACAACATGCAACGATGCGGTCGCTAAGGTAAGGAGCTGGATCGCAAGTGTAGGCCTCAAACTTGCTGATCATAAAACTGAAGTCCTTCTTGTAAGCAGCAGGAAAAAGATCGAGTTCATTACAATAACTGGTGGCAATGAGCGAGTCACATCAAAACAAGCAATCAAGTATCTTGGAGTAATGATTGACAATAGACTCACCTTCAAAGAGCATCTACGATATGTTGCTACGAAATGTGCAAAAACAACATGTGCGCTATCGCGAATAATGCCCAATATAGATGGACCTAGGCAACAGAAGAAGCAGTTATTGACAAATGTAGTTAAGTCTATTGCTATATATGCAGCTCCCATATGGGCAGATGCAACGAATAAAAAGACGTACCGATTAGGAGTAGACGCAGCCTACAGAAGATGCGCGCTCAGAGCTGTTTTCGCATTTCGTACAGTATCTACTGACGCGGCCATGGTTATTGCCGGAATGATGCCACTACAGCAAGAAGCAGAAGTTGAAAAGGAAAAACATGCGGCAAAAAGAACTGGGCTTACAAATTACAATCAGCTAAATGAAGAAGCATTGAATAAGTGGCAACGGAGTT
The DNA here is from genome assembly GCF_002237135.1 of Teleopsis dalmanni. Taxonomy (NCBI): domain Eukaryota; kingdom Metazoa; phylum Arthropoda; class Insecta; order Diptera; family Diopsidae; genus Teleopsis; species Teleopsis dalmanni. The sequence goes on along the minus strand of NC_051846.1, from coordinate 100,489,512 downwards.
GGGATATATCCACTAAAGGAAGATGGACGCATAGGCTCATTCCGAAGATAAGTGATTGGACCAACAGAAAGCATGGGCAGGTGAACTACTACCTAACCCAGATGTTAACTGGACACGGCTGCTTCAGAGCATACCTTTTTAAGTTCAAACATGACGAAGATGACACGTGCCCAGCATTTGCAAATACAAAAGAAACGGTGGAACATGTGTTCTTTGATTGCCCGAGATATGAGAGCCACCGCAGTTCCTTGGCCAGAGCAATCAGAGAACAGGTCACACCTGATAAAATAATCCAACTGATGTTGAGATCAACAGAAATCTGGAACCTAGTGTGTGTATTTGCGAAAGAAATCATAGAAGGACAGAAAGCAGCAGAGAGATCTAGAAATGCAGTAAGAGATGACAGTAATCGCTGAATCACCACCCTCCGAAGTAATGCTTAAATGTGGTTCCGGAGGGACTTATGGTCAGAAGAGGCACGGTGTTAGGATGAGGGTTAGTACGTAGGCGCAAATTACCAAGCAAAAGAGTAAGTCTTGGTTGCGAATCGTGCATGCTGGTAGTACGGGCTACCAGTATCTTTTGAAGATTCCTCATCCCTTAGCTCGTATAGCTTAAAACAAAAAAAAAAAAAAAAAAAAA
>NC_051846.1:100464628-100488770 GCF_002237135.1 Teleopsis dalmanni | reverse complement strand
CCTGCGAGATAGGGGTTAAAATATTCCCGCGGTAAGGCATGCCTGTCGTAAGAGGCGACTAAAATCCAGCTAGGCGTCGGAGGGTGTGGCTTAAAAGGTAACAGAAACCCTGAGAAGCCCCTAAGCTGAGCCGAGTAGACTTCGGGTCTAACTAAGCGTCCACTATCCCGGGATGGCATCGAGGGACACGTAAGCGCACAATGTCTGCTTCCAATGTGAGAGCAATTGATGCGCCAATGAGAGAGTCGGAAATGCGCAGCGTCTGTATATCATGTTAGGGACGACTGTCGCATCACAATTCACATACGAGAGATGATAATAGAGGAAGCCTATAAGAAAAGGCATCAGGATCGGTACCAGTAAGATTCTGATTACGGCATACTGGACAACAGCAAACGATTGGACATGATGACATGATAATGGAGAAAGCCTATAAGAAAAGGCATCAGGATCGATACCAGTAAGATTCTGATTATGGTATACTGGAGCAAACGATGGGATATGATGACTTGGGCTGGTGGATGATGTATTCTGTTACCAATATGGGCTAGAGTGAAATCTGGTCTAGACGGCTTTCAGGCTAATGCTTCATCTGCCTCCGTCCCGTTAAAACCTGGCAAGGCTTAAAGAACGATCTTGGATTCGTCCTGTTAAGTTGGGGTGTGGGGGCAGTTAAGAATATCTTCTGCTTAGCTCCCGGTTTGGCTCTGAACATATGCGCTCATAAAGCTATGTGTCAACCCTCGCATGACCTCCCTGCATTGCAAAGATAATCATGGAACCACAATAAGGGTAACTACACAACGAAAACAAGATAACGGCTTTAAGTTGGGACCCAATTGCAAAGAAAAATGTGCACAACTACAAAAACACCAATACACTCTGGCGTTAATACTCCAGCCGGCACCGAAAGTGCAAAGGAGTCACGGATAGTCAGTCCCAGCCAAAACCCCTTCATGAGGGCGCCGAGACTAACACACTCACCTGTGCTATCACAAGAGAGGCAAAATAACGAGAGAGCTCGCTCATCCCCTCCGAAGCTTAATGGGAACAGTGTTCCAAAATTGAAAAGGGAAGCGTTCATTAAACTCGAGGACAAAATATCCGAGCTAAATGAGATGATGGGTGGAGGAAGAAGCTCAATCCACCAAGCAATGCGTAATCTTGTTGCAATGATATCATCGCTCTATAAAAGAACTGCCAAAGAGACACCAAATAAAACTATCACTGCTAAAACCAACGATTGAGGTACCCAAACAATTCAGCCGCAGCAAACACCAGTAATATCCAAACGGTTAAGAGAAGAAATCGAAAAAAGTAGGAAGACACCGCCTAAGAAGACGAAAACAAGTCGACCTGTGGGGGCAAATAATACTAAGTCTAAGGTGCCAAGGAAAGCATTGGAAAGCAACTTAGATACGGTGGCTGGGACGAACGGCAACGCTGATGTACCTCAAGCACCAATTGAAGACAACAACAAACGACACGCTTGGGTTTTACAAACAAAAAAACGCGTGAAACCACCTCGACCGGATGTAGTGATCATTAAACCGTCTGAGAAACTTTCCTTTGCGGACATACTCCGGAAAGTAAAAGGAGCTCCAGAGCTTAAAGCAGTCGGTAATGATGTTCACTCTATCAGGAAAACACAAAGAGGGGAACTTTTGCTTGAATTCAAAAGATCAGCAGAAACAATAACAAGTGTCCACCAAGACCACATCAAAAGTATACTACCTGAGGAAATAGAGCTCAAAATAGGCGAAATATATCCCTCGGCGATCAAAACAATAAGAAATGCCCCCGGAGGTACCAGAACGGCTATAATTGTAATACCAAAGAAGCAGGCCGGTAAAGCTGAGGAGGTGGGCAAACTACGAGTTGGATGGACCGTGTGCCGATTACTCCAAAAAGTTACACCCAGGAGATGTTACAAATGCTTCGATTTTGGACATGTGGCAAGGAACTGTCAGAGCTCCAAAGACTGGTCTAAACACTGCTACAAGTGTGGTGGAGAGGACCACCTTGCTAAAGCGTGTCAAGGTGCCCCTCACTGCCTACTTTGTAGAACTGACACAAATATTGACGCTAACCATATTACGGGAGGACCTAAATGTCCCCACTACTTGACTGCCCGTCGGAGGATACTAAATAAAAAAAGATGAAAGTTTTACAGCTGAATTTAAACCACTGTGAAGCGGCACAGGATCTTTTAAAGCAGACTGTACGCGAATTAAAAATAGATCTAGCTATAATGAGCGAACATTATAGTACACTAGACAATCACTGCTGGGCTACCAGCAAGTGCAACAAGGCATGTGTGGTAAATTCCCACTAGAGAAGGTCTTTGACGGAGGGGAAGCATACGTAAAAAGTACAGTGAATGGAATAACGTTTTTCAGCTGTTATTTACCCCCCAGTCTATCAGTCGAAGAATACAAACAAAGACTGGACAATATTGTTAGCGACGCTAAAAATATGAAGCCGATAGTGATTGCAGGTGACTTCAATGCCTGGGCCATTGAATGGGGCTCAAAATTGACAAACCCCAGGGGAGAGTGCCTACTAGAAGCATTGGCCACCCTGGATATAGTATTACTGAACTGCGGACAAAAGGATACATTCACAAGGAACGGTAGAAGCTCTAAGATTGATTTGACATTTATCAGCGATCCACTAGCTAATTCAACTGAGTGGCAAGTGTCAGATATCTACACACATAGTGACCACCAAGCTATCATATTCGAAATACATGACCGCGCAGCAAGAACCATTCCTGCGGTAGCCACTCCAAATCCGCTATGGAAGGAGTTAACTTTGGATAAAGAAGCTTTTAAGCTCTCAATGGACGACATCCACCTAACTGGCAGTGCGAATGATAAAGCAATACAACTGATGCGCTGCATAACAAATTCATGTAACGCATCTATGGCAAAGAAAGGCCGGCGGAATGGCAGACAACGTGTGTATTGGTGAACTGACCAAATTTCCGAACTGAGAAGAAAATGCAAACAAGAAAATTTTATAGCGCACCAAGAAGCCTATAAAATGCAAACAAGAAAATTTTATTTTTTTTTTTTATTTTTTTTTATTTTTTCAGTACAAGATAGTGAGCCACAGAATGAAATACCTGAGGTTAGCAGGCAAGAATTGGAAGTGGTATGCAAAGGTTTGAAACTAACCAAAGCACCTGGAGTAGATGGAATACCAAATCTGGCACTAAAGATGGCCACAGAAATCAACGCTGATTCATTCAGGGAAGTGTTCAACGCATGTATAAAGGAGAGAACATTCCCCCAGATATGGAAAATACAAAGGTTGGTGCTTATACCAAAGGGCAATAACGTACAAGATGCATCAGGCTACCGCCCGCTATGTATGATTGATACGGCCGGTAAACTTTTGGAAAAGATAATTAGCCGAAGACTAGAAGAAGCCTTGAATGGCAATGGTTTATCAGATAGACAATTTGGTTTTCGGAAGGCACGCTCCACAATAGCAATCAACAAGCAATCAAGTATCTTCAAAGAGCATTTACGATATGTTGCTGCAAAATGTGCGAAAACAACGTGTGCACTATCGCGAATAATGCCCAATAAGGTGGACCTAGACAACAGAAGACGCAGTTACTCACAAATGTAGTTAAGTCTATTGCTGTATATGCGGCTCCCATATGGGCAGATGCAATGAATAAAAAGACGTACAGATCAGGAGTAGACGCAGCCTACAGAAGATGCGCTCTCAGAGTTGTTTCCGCATTCCGTACAGTATCTACTGACGCAGAAATTGAAAAGGAAAAGCATGTAGCAAAAAGAATTGGGGTTACAAACTTCAATCAGCTCAATGAAGAAGCATTGAATAAGTGGCAACGGAGTTGGGATATATCCACGAAAGGAAGATGGACACATAAGCTCATTCCAAAGATAAGTGTTTGGACTAACAGAAAGCATGGACAGGTGAACTACTATCTTACCCAGATGTTAACTGGACACGGCTGCTTCAGAGCATACCTTTTTAAGTTCAAACATGACGACACGTGCCCAGCATTTGCAAATACAAAAGAAACGGTGGAACATGTGTTCTTTGATTGCCCGAGATATGAGAGCCACCGCAGTTCCTTGGCAAGAGCAACCAGAGAGCAGGTCACACCTGATAACATCATCCAACTGATGTTAAAGTCAACAGAAATCTGGAACCTGGTGTGTATTTTTGCGAAAGAAATCACAGAAGAACAGAGAGCAGCAGAGAGAACTAGAAGAGCAATAAGAGATGACAGCAATCGCTGAATCACCACCCTCCGAAGTAATGCTTAAAAGTGGTTCCGGAGGGATTAATGGTTAGAAGAGCCACGGTGTTAGGATGAGGTTTAGTACGTAGGCGCAACTATCAAGCAAAAGAGTAAGTCTTGGTTGCGAATCGTGCATGCTGGTAGTACGGGCTACCAGTATCTTTTGAAGATTCCACATCCCTTAGCTCGTATAGCTTAAAAAAAAAAAAAACATTTGTGCTGTGTGACTGACTTATAAAAATGTGCACAATTAGATGTGCGAGAAAATTTTATGCTCGTACCGCACTGTGCGACAAAAACTTCTCTGTCAACACGAGTGTGCTGCTCATATTGCGATTGCACAGTGAAATCTAATAACAAAATTAATTTATGTTGTTGTAAAAAATATTTAATTTGCTTTTTATAACCTTACTAACGAATCTTAGTGTATAACTTACTATTAAATAAAATTTTATGAACTTGTCCAAAATTGATATATTAAATTTTTTCAAAGTAAGATCCGTAGAACCGATCCTCTTTACTTATAACATTTCGAAACAAATACTCTTTCTCTATTAAATTCATGTACCTATTTAATATCACAAAGTTTTCAAATAAAAAGTGAAATTAATATTATTCCCATATTAAAAATTAATAAACCTTAAAATAATAAGTAATATCAGCAATAAATGTAAATCTAAAAATAAATTCAAAATTAAAATATAAATAGAAAATCATTTTTTCAATAAAATATTTCGCCTTAAGACGAAAATTAATGCAAATCAGTCTTTCATACTATTTTGTTGCGTTATTCATCGTAATATTGTGCGATTTTAAATCATCATTTCACACAAATGTGCAGTAGACATTTCGTCTCCGCACATTTGGGTGCATTTTTATTTTCAAGTCTGCACACAAAATGTGCTCCTTGTATTTTTTTCTGCACACGTTGTGTGCGAGGGCAAGCTGGCTGCCTCACACACAATGTGCTGGGTGAAATAACTTCGGAACGAACACCGTTTGAGTGTGCGAGTTTTATTTCACTCCACCACATTCGTGGAAAATGTGCGTCTTGTTTCTGCACACAAGATGTGCACAAAAATTACCGCACACCACATTTGTAGTGTGAAATTTTATTAAAAATCGCACAACATTTGTGCATGGTGTTTTGCATTTTTGTGCACAGCACAGTGTTTTTCTGAACCCTGCAATATACACAAAAATACACAAAAATAAACAAAACAGAAATCAGTATCATTCAAACTGTCGGACAGTTTAAAACAGAAATTATTAAATTTATTATTTAAGTTAAAATTATAACTAATATCGAATGTTTTAATAGCCTATGTTACGCCTAAAAACTATATATGTTAAATATGATCTGAAAGTATCAAGAAGATTAGTTCTGTCATTAAAAAGTTATTGAGTAACAAACAGACGAACAAACGATTTTATATACAGTTTGTCAACATTGTGTTTGCAAAACGAAAAAATGTTACAAATGTTTGTTAAATGCCCAATAAAAACGATTTAATTTTGAAATAAAAAAAAAATTAAAAAGTTTACAATTAATTTAAACATTTTTCTTTAAATTAAACTAAAAATTAATCAAAAATATCGTTAGAACAATAAAATAATTCACAAAAACAAAAATAACACCAAATTTGTTGTGTCAACATTGTGTTTGCAATTTTGCAATTTCTTATTTTTAACGGGACAGAATACCGTTAGATGTGTCTGGGTTTTTCTGTTTGTTATAATATTCTGCAAAAACTGTTCAATTTCTTTGTTATTTAATAAAGGAGAGTGTTTTAAGTGAAGGAATAATTAGAATACACGTGATTAAATATGGCCTGTAAAAGAACAAATTCAAATAATATTGAGTTATTATGTTATAATTAATATCTCGGTAAATCTGCTAAGGAATAAAGTCTAATGTTTAATATTAGGTTAAGAACAATTAATAATATCATAAACAAAACAGAAAATGAGAATTGCATTAGTTTAAAACCAGCACGCCACCGTATTAAACCATTGTCTGATCGCCATATAAGAAGAGTATTGCGAATAATTGATAAAAATCCTTGAATTTCCTTACGATCATTGGCATTAGGTCTGGAGAAGCTATTTAATATTGTTGTTAGTCACAAGGCAATAAGAAAAGTGCTATTACAAAACATTTATTCTTCATAAGTTGCACGTAATACACCGTTGTTATCTATTAAAAAAATTGAAAAACGATTTCAGTTTGCTAGCACACATTTAAAATATGTTTCAGAGTACTAAGATGATGTGATTTTCTGGGACATTATGCTTTATTATCATGTTTGTGTGGGTCATGCATTATAATAAAGCTTGATTTCCACTTCGTCCCAAGAAATCACATCATCTTAGTACTCTGAAACATATTTTAAATGTGTGCTAGCAAACTGAAATCATTTTTCATTTTTTTGAACAATTAACGACGGTGTATTACGTGCAACTTACGAAGAATAAATGTTTTGTAATAGCACTTTTCTTATTGCCTTGTGACTAACAACAATATTAAATAGCTTCTCCAGACCTAATGCCAATGATCGTAAGGAAATTCAAGGATTTTTATCAATTATTCGCAATACTCTTCTTATATGGCGATCAGACAATGGTTTAATACGGTGGCGTGCTGGTTTTAAACTAATGCAATTCTCATTTTCTGTTTTGTTTATGATATTATTAATTGTTCTTAACCTAATATTAAACATTAGACTTTATTCCTTAGCAGATTTACCGAGATATTAATTATAACATAATAACTCAATATTATTTGAATTTGTTCTTTTACAGGCCATATTTAATCACGTGTATTCTAATTATTCCTTCACTTAAAACACTCTCCTTTATTAAATAACAAAGAAATTGAACAGTTTTTGCAGAATATTATAACAAACAGAAAAACCCAGACACATCTAACGGTATTCTGTCCCGTTAAAAATAAGAAATTGCAAAATTGCAAACACAATGTTGACACAACAAATTTGGTGTTATTTTTGTTTTTGTGAATTATTTTATTGTTCTAACGATATTTTTGATTAATTTTTAGTTTAATATAAAGAAAAATGTTTAAATTAATTGTAAACTTTTTAATTTTTTTTTTATTTCAAAATTAAATCGTTTTTATTGGGCATTTAACAAACATTTGTAACATTTTTTCGTTTTGCAAACACAATGTTGACAAACTGTATATATATAGAAGATAAATTAGTAGTAATATGTATATTTAGTTTTGTAGGTTGTTTGATTTTTCCCTGTTATATATATATATGTAGGAAAGTAGGTATGACAGCGGCGCAAAAGTAATTAAAAGTAGTAGAGTTACGTCGCTGTCATAAGAAAGGAGCGCAGGGCAACTCCGTTGTTTTGAGGTGTGAGTGGAAGTAAAAAGAAGTAGTTGGAGTGAGCAGCTCGTAGAGGAAAGAAGTATATTCGTGCGTGCGTGTTAAAAGTAGTTTAAAATTAACTATTAAAATTAGTTTAAAATTAACTATTAAAATTAGTTTAAAATTAACTATTAAAATTAGTTTAAAATTAACTATTAAAATAAACTTAAGGTCTAGAACCTACAAACTTTGGGGGCTCAACCTAAGAGTCAAATAAAAAAAAAATGGTGTTTATGTAATGCATATGTGTAAATTTACTATATGAACGAGTTTATAAAAAAATGCAAAAGGTGTGATTTAAGAAACATCGAAATTTTTAAACTTTGAATGATTGAAAATTGTTATTTTCACTGAAGTTATTAAAAACAAATATGTGACATAAGTTAATAAATAAAAAATTTGAATAAAGTTAAACTAAAAGCGACAAACATAACAATGAAAAACTTACTAAAATAACTGTGGAGTTAAACAAAATTATGTTTGATCCGTTCTAAGCGAGCTGCATATTGTGAAATACACAAATTAAAAGGAAAAAAAAAAAAAAAAAAAGAAGAATTGCTGTTATTAGTTGGCGTCGGCGTGGTGATCGAGGTTGTTAGCAAGCTGTGTGTGAGTACATGTGCTTTGTTAAACGTAGTAGTAAACGCAGTGCATACAGAGGTGAATGTAGTCACTGAGGTGGTAAAACAAACAACGCAAAAGCTGTTCTGACGAAGTTGGCGAGCGACGAAGGTGATGCGTAGCGGGTGCTGGCGGTGCAGTGGAGACTGGCAGAAATTTTTATATTTTGTTTAAGTACACATTTTGTTTTATTTGATTGCGTATTGAAATTGATACGTTTTAATTTTTTTAGCTTGTAATTTATATATTATTTTTTTAAACTTATTTACTTTTTAGTCATAATTTTAATTTTTTTTTTGAAAAGATTGTAATAACGTTGGCACCATGAATATTAACAGTATCATTGCGCTGAGTATAGAAGGGTTAAGAGGGGAGCTTAGAAGATTAAATTTAAATACAGAAGGCAAAAAGCAAGAATTGAGAGAAAGATTAATTGATCATTATCAATTAGAAACGCGCGAAAATGTAGAAGACAAAGAAATACAGTTTGACAAAATGGCAACTGTTAAAACGATACAAGGACGTTCACTGTTTACGCTTCGTGATGTGGAAGACTCTCTCACTACATTTGCAGGGGTGGGTCAACCAAGTGTTAAGATTTGGGTAGAACAATTAGAAGAAATGGCTATTAGCGTAAACTGGAACGATCAACAAAAATTTATCTATGCTAAGCAGCTACTCAAGGGCGCAGCCAAATTGTTTGTTAGAAGCCAGTTAGAGGTAAAGGATTGGGTGTCGCTCAAAAAAGCATTAATTGCAGAATTCACAGTAAATTTAACAATGAACGAGGTTCATGCCATGTTAAAGGGACGAAAGAAAAAACCAACTGAATCATTAAGAGAATATTTGTATAGTATTATTGAAATAGCAAATCAAATTCAGTTAGATGAAATGAGCATAATAGACTATTTTATAGAAGGAATTCCAGACAGTAGAGCAAACAAAACCATATTATACCAGGCAACGAGCATGAATGATTTAAAGAGTAAGCTAAGTATTTACGAAAAGATCAGGAGAAACACATACTCGTCATTAAACATTACAGGAGGGAAACTTCAAACAGAACATACTGGGGTACAAGACATAAAAATAGAAAGAGAGGATAGAAAAGATGGAAAGCGTTATTATAGGTGTGGAGGTAAGGATCACATTGCTAATAGTTGCAAAATCAAAGATTATAAATGCTTTAGATGTCAAGAGGTAGGGCACAAAGCATTCGAATGTAAACGTCCAGAAAAGGTAGTAGGAAATAGAAACAAAAACAATTCTCTCGTTATAGAAACTATTAATGATGTGCGTCGAAATGGAACTAATAGAGTTTTGAAAAATTTAGGAATAAATGGGAAGAAGGTACGTGCTCTAATTGATACGGGTAGCGATGTCTGCATCATCAGACACTCCACTTGTTTGCGGTTAGGAAACATTGTGTTGGAAGCTAGGAGAAAAACATTGACGGGTATAGGAGGAAAAGAGATTAAAACATTAGGTAGCTTCATAACATTAGTCGATTTAGATGGTATCCAAACCAGTTTGAATCTTCATGTGTTAAACGATGATGATGTCCAATATGATGCCATAATAGGAAGCGATATCCTAGAAATAGTTGACATTTTGATCTCCTCAGATGATGTAAAGTTTTTGCGAAAGTCTCAGGAAAAACATATCGACTTTAATAAGGAAAATGTAAGAGAATGTGAAAATGAAGTTAGGAATCTCTATAACATTTGTGTGACAATGGAGCGGGATGAACCGGAGGTAGTGGTTCAAAGCCAGTTGAATCATTTACCAAAGGAAAGAAAAGAGGAGGTAATAAATGTTATAAAGCATTACAAGCCGAACAAGAAGATTAATAACTCCCCAGTAACAATGAAATTGATTTTAACTGATGAAGTGCCGGTATTTCATAGGCCAAGAAGGTTACCACTAGCGGATCAGCAGACTGTAGAATCTCAGATACGTGAATGGCTAGAGGAGGGTATTATTAAAGAAAGCATGTCAGAATATGCCTCGCCGGTGGTTCTAGTAGCGAAAAAAGATGGCTCCAAGAGGTTGTGCTGTGACTATAGAAAGCTAAATTCGAAAATAATTAGAGATAACTTTCCTATGCCACTAATAGATGATATTCTGCAAAAGTTGCAGTCGGCTGTTGTATATAGCACATTGGATTTACGAAATGGATTTTTTCATGTGCCTATTGAAGAAGATAGTCGAAAATTTACGGCATTTGTGACGCATGGCGGACAGTATGAATTTTTATTTGCTCCATTTGGAATTAAAAACTCTCCAGCGGTGTTCACACGATACGTTTACGCGGTGTTGAGAGAATTAATAAAGAAAGGTGTAGCAATGGTATACATGGACGACATCATAATACCATCCCAAAATGAAGAAGAAGGAATGAGACGATTAGTAGAAGTGTTGGAGGTTGCTCAAAATTTCGGGTTAAACATTAAATGGGAGAAGTGTCAGATTTTAAAGAAGAAGGTTAACTTTTTAGGTTTTATCATTGAAAACTCGAGCATAAAACCAAACGAGGAAAAGCTAAAAGCTGTTAGAAATTTTCCAATGCCAAGAGATAACAAAGAAATTCAACGATTTGTGGGATTAACATCATATTTTAGAAAATTTGTGTATAATTATGCTGTAATTGCCAAACCATTAAGTGATTTGTTACGAAAAAACGTAAAATTCGAGATAAAAGACGAGCAAAAATTGGCTGCTCAGCAATTGAAAACAGCTTTAATTTCCGCTCCGATACTTAAGTTATTTGATCCAAAAGCAAAAACAGAAGTACATACGGACGCATGTAGCGATGGATATGGGGCTATTTTGCTGCAGTGGGGTGAAAATGCCCAGTTACATCCTGTTGAATTTCTAAGCCGGAAAACCTCATCAACGGAACGAAGATATCATTCATATGAACTGGAGGTATTAGCAATTATAGAAAGTTTAAAAAAGTGGAGATACTTTCTGCTTGGCATCAAATTTAAAATCGTTACCGATTGTAAGGCCTTCGCGTGCACATTGAAAAAAGATGATGTACCTACTAGAGTAGCAAGATGGGCTCTATTCTTACAAGATTTTGATTACGAAATAGAGCATAGAATGGGCACTAACATGAAACATGTCGATGCATTAAGCCGTGTTTATTGTCTGTTGCTGGAAGATTCGTTGTGCCATAGAATAAAGAATGCGCAATTAAGCGATGACTGGACCAAAGCTGTGCGAAAAATTTTGGAAACTCAAAATTATGGCGATTTTTACTTAAAACACGATATATTATTCAAAGATAGTGTTAAAGAACGGATGGTTATTCCTTCCTCTATGGAAAACGAAATAATTGAGATCGCTCATCGTCAGGGCCACTTTGGGTCAAAGAAAACTCAAGACATTGTTAAAAAAAATTATTACATATCAAATATAAATCGAAAAGTAGACAAAGTAGTAAGAGGGTGTATCGAATGTTTAGTAGTGAACAGTAAATCAGGAAAGAAAGAGGGATTTCTTAATCCTATAGATAAAGGTAATAGACCATTGGAAACGTATCATATCGATCATGTAGGACCGTTGGATCAGACTAAAAAAAAATACAACTATATTTTGACAGTAGTAGACTCATTTTCCAAGTTTGTGTGGTTATACCCCACTAAAAGTGTAGGAGTAGAAGAGGTAATCGAAAGATTAAATAAACAATCGATGGTTTTCGGAAATCCTGCTGTGATTATCAGTGACCGAGGCACTGCGTTCACAGCAAGCAGGTTCAAAGAGTATTGTACGAACGAAGGGATCAAACACCTATTAATAGCCACAGGCGTTCCGCGGGGAAACGGCCAGGTAGAAAGAATACATAGAACAGTTATTACAATGCTCAGTAAATTATGTGTGAACTCGCCAGAAAGTTGGTACAAACACGTAGAAAGGGTACAACAAGCTATCAATAGCACTCCAGCTCGGAGTACTCAGTATTCTCCATTTAAAATTTTGACAGGGGTGGAGATGCGCATAAAAACTAATGTTGCATTAGGGTCGTTAATCACAGAATGTGTAATGGAAGAGTTATTTGAGGGAAGAAATGAAATGCGTGAACAAGCAAAAGAAAATTTACAGAAAATAGCTGAAGAAAACAGGAATACATATAACAAGGGTAGGAAAGAAGAAGTTAATTATGAAATAGACGATTTAGTTGTCATCAAACGTACCCAATACGGAACAGGACTCAAATTAAAACAGAAATATTTAGGACCGTATCGAATAGTAGAAAAGAAAAGACGAGGTAGATATGTAGTTGAGAGAGTCGGAAATGGCGAAGGATCAAAGAAATGTGAAACAGTTGCAGAACATATGAAAGCGTTTAAGGGGTCATCCGGGACGGATGACATGTCAGGATAGCCGAATGTAGGAAAGTAGGTATGACAGTGGCGCAAAAGTAATTAAAAGTAGTAGAGTTACGTCGCTGTCATAAGAAAAGAGCGCAGGGCAACTCCGTTGTTTTGAGGTGTGAGTGGAAGTAAAAAGAAGTAGTTGGAGTGAGCAGCTCGTAGAGGAAAGAAGTATATTCGTGCGTGCGTGTTAAAAGTAGTTTAAAATTAACTATTAAAATTAGTTTAAAATTAACTATTAAAATTAGTTTAAAATTAACTATTAAAATTAGTTTAAAATTAACTATTAAAATAAACTTAAGGTCTAGAACCTACATATATATATTTATAGTTCTGAATACTATTACTTCAAACTTTGTTGGAAAGTTTTAAGTAATATGTAGAACATATTATGTACAACTTTTTGCGACAGTCGCCGACATTGCCGACGCCACTATTTATTTCTTTGTAATTGTTATTATACATTGAAGATGGTCTACGAAGTAGTTCGAAATATTTGTGAGATAAATAATTTTGTTTAAAAATATAACTAAATATTTAATACAGTTTAAAAAGTATAATTTTTTATTTTATTTAAAAAATATTTTTATAAATTAATGTGTTCAATAAACGACCTAAGCCCGGTAAAAAATATAGAAACTAAATTATCAATTATGATTAAAAATTTTATTTTGGAATTTAAGTTTAAATTTAAGAAAACACACACACATACATATATATATATATATATATATGTATATATATATGTATATATATATGTATATAACAGGGAAAAATCAAACAACCTACAAAACTAAATATACATATTACTACTCATTTATGTTATGATAATTATAATTACTAATTATAATTAATTAATTATAACTAATAAATCATAAATTTAATATTTAAAAAAAAACATAAATTTAGGCATAATCTAATTACAGATAAAATCATATTATTTGCATACAAAGTGTACGCACACACATTACTTACAATTTTGCATAACTATATTCAATGCACCAACAAAGAAATAATGCGTACACATTCCCTTAAAACAAAAATAAGAAATGCATACACATTCACTTATAGCAAAACCCTGGTTGCAAAGCCGGTTCGGACTCATGTTTTTAATATGTTGGGTTGATGTGTGTTTACTAAAAAAAAATTCCATCTTTACAATATATTTATTATTGCAAATTTATTAATGTTTGGGATATCCAAATTTTCCGGTGCTTTTTGTAAAACATCAGCATTATTTATATTTTGTTACCCATTACCTGACAACGTTGCGGAAACGCATCAATTTTAATGTTATAATGTTTTAATGTTAATGTTATTATATTAATGTTTAACGTTATTTGTTAAAATTGAATCAAAAAGTTTTTGTAGTAAGTATAAATACAATTTAATGGAAGATCAATCAATTGCAGATCAAATTTTACAGCTAATTTTAATGTATGGAAAAAATTTGTTTTAATTTTTTAATTGTATATTAATCAGCATAGTGTGTTCAAGCAATATAAATTGCAAGCTATTTTGTTATATATGTACCTTCAGGCATTTTAAAGCTATAAGAAAAAATATCATGCCTCCGGCTTAAATCTGTACTAAATTAGAAACATTTGATTTCTTCGCACAAATTTATTTTTTATTGCTTACACAATCGTGCAAAATTACTGAATGGTTAACGAACTTTCGAGCGACATTTACAACAAGAAATATTGCATTGATATACACCTCTATATTGCAAAAGCAAGCTAGATGAAAGGTCCGACTTAATTCTCGAATGGCCCCGCAAAGACATTTACTTGACCAACTTGACTGTATTTAAAATAATTTGTAACAACAAATTATATTTGAAACAGTTTCCTAATTACCATAACATTAGTTGATATGGCACTTGCATCAAAATATCAATTGATCTGATCGGTTATATATAACAATTTATATACTTGCTGTATATAACAATCTTCAAGAAAGTATTCTATACAAAAACAAGTTGCAAATTTCAGCTTAGTTGGCAACAAGACAGTGTACCATGTAATTATAACTCTTGAATCTACTAATTTCGACATTACTGTGCTCCAAAATTACCGGTCTAAATGTTTGTCAATTACGACGGAAGGAAAAATTAATTCTTTCATTTCCGGAAGTCACTCCCCTCTGACGAAGTAAGATAACACGGTTGGTGGCGGCTACGACACTATCTTATAATACAATGGAGGTATTTAAATAGCCTCACAGTTTGTTGATAGAACGTCTGCAAATAAGCTCGTCAGGTCGAAGAAGTAATTTCTGACCTGAATTCTGCGTTCCGGGTCCTTCAATAACAAAGTATTTGTAGCTGGTACTCTAATGACCGTTAGTATAAAATCAGCAGTAATCGGCAAGTTTTTACTAATGCAATCAAGTTGGCAGAATCAGTCGGCGAATCCTTCCGGGGACTAGATGGAGCCGATAAAGTACTCTGACCGATAGAAATATCACGTGCACTTATCTTAATTTTTAATGTCTTTTTATGTGTTATCAACTTATTTTACTTAAGCTCTTACATTATTCCGTAGCAGCTGTTTCGGTGGAGACTCCAGTCATATCGAAAGTCACAAATACAAAAACTCCAGTCACTCCTGGTCACTACATACTTCTTAAATAAAAATAAAACTATTACGTCATTGGAAATTGAACGAACTAGCATATATTTGACAGGCTATCATTCTCTGATCCTCGGAGTATTAAGTTTTAGATTCTCGGCATATCCGATCAAGCATATAACGTATTGTTTTTTAAATCAGCAGTGAATTAAAGTTCTTTTGCTCCGGAGGCAAACCAATGGAAGTTACTTCGCTCATTTTGTTGTCAAAATTGAAATCGCTTTTTAATTTAAGGATACCACCTCACATACTGGTTTCATTATCATAATTTTTCTTCAGCAATTTATATGCAGTTATTACGCGAGTTAAAATGTAACTTCCATAAAAATTCATATATTGATGAACCCTACAGTGTTATTTTAAAACAAATTTATAGTATTTACGAGTAATGAATGGTTATAAGTTCAATGCTATATATAAAATAATTGTATTCCGTTATATTGTCAAATTTCTTACCTTGTGTTGAAATTAATTCTATTTAAAGCACCTATACTTCGCGAAGATGCATCAGTAAATAGCTTTGAATGAAGCAGCATTACGCGACATATTAAATACAAACGAAGAAACATAGGTAATGATAACGCTACGTCATATGGTACTAATTCGGTCCCCATAGATTTATTCTTATTTGCTAACTTTGTCGTCCACTGGAAATAGTATTCTCCAGGAATTGGGTGAATGGCGCATAAAATCAGTTCTAGTCCTATTTGACAAATTCGTTGCCAAGTCATTGCTATTCTCCAATCGTCTGCACAATTATCAATCATAAATAACTGTAAATTACACCATTATAATCATCATTAAAATTTTGTATTTGTAGGTTAAAAGTATTAATTTAAAAGTACAAATTTTATATAGAAGAATTTGCATCATTTCATAATTAAAACAGTTTAAATTAAACAAACTACTAAGTAATCCAAAATTATAAAATACTCAACTTTTTCAACACTATTGTTAAAATAGTCTTTTTTTGAAAATTAACCTTTACAAAGCGCATATTTATTGAAGCATTGAGAAAACATATTACAGAGCTAAAAGATCTAAAGAGGTGATGAAAAAAAAAAAAATAACAGAAAAATAAAAAAACTGTGATACACTATTTTGTGGCTAAAATAAGAAGTAACGTGATGAGACAAAACTCGTGTGTTACATGTTACATAGATACGAGGTTTTATACGATTATTTACTAACCGCTTTGGATTCATCGATAAAGCAATTAGTGAGTTTGAATGCATCATTGTTTTTATTTTGAATCGTTGGCAAGCCACCAGATGTCCGATTATAACATCGCAACTAAACCGAGCAACTAAAAAACTATACACTGCCATCAAATCGTACAAAAGTAAAATTTTTAATAGTGTTCTGATAAGTCTCATGGTAGATAAAAATATCGAATACCCACTGTGGAATCGGCCAAATCATTTAACAGACCAATGCAGCAGTCTGGCACAATAGTGAAAATGAACAAAACTCAGTGGGCCAAAACAAATGTTCAAAATGCGAATCTGTTTGCTGAATACATAGAAAAGACCTTCAGTCCAAATGAAGGTGAAAATATCATTGGTATAAGTGCAAATTGGCACTTATATAAGTCTGAAATTAAAAGAAATTGAAAGGAAATTGAAATATTAGGAATTCTCCTGATGAAGGCAAAAGCGAATTTGCCGAAACACGTGTAGAGATACACACAAAAAACTTTCGAAATAAAAGTTAGTATATTTTAAAAAACAAAAATAACCGCATTTAAACAATTTCGAAGTAACGACTCAAAAATTAAAACAAAAATGAAAGGAAGTGTTTGCTGAACACATAGTGAAGACCTTCAGTCCAAATGAAGGTCAACATATCATTGGGATAAATACAAATTGGCCCGAAGACCGAAGTGATTGAATAAATCCTAAAAATGAATCTCCACGTTTTGACTAAATAACGACTGAAGTTCTTCGAATTTTACCCAATGTCAAAAATAAATTGACTCAGTCTGGTTGTGAACGTCGGCAAGTGAGATTGTGCGCGCGAATTATATTTGATTAAAAACACATGAAACTCAAGTTTGATGCGTACTTTATTGAATGAATCTTAAGACTAACTTAAACCTAGTTTTGTTCGTCCTTTTATAATATCGATTTGGCACAGCAAATCGTGATAATAAATTACAATTATTTACCTAGGACTATTTTGGTTTAGTTATCATTATATTTGTGTTGAGATAACTAAACTGAATACTTTTACAAATTAAATATATTTATTATCTTTTTTTTCACACTTATGTGTTACATTTTAGAGACTTATTTACTTAGGACTATTTTAGTTTAGTTATCATTATATTTGTGTTTGAGATAACTAAACTAAATACTTTTACAAAATTAAATATACTTATTTTTAGAGTTTAGACACTTATTTATTTAAGATAAGACGATCTCTTCTAATGAGTCGTTGTGTGTGTTATTAAGGTGATGGTACATAACTCCTCCACCCTTAGATTGATGACACTCCTGAGTCATCGGATTATATTTAATAATTATAATAATATGAAATTTATGTAATTCGTTAATTAAAATATAGTAGTAATTTTAGGATGTATTTATATATATAACTAGAAACAATTTTTGTTTATTATTTAAGATATTTTTTCATTATTTCCTCGATTTGTTCGAGGTTCGATACTTGAGGTTGAGGTGGTTGTGGAATTACATACGTAACTCCCCCCTGTATTCTTTTACATTTACTGTACAGTATAATTACTGAAATTGTTATTGATATTATTACTATGATTGTTGGTATTGGTTTTTATATTTAATTTCTTCTATTTCTTTTAAATTTTGTATTGTTGTTAATTTAACTTCTTCTAAAGACAGGGTTGAATTAAATGTAATATTAATAAATTGTGGTAGAATAATTTTGTCAATATACATTTTTAATTTATTAGAAAATTTTCTGTTTGCTATTTCTATTGAACAGTTATTGTATTGTATAATGAGATTTCCATATAAGTTTTCATGTTCTATGCCACAATTACTTGAAATTGAATTGTTCTTTGCATTTTTCATAATTATTGTATGATCATTAATGTTTACAATTTCTGTATTTTCATTTGTAATTAAATTAAAATTGAAAATTTTATCTATTGTACAATGTTTTGATATGACAAATTCATTTATATAATTATTTTCTTTGTATGTATATATTTTATTACTGTACTTGAATATATCTTCAATTTCTGCATTTATTTCTTTGTTTAGATAGGGGATAGGTATTATAGTCTTTACCTATATACTATGAAATGTTTTAGGTACCTTAATTACAAATATTAAGTCATTATTTTTTTTTTCAAATATTGCTGTCCTTAGATACCTAATTTTCTTTATATTAATTTCATATTCATCTATTTCCTGTTTTGTAAGAATACTAGTATGGTATTTAATTGTAGTCAACATCAGTATTTTTTCTAGATATATATTTTGTAATAATATGTCTCTCATAGTTTTATGAAACCTTCCTATATAATTAAGGATATCTATCAGAGTTTGAGTTATTGTGTCTTTTATTAGCTGTATTGTTTTATTGAAATGATCATTAATTTTTATTTGTTGATTTATCCTGTTATGGAATTATGTAAATTAGAATCTACTGTGTTAAGGTGATTGGTTATATCCTCTTGGTCTGTGTTATCCATTGTGCCAAAAAGATATTTACATGCATTACCTACTAAGTTTATTAGTCCCCGTTTTTGTCTACTTGTGGGGTTTATTGTTTTTAATTTACTTAGTAGTACTTCAACTTGATTATTTATGACTGTTTTTTTTTCTGTATTTAAAATGTTTGAATTATCCCTCATTAATAAAAGTACGGTTTTTATTTCTTGGCTATCTATTTTATGTAAAATTAGGTCTGATTCTACTGGAATACTATAGTTATTATTTACAATTTCTATGTATCCACTAGTTTGAGATATTTGATGAGTAATTAGATTAGCTTGTATTAAAGGTGATGACAATATTATTAATGCCCATATAGTTATCTGTAATTTAAGAATTAAGGATTACTGTTAATATCAATACTGCTTAAATGGTTACTAAATTTAGTGGGTCTCTTAATATTGCTGGTATGAATTCCTTGTAAGGGTTTTTTTCTAAATTTGGGTTCTTCTTTATGTCTTAAATTTTTATAATGTCTTATAAATCCTTCTTGTCTAGTTTCCACGTAATTTTCCCTATTTCTATTTGCTTGTTTAATTCTTGTTTCTTTGATTTTACAAAGCCTTTCATAAATTATTGTGTGATTTATTATATTATTTTGTACTTTTAGTGGGGTGCATTTAATTGTATTATGATATGTGTCGTTGTAGATCATAATAACTTTAAAAATTTGTTGTGAGATTGGTAAATAGTTTTCAAGGTTTAGGGTTCGAATTTTATCCGTAATTGTGTTATTTAACCTTGCTACGTCGCTGTTACCAGTGTGACTATTTGGTTTAGGGATATGGTAGTGTATTCCTTCATTTCGCAAAAATTCGTTAACGTTCTCGTTATTAAATTCGTTGTCGAATACCATTTTATTTACTTTTCCTTTGATAGATAAGAATTGCTGCAGTTGACCTACAAGTGTTCTGCTATTTCTGTCTGTAAGTGGTAAACATGTGGCATGTTTTGAAAATTTGTCGATAAAAATGAGAAACGAATGCTTGCTATTCACATAAGTATCAACATGAATTATTTCATTAATAGTTTTGGGGGTTCCAGTAATTAGAAATTTGTTTTTTTTGGGTTTCGGTCATATTTTCCGCCTGAACATATGTCACAATTATTTATTACTTTGTGTATTTCTTCTTTAAGATGGGGATTGTAGAGTTTGGTTTTTAGCTTCTCGAAGGTTGCTGTAATTCCACAGTGACCACTCTCGTTTTTATGAAACAGCGCAATTTGTTTTCTTAATTTTTCATCGTTCTCCATATCTCTTGCTAAATGAGAGCATTTGACGAATTTCACTTTAGAGTTTGAATGAAATTCTTGTTCAAGAATTTTCTGAACTTTGTAACATTCGTGATCGCTAAGATGTGAATATATTCCTATTTTTCCTTTGTCTATTTCTCTTCTTATTATATCTAGTACATTATTTTCATCGATATCTCTTTGGTCAATATAAATTCGTTTATAATTAAATATAGACTCGACAGTGACTTGTTTTTCCTGAATTACTATTATTTGTATTTTAAACCTGTTTACTACTGTATCTAATATTGGAATTTCGAAACCTAAGTCTTCCTGTTGTGAATGGACTGTTTCTATATTCACTGACATGCTATTATTCTCCTCGTCGCCTTGGAAAATTTCCATTTGAGAGATAATTTCGTCGTCCTTTATTCTGCTCAAAAAATCGGCAATATTATTGGCTTTTCCTTTTATGTAATCGATTGAAAAATTGTATTCGCCGAGACTTACCAGCCATCTTTGAAGCCTACGACTTATATCTTTACCTGAATACTTTGTCATCAACCATTTGAGTGGTTGATGATCGCTTTCTAAATTAAATTCCCTACCATAGACATACGGTCGAAAGTATTTTATTGCCCAAACTATAGCAAGCAATTCTTTTTCCACGGTGGCATAATTTATTTCATGAGAATTTAGAGTTCGGGATGCGAAAGCAATGGGATGTTCATCTTGGGACAGAACTGCTCCTATTGCGAAATTGATAGCGTCAATTTTAAATTTTTTTGTAAAAATAGGATAACGTAATACAGGTGAGTTTGTTACTATGTTTTTTAATTTTTCGAATGAAGCTATAAACTCTGGGTCATATATGTTAATTGATTGGCCTTTCTTTAGACACCTAGTCATGGGGTACGTAATTTTAGCATAATCCTTGACAAATTTTCTGTAGAAACCTGTCATTCCCAGAAAGGATTTTATTTTTTTTGTGGTATTTGGGATTTTTAAATTCTGGATGATTTCAACTTTCGTAGGGTTTGGTGTAATTCCTTCTGTTGTCAACATGTGGCCCAAAAATTGTGTTTCTTTCTTCAGAAAGTCACATTTGTCCACTTGTACTTTAAGTTTTGCTACTTTTAGTGCTTGGAATATCAATTTTAAATTGATTAAATGTTCTTCTAAGGAAGTACCAAATACTAATATATCGTCCATATATACGACGCATATTTTATTAATATACTTGCTCAGGACTCTATTCATCAACCTTTGAAATGTTGATGGGGCGTTTTTTAGACCAAATGGCATACGAGTGAACTCATAATGCCCAAATGGTGTTGAGAACCCAGTTTTCTTTCTGTCTCCTTGTCTAACTAGAACCTGGTGAAAGCCTTCAGCTAGATCCAAAGTTGTAAAATACTGCGCCCTACCTAGTTTATCTAGGATTGAGTTTAAATTTGGAATTGGAAATTTGTCATCAATTGTGAACTCATTTAATTTCCTATAGTCAATAACAATTCTGTACTTCTTTTTCCCAGAATTATCTAACTTTTTCTCTACTATCCAAAGTGGGCTATTGTACTGAGAATTGCTTTCTTTTATTATTTTCTGTTTCAGCATTTCTTTTATTTGACGTTCTATTTCTTCTTCATGTACTTGAGGATATCTATAAATTTTGGAATATAAGTTGTTATTATCATGAGTTGTTATTATTTCATGGTGTACCTCATCTGTACTTGATAATATATCTCCTTCTTTATAAAATAAATCTTTGAATTCGCTAAGCAGCCCTAGGGTAGATTGACGTTCTTCATTATTCATATGAGATAAATTGAAATCATAATTTACATCAATTTTTTCTATGTGTTCGATATTACACACATTTTGTATATATTGAGGATAATATTGTTCGACAAAAAAGAATTTTTTATTCAAAATTTCGACGTATTTTCCCTGATAGTCGATTTTTGCGTGAAGCGGTTGCAGAAAATTGTGTCCTATTATACCAGAAAAATTTTCGTTTGAAAAATTAATAAGTTTCCACTGTGGTGTACCCAGGCAACCGAATTCTTTCGGAAATGGTGTGGTTACTACATGTTTAATTTCATTCACTCCATTAAGTGTTTTGTAACGCAGTGGATTTTTAAGAGCAACTTTTGGATATTGTTCCACTAGTAAATTATTTTCTAAAATGCTAGTGGAAGAACCTGTATCAATAAGACATTTTATTTTCTGTTTTCCTATTGTAATACTAATTATGGGTAGGGTATGCCGTGAGGCGGTATTATAAAATTTAATTCAGTTTCCAATTTGCATGGGTTCAGGGGCTGGTCTTGAGTTATGTGTATCAATGCTCATGTGAGTATTTCTGGTTTGTCTCGAACCATTATTCCTACGGTTATGGTCAGTTTCATGATAAATCTGTCTGTAATTATTTTGTGTGTACCTTTCGTTTTGATTTTCATTGGTTTGTCTCGAATCATTATTCCTACGGTTATGGTCAGTTTCATGGTAAATCTGTCTATAATTATTTTGTGTATACTTTTCGTTTTGATTTTCATTACTATATCGTCTAGTTGTGTTGTTTTTATTTGTACTTTGTGTAGTATACGAATTCTGATAATTTTGTGTTTTGTGTTGGTTTAAATTTTTCGTATGTTTTATATGTATGGCTCTAGTATCATCTAATGTTTTAATTTTTGAATATTTTGTTACAATATTATTAAGTGTATTGTTTTCGTCTAAATGTATCCTCATAGGTATATCAATCTTTTCTATTAAGATACTGACTAAATCCCTATCAACCCTATCTGGTTTATAAATTTCTGGTCTATCCTCATCGAATAAATATACTTCATTAATTTCAAATTTTGCTTTTTGGAAATAATCGAATAATTCTCTTAGATTACTTAGTCTAATACCTCTGCACCTGTTGAAAATATCTCCAAGTTCATTAATTGGTGGTTGTCCGTCGGGCATAGGTTGATGATAGCCTCTACTGACTTAATAAATGCCATTACTTTATGTCCGGCGTCCAGACACTTTAGTTGTCTGAATTGCTGCAATAATTCTTTTGATGTTAACAGTGATTGTGCCTGAATTGGGTTTTGAAATTGGAATCTCAATTGGTTAATCATTTCCTCCTGCGATCTGATGACATCCGCCATTCGTTTTAATTGTTCTTCTTGATTGTTTTCTGTTGACATGTTTCTATTGGCGTCAAATTTATTCATAGATTATTGTCTGCAGAACGATTTTTTACTTATGTGCTTAGTTCGTTAATAGTTAACTTGTTCAGAATATTAACTCCCGTTGACTGAGCCAATTATGTTTTAATTTAATTACTTTATATTTTAATTTATTACAGATTTAAGAGCACTTTAATTTATTTTAATTTTAATTTTCACTCGATTCTTCAGGATCAAAAAAGGTAACACTTCGTCAACCGATACTTATATAAGTTATTACAAATTCTTTTGAATTTGTTCCGTTCGATTGCGCCAATTATATTTGATTAAAAACACATGAAACTTAAGTTAGATGCGTACTTTATTGAATGAATCTTAAGACTAACTTAAACCTAGTTTTGTTCGTCCTTTTATAATATCGATTTGGCACAGCAAATCGTGATAATAAATTACAATTATTTACCTAGGACTACATATTTTGGTTTAGTTATCATTATATTTGTGTTGAGATAACTAAACTGAATACTTTTACAAATTAAATATATTTATTATCTTTTTTTTTCACACTTATGTGTTACATTTTAGAGACTTATTTACTTAGGACTATTTTAGTTTAGTAATCATTATATTTGTGTTTGAGATAACTAAACTAAATACTTTTACAAAATTAAATATACTTATTTTTAGAGTTTAGACACCTATTTATTTAAGAT
>NC_051846.1:100462406-100464528 GCF_002237135.1 Teleopsis dalmanni | reverse complement strand
TTTTTTTTATTTATTATACAGTCTAAGTCTGTCTAAGTGTATCTTACTTATTTTGTCCTTATTGTCTTGAACTAATGCGTTCTTTTTATTATCTATATTTACTATCTTAAATGGGCCCTTATATAAACTATCTAATTTATGTCTTACTTGTTTAACTAATACTAAATCTCCTACCGATACTTTACTACTAAGTGCATTCCTATCATATAAATTTTTACTTATTTGTTTTCTATTTTCTATTGCTTTGATCGCGCGTTTATTTGCGTTTTGTAAACGAAATATTATTTCTTTGTCGTACGCTTCAATATTATAAACGGGATCTATTTCTAAAGTGTTAAGAAAGTCATAGATGGTGGGCGATATACCGCAAACCAATTCATAAGGACTATACTCATGTACAATTGAAGGTGTAGTGTTATAACAATATGTAAAATATTGTAGCCACTCATCCCAATCCATTTTTCCTATGGAAATGTAGGACCTTATGTACTCGTTAAATGTCTTATGATTTCGTTCTACTGTACCTAATGATTGATGGTGGTACGCGGTTGACGTAGTATTTTCTACCTTTAATAGATTGCATATTTCATCGAAAATTTTATTTTTATACTCGGTACCCATGTCTGTTATAATTTTTTTCATAGGTCCGTAAGTCAGTATAAAGTTTTCGAATACTGCTTTTGCTATTGTTTTTGTACTTTTTTCTGCAATTAGTACCGATACCAGATATTTTGTTAAGTCACATATCATTGTGACTGCGTATGAATTACCTTTTTCCGATTTTGGAAATGGTCCAATGGTATCTATCAAAACTACATCAAAGGCAGCAGTTGGTGTATCGGTTATTATCATTTCTGTTTTTGTTTTTGTCAAAGATTTATTTCTTTGACACTTGTCACATTTTTTGACATATTTAGTAACATTTTTAGTAATGTTTTTCCAGTAATAATACTGTCTTATTTTATTCAATGTCCGCGTGATCCCTGGGTGGCCTCCCCAGATTGGATCATCATGGAATTTTTGTAATATTTTTATTTTGTCATCGTTATTTACAATTTTTTTTATAATTGGCGTCAGGGCTATTTCAACTTTCTCGAGAATTTTATTACCTTTCTTTTTATATTCATTTACCCGGGTATTAGTAAATATATTGTCATCTAGTGACTGCTGCAGCTTTGTTATACCTTCAACACTTGCTATTTTTTCAAGCAGTGGAAAGAATTGATCCAAGTCAATTTTTTCATTAGTGCTTAGGTTTTTTATATTTTGTGTGATCACTTTTTTATTCATTCTTATATTTAAACAATCGCCTTTAATTGCTAGCTGGGCGATGTTCCTAGGTTTACCTCTGAACGCTGTATATTTTTAAGGTTGATGACATTTTATTACAAATCTCTTCATTTGTTTCTGATCTTTTTTTGTTTTTGTTTCCCAGCCTTGGAGTTACTTTTAATATTTTATTGGCTGTTTCTCTTATTTCCTTTATTTCATTAAAGTCCATGCGCGACAATGCGTCAGCAGCATAGTTTTCTTTTCCCCTCAGATACTCTATGGTAAAATCATATTCCTCCAAGTCTAGTCTCATTCGCGTTAGCTTTGAAGATGGATTCTTCATTGCGAATAGGTATGACAATGGTCGATGGTCTGATTTGACAAGAAATTTTGTACCATAAATGTATGGTCGAAAATATTTTATAGCCCAATGTATTGCGGCTAATTCTTGCTCTATAGTGGATTTGTTGCTTTCTCCCCTCGTGAACGATCTTGAGGCGTAAGCAACTGGAAGTTGAAACCCATTGTGCTCCTGACTGAGCACAGCACCACAAGCATATTTACTTGCATCGGTGGTGATACAAAACTGTTTTGTATAGTCTGGGTATTGCAATATATTTGGACTTAATAATGCAGATTTTAAAAATTGGAATGCTTTTTCACATTCATTGGTCCATTCGAAATGTGCGTTCTTTTTACATAACTTAGTTAAGAGACGTGAATGTTCAGCGAAATTTGGAACAAATCTCCTATAGTAGTTGCAAAAAGCAACGAATCGTTTGAATTAATCGGCATTTTTGGGAGTTGGATATTTAAGAATTATATTGAATTTACTATCATCAGGAAGAAT
>NC_051846.1:100459658-100462306 GCF_002237135.1 Teleopsis dalmanni | reverse complement strand
ACTCAAGTTTATGAGTGGTACAAAGCCTTTCAGGACGGTCGTACGACCGTCGAAGACATGCCGCGTTCTGGACGACCTTCGGCCTCTACCACCGACGAAAACATTGAAAAGGCAAAGGAAATCGTGTTCCAAAATCCTCATGTGAGTGTTAGAGAGATAGCACGAGAGCTAGGCATCGGTCGTGAGAGCTATCCGCCGTAAACGGCCTCAATTGTGGAAGGATAATTCATGGATTTTTCATGACGATAATGCTCCCTCGCACCGAGCCAACATTATCAACGATTTTAAGGCCAAAAATTCAATAAATACCATCGAACAGCCACCGTATTCACCTGATCTTGCACCGTGTGACTTTTTCCTGTTTCCCAAACTCAAATTACCACTCAGAGGAACGCGTTTTGAATCCATATAAGACGTAAAACAGAATTCGCAGAGGGAACTCAAAGCCATACCGGAAAGCGCCTATAAAAAATGTTTTGATGATTGGAAGAAACGTTGGCATTTGTGTATCGCTTCTAATGGAGCATATTTTGAAGGAGATAAAATAAATATTGATGAAGATTAAGAATTTTGCGTTTTATTTAAAATTTCCGGAAGCTTTTCGGTCACAATGTATGTTCTGGTACCCCAAACACTTGGAAAATGTCTCTTTCAAGGTATTTTGTTACATTCATCGTTGTTGCAGCTCTCATTGGCTTTAGGAAAACAAATTTGGAAAAATGATCCATACATACAAAAATTATCGGGTTACCTTCTTTAGTTCGGGGAAAAGGTACCATGAAATCTTTATACAAGCGTTGAAACGGCTTCTCTGTGATGACCTGAGCTCCCATTGGAGGTATTATCATTTTGTTTGAAGCTTTTGACAAGTTACATACCTCACATCCCTTTATCCAGTTTTGAACATCGCTTACCATACCTGGCCAGAAGTATTTTAATCGTATTTTACACAGAGTCTTTTGCATACCTACATGACCAGATGAAGGGGACTCGTGTATCCGTTCTATCAATTCTTGGCGTAGCTCCGTGGGTACCCACAACTTCCATGCGTCATCTTCTTGAATCATATCTCCACCATTCTTTTATATACGTAACTTTCAGATACACAGAGATCCGAGAATTTGTCTTGTTCTGCTGTGATGGTTCGAATTAACTCTTTATACTCGTCTGTAACGAAGTATTTGGACTGTAAATCTATATCTAAATCTCTACCGACTAAAGCAATTTCCTTCATATGCATACGGGATAATGCATCAGGCACGACATTCTGCGATCCTTTCCTGTGTTCTATCTGAAAATCAAACGCTTGTAATTTTAAACTCCACCTAGCTAGACGACCTGACATATTCTTCTGATTCATTAACCATTTTAAGCTAGCGTGGTCTGTAATGATTGTGAAAGGCAGACCTTCTACATACGCCCTAAATTTTCGTAATTTAAACAGCAGCATAGCACTCCAGCTCAGTTATACTGTAGTTACGTTGAGCTTTATTTAATTTGGTGGACATATAGGCTAGTGGTTGTTCATCTGCTGCATCATTGAATTGAAAACGAACTCCACCAACACCTTCCGACGATGCATCACACTGTATATAGAAAGGTTTAGTAAAATCTGGGTTAGTCAACACCGAAGCAGTTACTAGACTATTTTTTAAAGTGATGAAGACAGTTCTTCCAGCTTCAGACAATGTAAATTTTCTCATATTATCCTTGGTCAGGCAATCATGCATCGGTGCAGCAATTGTAGCATAATCTTGTATAAAGCGGCGATACCACCCTGTCATTCCTAAGAAACGTCGCAACTGTTTAGGCGTCTTTGGTTCTGGAAACATTTGCACTGCAGATACTTTATCAGGATCAGTTTTTATCATACCATTTCGTACTACCTAAATACTTAACTTCTCGATAACAAAACTTACTTTTTTCCACATTTATAGTAAGGTTAGCTCTGTGCAGACATTCGGCCACTTCGTAATAATGTTAAATGGCTTTCAAAATCAGTTGAACAGACAAGAAGGTCATCTAGGTAAACAAACACACTCTCACGTAATGCTGCAGGTACCACTTTATCCATTAACCTACACATCCTCTGAGCTGCGTTACACAGTCCAAAGGGTATGACAGTAAATTGATAGAGCGGTCTTCCTGGCACCGTAAATGCGGTCTCCCACCTAGACTTCTCTTCTAGTGGAATTTGCATCTTTCAAATCTATAGCTGATATATATCTGGTCTCTTGTAACCTACACAATATGCCTTCTATATGGGGTAAGGGGTATGCATCCTTAATGGTCCTTGCATTCGCCTTTCTTGCGTCCAGACAAAGTCGATTCTTTTTGCCTTTAACCATTAATGTTACAGGCGAATTCCAGCAGCTATTGGATTCTTCAATCACTCCTAGATCCAGCATACGGTCCAATTCTTCATACATTAGCCGTTGGACTACAGGAGAAATTGGATAATGCCTTTGCTTCACTGGTAGATGTTCGTCAGTAACTTCGATTATGTGTTCTTCTAACGTGGTACTTCCTAGGCTTAATTTACTACCCGACGGAAATCTACTGATCACCTGTTCTAATTGAGCTGTCTGTTCTTTACCTAATATATGTGGGCTTGAAGTGAATTGCAGATCTGAAGTGCTTGGTACTAA
>NC_051846.1:100440805-100459558 GCF_002237135.1 Teleopsis dalmanni | reverse complement strand
ATTATATGGCGCCTCTATTTAATTAACCATATGAATCACATTTAGAATTTTATTCTAATTAGACGTTTATTTCATAAATAACAGTGGTTTTAATGACGCTGCTTTATTTTTAAAACAATGGATTCAAAGCAATTTCGTATATTAATTAGTATTGCTTTTTAATAGAAAAATATACCGTTCAGGCCAAAGCCTAGCTTGATAAATCTTAACTGACTTCTGCTTCATCGGAAGCAAGCATTGAATGTTGTCTTTCAAAACTTAAACGTTACTACCCACAGAAAACATACTATGCTCTGGAGTGGACCGGAGCAAAAATAGGAGTTTTTATTAACTAGTCCTAGTAAAGCAGAACTTAGGATTCATCGTGTCCCATGGCATTGAAAGTTCCGGACGCTGCTGGGCAAGATTTTCGAAATTCTTTCTATTAAGCCTGTTATCCATTATATTTCCTTTCTTTATTCGTAGAACTGCCCTTTCTGCTTGAGACCTGATGTATATCGGCAAGAGTGTCGATTATGTAAAACACCGGCCTATTATTAAATTGACAATTTATTCACTATTTATATCAGTTTATAATCAATTTGTTATTATTTGTATTAAAATCGACACGGAACGTGTTTCACATTTGTGTGTTTTCGATCCATTTCTCCATTGTACTGTATTCTTATCAACTGTCATGCTGCCTCGCAGGGCTGCATCCAGCTCAGTGTTGCTTTTTCTGTTACATTCCACCCTCCCGTGAATCTTCGAAAGATTCACTAATCTGACAAGCGGCTAGCTTTGTGGTTGGATGAGTTAGGAAACCATTCTTGGAAGCAAATTGTCACAAACGATCACAAAATCCCCAACCCTGAGGGGCACCACCTCCTTACACCATTTAGGATGTCGAAAAATTCAAGGCAAGAACTCCGTAGTCCACTGTTTCTATAAACGGCTGTTTATATCTTCTAGAATATGCCACTGTTTACCGTGGCTGATAGGTATGACGTCGTTATTGCGTTTTGTTTACTATTGGCACAGCCTAACAAGAAATTATTTGGTGTGAGTGGCTCCTGCTCGCTGTGCGTCAAAAGAAGATCTGTAAGCGGTTGCTTCCTCTCTGATTAACTTGAGTAATTGATCATGCTTATAAGGCGCTCCCAACAACCACCTGCCCTAGAATTCTGCGAACAATTTAATACCCATTCAATTCTAAGTTGAGTGGCTTGCTGACGTATACCATTAACATGAAGAAACTGTTTGTCAGCACCTAATTGCTTTTGTGCCCCAATAAAGTTGGTGCCATTGTCACTACACATTCTGACTGGCGTACCACGTCGGTTAACAAAACTGGGGAAACATACGAGGAATGCATCTGTTGATAAGCTATCGACGATGTCTATATGCACGGCACTTACTGTTAAACATGCGTATATGACAGCCCAGCACTTCTCATGGCGACGTTCAATAGTAATATGTAATGGTCAAAATAGGTCAACACCTGTGTATGAGAAGGGTCGTACATACAGCGTTATACGGTCGACTGAGAGCTGACCCATTAACGGTGGTTCTGGCTTGGCGACTTCAAGGCGGTATTCCATACAATTTTGTTGGACTGGTTTTAAAAGTGGCTTGGAACCAATTATCCAGAACTTTTGACGTACGGCGTTGATAACTGTAGCTTGATTTTGATTTTTGTAGGCAACATGATATTGTTTCATTCTTAGTTCGGAGACGACATAGTTCGGCAATATAATTGTTGTGTCTGCCTGTTGGTAGTTCAGCGCCCTCAGAAGCCGCTCATGGCACGGTGGCTAGCCCGGTATGCTCGCCGATGTTGTGGTGGGGTTCTTGGCAAGTGAGGTATCGCTACAGACGACAACAAAAAAATAATATTCGTGTCATGTTTTCACTAACAAAAACTATATCTATTTAATATAAAGAAACTATTCCTTCAGCCATTGACTTTATTCTTCAAAAAAAGAAAAAAACACAGCTATTCAAATGAAATATTAAAAAAACTTAACTATACTTAACTAATTAGTATCCCTTTGCTTCATTCTATTCTTCACATTTCACAAAAAAACTTCATGGGCTTAAAAAAATAAAAATAAAAAAATTAGAAAAGAAATTAAGATACTTACCTAAAATTAAAGAACATTTCATGGAATAGTATTGGCACATGCTGGTTCCCTATAAGACAGATCACAGCTGCTGAGGTTGAGTGCAATGGCATGTCATGGCTTGCATTGACCACGCAGGTTTTACCTCAAGGCAAACCGGCACGCTGCATCATTTGAAGAATCTCTTTCTCTACTTGATTGTCAACCTCGAGCCTTCTACCAGCATGATAGACCTCTTCCTTCACAAAGTCTGGAAAGACAGGCAACACTTCTGGTAAAGCCTGAGCCAGATTGCTACGCGGCTCCATGTTTTCGCGTATTTATGTCTGGTCACTCAGTTTATCGAGGAAAATAAATAAGCAGAGGAAAGAAAGAAAAATATCAACAGTCAAATATAAGTTTCAAGCAAGATCAAAGGCGGAGCTATCTCGGCGACGGATATAAACTGTGATTATGACGCTTGTACCACCCCCTTTTTAGCTAACAATAATTTTTTTTAACCAATCATACTATCCTATGATTTTATCTTTATTTTTTTTTTTTGTATATAAATTTATTTTATTTGATTAAATAAATTTTTATAAGTGTAACTAGCTAACAATATAATAAGCTAACAAACAATTTTAATCAACAATTATAAAGAATTTAATCAGAAATCACGGAAGTTTATTTATCAGGCATTTCGGACAGGTTGCGACCAAAGATCACAAGGTTTTCGCCGCTTAAGGCGACGTGTTGGCTCTATTGACGCCAGTTCGTTAGCTTCATCATTCGGATGAGAGTACAGTCGCTGCAGGTGCATTCTTGCATTTCGCTGTATTTCTTCCACCACAGTATTTATCCCTAGATCACGATGCAGATTAGATTTCCTTACGTACCATGGTGCATTTGCCGCACCCCTTAATATAACGTTTTGGAATTTTTGTATGGTTTCAACATGTGTGCTGCTAGCACATCCCCAGAGCTGAATACCATATGTCCAAATTGGTTTCAATATTTGTTTGTAAATTAAAAGCTTGTTATGAAGTGACAGTTTCGACTTCTTTCCAATAAGCCATTTGATTGATCTGTATTTTATATTCAGTTCATCTCTCTTTTTTTTTACATGTTCATTCCATCTCAGCTTTGCATACCGAGGTACTTAGCCGTATTAGAATGTGGAATTTGTATTCCATCAATGTAGAGGGGCATAAATCTGATATTTCGGTTTTAAAGTTGACGTGAACTGATTTATAGTGGTTAAGTTTTATTTTCCACTTTTCAGCCCAAGCGATAATGTCATTGACAGAAGACTGCAGACGCCTGGCTGCTGTTAGTTCATCATCTCCAATCGCTAGAACAGCTGTATCGTCAGCGAACGTCGCTGTAAACGTCGCTGAGCTCGTTGGCAAATCATGTGTGTATATTAAATATAAAAAAGGACCTAGTACACTGCCTTGGGGTACCCCAGCGTTGATTTTTTGGAGTTCACTGTAATCGTTTCCATGCTTAACACGGAAGTAACGATTGGTCAAATAAGAAGAAACCATATCGAAATACTCCAACGGAAAAATGTCTCTCATTTTTGTTAGTAGACCTGTATGCCAAACTTTGTCGAAAGCCTGGGATACGTCTAAGAATACTGCTGAACATACCTTCTTTTTCTCAAGGGCAGTTTCGATTTTGTTTGTGATTCTGTGGACTTGATCAATGGTCGAGTGAATCCAAATTGATGCATAGGTATGGTCTGCTATTGTTCAAGTAAAGGTAACATCCGTTTGAGCATAATTTTTTCAAATACTTTTGAAATCACAGGTAGGAGAGCTATTGGCCTGTAGGAGCTAACCTCGTTTGCATCTTTCCCCGGTTTAAGGACCATAATAATTTCTGAGACCTTCCACAACGAAGGGAGATATTTCAATCGTAGAACAGCATTGAAGATGTTAGTAACTTTAACTATGCAGTTAGCTGGGATTTCTCTAAGAAGTTCTGCAGTTATGAGATCATATCCTGATGTTTTTTTTAGCTTAATTTAGTTCTTTATTATCATCATTACTTCAAACTCGCTAGTTGGCGGCAAATTGTTTATGCTATTAGTACCCAGATTACATGTTTCAACACTATTCTCACTACCAGAAATAGAGAATACTTTTGTTAAATGTTCAGAAAAAAGTTCAGCTTTTTCTTTATCACTATTGGCCCATTGGCTAATGAAGGTCTTTATTGGTGCGTTATGAGAGGCTGGACGTTTTATATTTCGAGTGCATTTCCACAAGGAGTAATCTGTGCTGCATTGGTCAAATCAGACAAGTACGAATGGAATTGTTTATTTTTAAAGCCACTTTTTCCTTATTTTACGTTTTCTTTGTAGTAGTTCTAATATGGCCGTTGGATATCTATGCGGACAGTTTGATTTCTTCCATATAGGAGTGCTTAACCACGCGGCTTGTTGAAGCTTTCTTGTAAGGTCTATAATTTCGAACTCCACATCGCCTTCACCGTAAATTTCAGTCGAAGCCGAAATATTATTAGAAAGGAGTGTTCTAAAGTAATTCCAGTCAGTTGACTTAATGACAATTTTAGTCGTCACGTTGTTAACAATAGGAGAGCCATATGTAGTAAGGTATACCGGGTAGTGTTCAGAGTTAAGTTCGGTTCCGTCTTCGATTTTAAGATTGTATGTCGAGACTTGCTTTATGATGAAGAAATCAAGGAGGTCTGGTATTTTTTCAGTATCAATTGGCCAATACGTAGGGTTTCTGGATGACATGCATTCACAGCCAGTTTGTTGTATCGCTTTTAGAAGTTCTCTCCCCTTGGTTGTGACTAGACGAGAACCCCAGTGCGTATGCTTTGCATTGAAGTCACCGCCCATGATAAAGCGGTGTTTGTGCATTTCAATAAGCTGTACTGCTCTGTTTTAATTTTGTGCTGGCGGGCTGTAGACAGAAGTGATTTGTAATTTACATTGCAGATCAAGCGTAATGGTTATCGCCTGAAATTCTTCATTGGAGATTATTTTGGATACGAAATACTTAAAAGATTTCCGAATTAAGATTCCACTTCCTCCTCGAGCGCAATTACTGGGATGTACTACGTGATGAAACTCGTAGTTTTTAAATTTTAGGTACGAATGATGTGTGAAATGCGTTTCAGTAATAAGGCAAACATCCATTTCTCTGGCTGCTAAAACAAGTTCAAGCTCTCTAAAATGTTTGAGTAAACCATTAGAGTTCCAAAGCATTACTTTTAGTAAACTTGACATTATTAATTAAGTTATCTTTTTTTGTTCTAACTTAGTAAGCCTCTTATCTAAAATTTTATAGTAGCTTTCTTGTAGAGTTAATTTTTCTAATATTTGGTTAAGAATTTTATGATTTTCATCAGGCTGGGCGTTGGATCGCACCATTTCAGCGAACGTTGGATTGTTTTTGTTAGTAGGTTTTAAGTTTTTGTTTATTAAATCAGATGGTTTATTATTATATTGATTTTTGGCCACTTTATTTCGCTGGAGATTTCCATTCTTCTCTTAAATTATTTTATTTCTTTGTTTTTGAAGCTCCTTACCCACTACACAACCTCTGTAATTGGCCGGATGTTCTTCTCCGCAGTTGCAGCATTAAGGTTGTTGCTGATCAGGCTTTTTGCATTCTATTGTCTTATGGTTGCCGGCACATTTAACACATCGGACTATTTTGCCACAATAGTTTTGAGTGTGACCATATTCTTGACATGTTTTACATTGTGGTATTTGTTTCGACCGCTTTATTGTTTCTATTTTCATTACACAATTCAATATAGTTTTGATTTCGTGTATTTTCTTAATATCTTCGGACGCATCAAATGTGAGCATAAACATGTCGAGTGGCTCTTTTGAGAAGGGCTTCCACTTATTTACCGCATTTAGAATGTTCAATCCTTTCTCTTGCAGATCAGTTACAATCTCAGACGGGTCACATGACTTTGGAAGGTGTTTAGCTATTACTTTTATCGGACGCAGTTGTTTATTTTCATAAGAATACCAAGCAATTTTTTGCGTAGATAGTGCTTTTGTTATTGATCTGTAGTCATTAACCTCAGATGTACTGATTTTGTACAAAGTACTATTTAAAAGTTTGATAGAAAATTCTTCTTTACAGTTGTTTTTAGCAATGAGAAGGAGATCTGAGTAGTTCATTCCTTCTGAGACCATAATTGGCGGTGGACGTGATGATTTTTGGTCTGCTGAGGCATTCTTAATTGCATAAACTGATGCCATATTTTTGTCCTTGGAAGGAGATATGGAGTCAGGAGAGCGATCAGGTTTTCTCTTCTTAGCGGGCCTTTTCTTAAAGATCCACTCCGTTTCTTTCGCAAGTTCATCTTCATCAGTTTCGTATACAATTTGATTGTGCACATTCTCAGACTTTTGGGTAACAGGTAATGGAGAACCTTTAAGCAACTCATTTTCTTTTTTAAGAATTTCTATCTCATTTCTAAGTTGAAGACTTAGCTGCTTCATATTGTTTATTTTTTCTATGTATTTAGCTATAGCACTACTTTCGGCTTTCTCTTTAAATTTTGATACTTTTCCTCCACCATAAAGTGGAGGTTGCTGCGGATTCATATTAGATTAAGTTCTTTGCTTAATTTTTGTTAGATGATATATATATAAAAAGAAAATAACTTACAACTACGCTATTAAAGCTGACAAATTGAATTACACAATATTATTTTTTTACACGATGTACAGCCAAAAATTGTGCACTAGTTATTAGTTTTGCAACACTATGCTGTCTATATCAGCTCATTGTGTATGTGTAATAAAATATCAAATAAACAAATATCAGATGAATGTTATTTTTTGTTTTATGTTTTTGATTTTCCGTTCGGAATATTATAAAAAAAATCTAATCAATTAATAAAATAATACCGCGGGCGCGATATTTCGGCACTTTCGGCAAATTCTTTAACTAATTATGATATTGTATTATATTTTTTGATACTTTCGCATTTAATGACAAGTCTTTTCCCAGGTTTCACTTCGAAAAACACGGAGCGCACCACGAACGCGACTTACTTTTTCAAACGCAAAAATAAACCCTATCGATTTTATCTTTATGAACATCAAAAAAAAATCTGTTATTTATGTCTTTTACACCTACTTACATAAGTATAAAAATTAATTTCTTTTATTAAATCATTAATTTATTTATAACATAACAAGTGTAATTAATTTTACATTCTTTTTTTATTCACTTCATCAAAAAAAATTTAACTGATATGGAATTAATAATAAAAAAATTAAAAATAATAAAAATTTTTAACAATTAAAGTAAATTATTCTTCATGTATATATGTATATATATCTAATTAATGTCTATGCAATGAACACAAAATAAATAAAAAAAATCAAAAAATATTTGCGGTCAAACATAATATAAAATAATGCAAAGAAAAAAAATCAGCAAAAAAAAAATCAAATAACCCAAGTACTTACTCCAGCTGCTCTGATGACGTCACCTTAGCTGCCGATGTATCTAGCTAAATTTTATTATCGATATTTTTTTTTTTAAGGTAAAATTTATTACATGTGTATAAAAATTTGATGTATATATATAGTAAATAAATTGGATAATAATAAAAACTTTAAAAAAAAAATATATTTATATTCGTGCATAAGAAGGAAATCCTATTTTTAGTTTCTTTTCTTTTATTTTTTTTTTGTTTCTTTGCTTTATCAAGAGTTAATGATCAAATTAAACAAAGCATCAGTGGTTAGGCATAATGTTATGCGTTTAATAACTCAAAACAATTTTAAATTATAGAATATTTTTACTTAAAATTTTTTTTTTCAAAAAAAATATAATTAAATTCATTTAGTTTTTTTACTCTTTGAACAACAAAAAAAATTATTATTAAAAAAATCAAAAAAAATAAAAAAAATTGAAAGTACATGATTTTTTTTTTTTTTCGTTTTAGTCAGCACAGCGGGTACCCATGACAATAGGGATGCGTTATTCACATACAGCTACAAATACCTGTGCATTCCGGATTACCGCAAAGTTACTGTTCTCTTTCTTATCCTTGCAACCTCCAACTTTCCTCTTAGCTGATTTCTTCTTGGTAACTTGTACTGGCTTTGGGTTCTTTGGTTTATAACTGTGGCTGCACTTCATATATAGTCTTACCACATTTCTAAGCCCATTAGATTCTGCCTGTTACGTTCATATTAAAAGTTTTTATGATTTTTTTCTGTTTTTTTTCTTTTTCTTTTTTTATTATTTCGAGACATAAGCTCGTTTATATGGTTGAATCATATATTGACTTGTTGCATCACTTTAATTAATGTATTATTTTTTTTTTCTTTAATATTATAAGATTGATAACAGAGAATTGTTTTTTTTTCTGATTTTGATCAATTTATATTTGTTTCTAAAATTTATTATTTTTTTTAATTGTTTAAAACATAATCACTTATTAATTTGTCTGTTTATAAATAATTTTTCTCATAAGATTCTGATTAACAATTAATTTGCTACACTTTATGTAATTTTTCACTCAGAACTTAATTTATTTGTTTATTTCGTTAACAATTTTTCAAAAAAAATTAATTTAGCAAATCAAGTTATTTGTATTTAATGCACACATCACTGCTTTTTAGTTCAAAGAAAATTATCCTCCTTTTTTTTGTCAAAAAAAAACTTTTACGATCATTTATTAAAATTTTTAATACACTCCTAAGTCTCTGGCTTCACAAAAATCAGTCCACTTCTTCACCGGTATTAGCCTTTTATATAACAATTGCTCCTAACTGACAAATTTCAAGAACGTTCCTAGTCCTGTTAATTTGATATTTGGCGCCGAAGTTTTTCTAAAATTTTTCACCACTATCCGGTTACAAAATTTTCTCCTTATGTATCTGCTTTGGTTTTATTTTATTTTCTTTTGCAAGCAAAGGTGTATGAACTTATAAAAAGCTCATCTTTCACTTTCACTTTTCATTTTATTTTCTTTTGCAAGCAAAGGTGTATGAACTTATAAAAAGCTCACCTTTCACTTTTACGCAAAACTAGCATTTGTCTTTTACATATTCTGGTTTGTTTATTCCTGCTTGGTAACACCTCGTTCTCTCAGTAGTTTGAACTTGGTGCAGCTTTCACTGGAATTCGCCTTGCTTGCACTGATCAAAACAACACAAAAGCAAGACGAAAGCAGATGCTAAAGCTTTTACTTATTTTCGGTTTATCAACGTGCGAGCAATGAACGTTGAATTTATTTGTTTACAAAGAAATGATGTAATGTTTTTGTGTTGTAAGGATGGAAATTTTGCACAAATTTCCAACCTACATACTATGACTTGAATGTTGGATATTTCTATAAATGAATTTATTAAATATAATTATCATTTAGAAAATTGGAAAACAACTATAAATACCTTTGCACTACCACTTTACACACGTCACTTTGAATAATTTAAACAAAAAGGAAACGTAGTTTATATAAATAATTTTATTAAATTAATTATTAAAACTCCGATATTACTTATTAATTAATTTTACTTATTTTAACAAATTATATTCAATCCAATTTAAAAAAACGCGCACATGTAAAAAGTAAAATATAAACAAACATTTGCAAACGTCAAAAACGTCAGAATGCAATTCGCTGCAAAAAGATGCACAAGGAAGCTTTTGTGCAAAAGTGTTAAAGTGCATTAAGTTCAACTAAGATCAACTGAAAGCTTTGTTACTTTACACAAAAAGTGCAAGAGGATGCGTATAAAAGACGGCGCAATTTTCTAAGAATTTAGTGTGTCTAGTATGATCACTCGGTGGCATTGTATGTCAACATATAAAAATAAATAAATATAAAAAAAATTGTCTGACACAGTGGCGGTTTTAAGCCTAGTGTATAATCTATTTAAAATATATATATAATTGTTTAGTGCATGGGCGGTTTTAAGTCCAGGCGCGGAGACACTTTATATATATATTCAATATAACAAGACATATATACATTCACTAACCCCGTTTCGTCCACTAGGTACTCATCGAACAGAATAATCACCGAAATTATACTAAGGTACAACCACGAAACTGGATCAGCCACCACTGTGAACTCTACAGGGACAGCTTCCAAATACAGCTGGTCACAAGGAAACATCTCAAGTCATATCTAATTAAATTTAACCAATCTCTTTGAAATACGACTAAGGAAATACATTCAGAATTTGCATGCGTTTAAAATCTCAAGTTATTGAAATACGATTGAAGAAATAATAATCTATATAAAGCTATCTTATATAAATCGTTGAAAATTGTACAAATAGTTAATCTCCAGGTTTATCTTGTTACGTTTAATTGAATTCTTTTCTTTATTACATATTATTTTAATGAATTATTAATATTTTAAATAAATCAGTATTTAAAAAATTAAACGCATTACTTTTATTTTGAGAAGTCCTGTCTCCGCGAATATAAATTTATTGTAGCGACCCCCTGGAAAAGACTGAGGATACCCCAGCATAAATTATAACGAAACGGGAAAGTCCGTGTCGTTACAGTGTTAAATTATTTAAGTGTTTTTCACTTTAATTTTTATTTATTTTTAAAGTTGAATTTTTCTTTTAAAAAAATTATTGTAATAAATAAGTGTAATAAATTACATATACAATTAATGTATTGAGGTATGTCGAAAACAAGAATGAACTTGGCAGCGAGTGCTGAACCAAATTAAATTGCAGTGCAATCAAAGTTGGATGCCGAATTTCGACGCTTCAGTTTTAGTGTCGTGAATGTTTATTTGCTTCTTGTGGTATTAATTTGTTACTTTTTCCACAGGCCTACATAACAGGCTCGACGGTGTCGATGTTGCCTGCAATATGGAGCATCGTTGTAGATAAAATTCAAATGTAGGCTGTCAGTTTTCTTAGTTTATTCTGTTTGTGTTTCTGTGCCCCACGAGTGGCTTCGACCCACTCCCTATACTTGAGTCTCATGCTCTACCGATATGTTTATATCTTTGGCGTGAAATACACCAAGTCTTGTCCCTTGCATGTTACCCAATTCATATAGTGCATTACCTACAGTTTTGAATACTATGCATTTAATATTTTTCTGTCCAAGCTTGGCGTTAAAATCAGCTGATTTCTTACTTTGTCGAAAGTTTCGGCGACATACTATTTACCCTACTTTAAACTCTACTGGTTTTTTCCTTGTATTGTGTACTTTCTCTGCTTGTGTATATGCGACTTTTAAGTGTTCTACTATCTTATTTCGTATTACCTGTTATTTGTCTGACTGATGAAAAACCCTAAACTCTACTGCTCTAATTGTATCTAGTTTTCTACTGATGGAAAATGATTTCCCGTGTTGTGACATGTGAGAACCGAATACCGCGAAATATGGTTCTAATTGAATCGCGCTAAGAGTTACACATCTTAATGCAAAAGCCACATCACTCACATGTTCATCCCAGTTTTTTTTATTTTCCCCAATATATGCTCTTATCATCTGCAGCACTGAGCGGCTTACTCGTTCCGCAGCATTTGCTTGAGGTGAGTAAAAAGCTGTTCTGACATGATTCACTCCATATTTGATTAGAAGATTTTTAAAAATTTCGGATATAAATTGTTTACCATTATCAGAGTGTATATGTTCTGGTACCCCAAACACTTGGAAAATGTCTCTTTCAAGGTATATTGTTACATTCATCGTTGTTGCAGCTCTCATTGGCTTTAGGAAAACAAATTTGGAAAAATGATCCATACATACAAAAATTATCGGGTTACCTTCTTTAGTTCGGGGATAAGGTACCATGAAATCTTTATACAAGCGTTGAAACGGCTTCTCTGTGATGACCTGAGCTCCCATTGGAGGTATTATCATTTTGTTTGAAGCTTTTGACAAGTTACATACCTCACATCCCTTTATCCAGTTTTGAACATCGCTTACCATACCTGGCCAGAAGTATTTTACTCGTATTTTACACAGAGTCTTTTGCATACCTACATGACCAGATGAAGGGGACTCGTGTATCCGTTCTATCAATTCTTGGCGTAGCTCCGTGGGTACCCACAACTTCCATGCGTCATCTTCTTGAATCACATCTCCACCATTCTTTTATATACGTAACTTTCAGATACACAGAGATCCGAGAATTTATCTTGTTCTGCTGTGATGGTTCGAATTAACTCTTTATACTCGTCTGTAACGAAGTATTTGGACTGTAAATCTATATCTAAATCTCTACCGACTAAAGCAATTTCCTTCATATGCATACGGGATAATGCATCAGGCACGACATTCTGCGATCCTTTCCTGTGTTCTATCTGAAAATCAAACGCTTGTAATTTTAAACTCCACCTAGCTAGACGACCTGACATATTCTTCTGATTCATTAACCATTTTAAGCTAGCGTGGTCTGTAATGATTGTGAAAGGCAGACCTTCTACATACGCCCTAAATTTTCGTAATTTAAACAGCAGCATAGCACTCCAGCTCAGTTATACTGTAGTTACGTTGAGCTTTATTTAATTTGGTGGACATATAGGCTAGTGGTTGTTCATCTGCTGCATCATTGAATTGAAAACGAACTCCTCCAACACCTTCCGACGATGCATCACACTGTATATAGAAAGGTTTAGTAAAATCTGCGTTAGTCAACACCGAAGCAGTTACTAGACTATTTTTTAAAGTGATGAAGACAGTTCTTCCAGCTTCAGACAATGTAAATTTTCTCATATTATCCTTGGTCAGGCAATCATGCATCGGTGCAGCAATTGTAGCATAATCTTGTATAAAGCGGCGATACCACCCTGTCATTCCTAAGAAACGTCGCAACTGTTTAGGCGTCTTTGGTTCTGGAAACATTTCCACTGTGGATACTTTATCAGGATCAGTTTTTATCATACCATTTCGTACTACCTAAATACTTAACTTCTCGATAACAAAACTTACTTTTTTCCACATTTATAGTAAGGTTAGCTCTGTGCAGACATTCGGCCACTTCGTAATAATGTTAAATGGCTTTCAAAATCAGTTGAACAGACAACTAGGTCATCTAGGTAAACAAACACACTTTCACGTAATGCTGCAGGTACCACTTTATCCATTAACCTACACATCCTCTGAGCTGCGTTACACAGTCCAAAGGGTATGACAGTAAATTGATAGAGCGGTCTTCCTGGCACCGTAAATGCGGTCTCCCACCTAGACTTCTCTTCTAGTGGAATTTGCCAAAATGCATCTTTCAAATCTATAGCTGATATATATCTGGTCTCTTGTAACCTACACAATATGCCTTCTATATGGGGTAAGGGGTATGCATCCTTAATGGTCCTTGCATTCGCCTTTCTTGCGTCCAGACAAAGTCGATTCTTTTTGCCTTTAACCATTAATGTTACAGGCGAATTCCAGCAGCTATTGGATTCTTCAATCACTCCTAGATCCAGCATACGGTCCAATTCTTCATACATTAGCCGTTGGACTACAGGAGAAATTGGATAATGCCTTTGCTTCACTGGTAGATGTTCGTCAGTAACTTCGATTATGTGTTCTTCTAGCGTGGTACTTTCTAGGCCTAATTTACTACCCGACGGAAATCTACTGATCACCTGTTCTAATTGAGCTGTCTGTTCTTTACCTAATATATGTGGGCTTGAAGTGAATTGCAGATTTGAAGTGCTTGGTACTAATTCTGCTATTTCACGCTTCTTACTTAATATTGGTATATTGAATATTTTCCAGAAGTCAATA
The DNA here is from genome assembly GCF_002237135.1 of Teleopsis dalmanni. NCBI lineage: Eukaryota > Metazoa > Arthropoda > Insecta > Diptera > Diopsidae > Teleopsis > Teleopsis dalmanni. The sequence goes on along the minus strand of NC_051846.1, from coordinate 100,445,739 downwards.
CCAAAGTAAAGTTCCTATTGTAGAGAAGGGACAATTAAAAAATCCATTAAACACCATGGTTGTGTATTCACTTTGTGTTGCTGATCTAGATTTCTATCATTATTTGATCCTCTGGTCCAAGGCTGGCTTGAATTATGTCCCGTGTTCTTTGGCGGTTGTGTCCCAAACGCGTCTATCTCCCATGAGTTTCCGTACGGTGGTTCCTCTTGCAACTTCTCTGATGGTTCAATCTCGCTTACTGACCTATACTTCGACTTGTTTTCCCTCTGCATTTTCTCAGCGCGGTTGCATTCACGCTTTAACTCGGCCAAATTTTGGAATGAAGCTGAAAAGATTAGGGTCACTAGACTAGGTTTTACATTATTCTTAATGATGAAGACCAATTCTCTTTCTGGCATTTTCCGTCTTAATTTAAATGTTAAATTGTGAATGTCTAAATAGAATTGTTCAAAACTCTCCCCAACCTGTTGTTTCCTGTCTACAATCTCCCGGATAATTGCATAGTCACTTTCTGATGACCTAAATTGGCCCAGCAAATCCTTCTTTAACTGAAAACAATCGAAATTATTATCACCCACATGATCTTCCAACACCTGCCAGAACCACTTTAATGCAGGTCCAGTTACTAGACAATGAAAGTCCGTAAGAAGTTGATGGTAAGGTACTTCTTACTGTTCCCGCATACGCTCAATTCTGAAGATGCAGCTTTCCACCGTCATGTCTTTAATGACTGCCACCCGCCAAGATCAATTTCTCTTCTAGGCATTCGTTCATCCTCCTCGAATAGCATCGATTCTCGTCGGTTTCCCAACCCTTGGTTCTCTGAGTATGCTCCGCGCATAGTTTTATTTAATCGGGATTCCTCACTTGGAAAATTTGGTTTCTGCATCACCACCCTAGGTGTCCTTGGCGCACTCTTGCGTGGTAACTGAGCTTCTGCTGGTGGTGCTTCCGGTGCGCGTACATGATCGCGTAAAGTAGACATTTCGATACGCATCTCATTCAGGCAGTTTGTTAAGTATTCGTTCTGTTGCATCACCATGCCCATCATGCGACTGAGCTGATCCGTATCTATTGTGGGCTCTAGAGCTTGTGCCCCTTGTGTGCTATTACTCCTACCTTCTCCTTCCATAATTCCAGGACTCTCTAATTGTATTAAATCTATTTGCGAATTGAAACTAAGAGAAATATTAGTTGAACAGCTTGTAATCTCCGGCTCTACTGTCTTTGTATTTGATCTCCCTAATATTGCCCTAATAATATCTCCCTAATAATAGGTCGTAACTATCTGTCAGACGTAACAGTAACTATTTCAGTTACTTGGTATAAAATAACAAAAAAATTTTTTCAATAACCGGTTAATTGATTATTGATTGATTTATTCACGAATTAAACATCTTAAAAAAACTAGACTGAATTTAATAATAAATATGGCTCTGGGGGAGTTCATAAGCGTCACAACTACACACGTCGATCTGAAATAGCCTATCTTCATCTGATTTCTAAGATCAGATAAGGTGATGGTTTTTAATGGTAAAACAAATTAACAAACAGACAACCTTCAAAAGAAAAAAAAGAACAAATTTTATTTTTTGTTTTTTTCTAGTACTACTACATCCACCGTTTTATTGGCTGTAAGTATGTAAATCAGAAAATTAAAAAAAATTAACTACCTCTATACTAAAATGAAACTTTGACCTCAAAACGGACTATACTGATACTAGTCCTTCGTGGCCGTGTTCATTAATTGTATATCATATATGTAAAATCCCTATACATTCAACTACTATTCTTACAAAGAGGAATCAACTTCACACCGAACCGGTCCTATGTGAAGGAATCTCTCTAAAGCAAAAATAATAAACTACAAAAACGAAACTACTTGACAAGAGGACTAAACTTCCAGCTGAACTAATTCTACAGGAAGGAACCTACAATGTCAATAGTAAGAAACGCTACACAACATTGCAATACCGTATACTGTCTGGCATTGAACAGGCAAGACGAGTGTTGAGCTCTTGATCCACCGGATTAGACCCAACTATATTGTATAAACAAATTACCAAAATAAAACCAGGAACAAAAAATCCCATATTAAAAACCATTTATCATCCCATCTTACACTCCAACCTTTGCACCTTGTTAGTTATTGGATAGATACTAATTGTGTTTTTGTTCGTATTACTGTCCTATGGTCATTCACGTTGTTGGTCACTCCGTCGTTGTAGATTGGTTCTTTTGTTGCGAACAATGTAACAAATAAAAAATCCATTGCATTTATCATCTGTCTTCATGTACCCCAAGTCTGTCGTTCAGTTCGTTGTCACATTCCTTCGAAAATTTCATATATCTAAAACAATCAATCAAAAAAAAGGACAAAACTTTTTACCAAACAGATTCAGTATAAAAGAACCTCGTAAATTCATAATTCTAAAAACTCATCTACTGTGAATTCAACTATTCAAAAAGAACATCAAAAATCAAAAAAAATAAAACAAATCTCCTGTGCTGGTCAACAGTGAAAGTGATTATAACCACAATAGCAGTTGCCGTAGTCCATCATTAGGTCGCCATTTATTGTGCGACCAACTCAAAATCTACTTCGATGTATAAGTCTTCCGTCTTCGCTGTCATTTCGTCCATTCTTCGTTTCTTTCGTTGGGGTATTTCTTCGTTGTTACGTCTTTCGTTGTTTGAGGTACTTTACGTTGGTTCTGTGTTTCCTGTCATACGTCTGTCCTTTCGTCTTTCGTTTCGTCGTCTCTTTCGTTGTCATTTACCTTCGGCTCCATTTGTTGTGTCTGCCCGTTGGTAGTTCAGCGCCCTCAGAAGCCGCTCATGGCACGGGGCTAGCTTGGTATGCTCGCCGATGTTGTGGTGGGGTTCTTGGCAACTGAGGTATCGCTACAGACGACAACAAAAAAATAATATTCGTGTCATGTTTTCACTAACAAAAACTATATCTATTTAACATAAAGAAACTATACCTTCAGCCACTGACTTTATTCTTCAAAAAAAGAAAAAAACACAGCTATTCAAATGAAATATTAAAAAAACTTAACTATACTTAACTAATTAGCATCCCTTTGCTTCATTCTATTCTTCACATTTCACAAAAAAACTTCATGGGCTTAAAAAAATAAAAATAAAAAAATAAGAAAAGAAATTAAGATACTTACCTAAACTTAAAGAACATTTCATGGAATAGTATTGGCACATGCTGGTTCCCTATAGGACAGATCACAGCTGCTGAAGTTGAGTGCAATGGCATGTCATGGCTTGCATCGACCATGCAAGTTTTACCTCAAGGCAAACCGGCACGCTGCATCATTTGAAGAATCTCTTTCTCTACTTGATTGTCAACCTTGAGCCTTCTACCAGCATGATAGACCTCTTCCTCCACAAAGTCTGGAAAGACAGGCAACACTTCTGGTAAAGCCTGAGCCAGATTGCTACGCGGCTCCATGTTTTCGCGTATTTATGTCTGGTCACTCAGTTTTTCGAGGAAAATAAATAAGCAGAGGAAAGAAAGAATAAATATCAACAGTCAAATATAAGTTTCAAGCAAGATCAAAGGCGGAGCTATCTCGACGACGGATAAAAACTGTGATTATGACGCTTGTACCACCCCCTTTTTAGCTAACAATAATTTTTTTTAACCAATCATACTATCCTATGATTTTATCTTTATGAACATCAAAAAAAACTCTTTTATTTATATCTTTTACACCTACTTACATAAGTATAAAAATTAATTTCTTTTATTAAATCATTAATTTATTTATAACATAACAAGTGTAATTAATTTTACATTCTTTTTTTATTCACTTCATCAAAAAAAATTTAACTGATATGGAATTAATAATAAAAAAATTAAAAATAATAAAAATTTTTAACAATTAAAGTAAATTATTCTTCATGTATATATGTATATATATCTAATTAATGTCTATGCAATGAACACAAAATAAATAAAAAAAATCAAAAAATATTTGCGGTCAAACATAATATAAAATAATGCAAAGAAAAAAAATCAGCAAAAAAAAAATCAAATAACCCAAGTACTTACTCCAGCTGCTCTGATGACGTCACCTTAGCTGCCGATGTATCTAGCTAAATTTTATTATCGATATTTTTTTTTTTTAAGGTAAAATTTATTACATGTGTATAAAAATTTGATGTATATATATAGTAAATAAATTGGATAATAATAAAAACTTTAAAAAAAAAAATATATTTATATTCGTGCATAAGAAGGAAATCCTATTTTTAGTTTCTTTTCTTTTATTTTTTTTTTTGTTTCTTTGCTTTATCAAGAGTTAATGATCAAATTAAACAAAGCATCAGTGGTTAGGCATAATGTTATGCGTTTAATAACTCAAAACAATTTTAAATTATAGAATATTTTTACTTAAAATTTTTTTTTTCAAAAAAAATATAATTAAATTCATTTAGTTTTTTTACTCTTTGAACAACAAAAAAAATTATTATTAAAAAAATCAAAAAAAATAAAAAAAATTGAAAGTACATGATTTTTTTTTTTTCGTTTTAGTCAGCACAGCGGGTACCCATGACAATAGGGATGCGTTGTTCACATACAGCTACAAATACCTGTGCATTCCGGATTACCGCAAAGTTACTGTTCTCTTTCTTATCCTTGCAACCTCCAACTTTCCTCTTAGCTGATTTCTTCTTGGTAACTTGTACTGGCTTTGGGTTCTTTGGTTTATAACTGTGGCTGCACTTCATATATAGTCTTACCACATTTCTAAGCCCATTAGATTCTGCCTGTTACGTTCATATTAAAAGTTTTTATGATTTTTTTCTGTTTTTTTTCTTTTTCTTTTTTTATTATTTCGAGACATAAGCTCGTTTATATGGTCGAATCATATATTGACTTGTTGCATCACTTTAATTAATGTATTATTTTTTTT
>NC_051846.1:100413557-100440567 GCF_002237135.1 Teleopsis dalmanni | reverse complement strand
ATTTCGTTAACAATTTTTCAAAAAAAATTAATTTAGCAAATCAAGTTATTTGTATTTAATGCACACATCACTGCTTTTTAGTTCAAAGAAAATTATCCTCCTTTTTTTTGTCAAAAAAAAACTTTTACGATCATTTATTAAAATTTTTAATACACTCCTAAGTCTCTGGCTTCACAAAAATCAGTCCACTTCTTCACCGGTATTAGCCTTTTATATAACAATTGCTCCTAACTGACAAATTTCAAGAACGTTCCTAGTCCTGTTAATTTGATATTTGGCGCCGAAGTTTTTCTAAAATTTTTCACCACTATCCGGTTACAAAATTTTCTCCTTATGTATCTGCTTTGGTTTTATTTTATTTTCTTTTGCAAGCAAAGGTGTATGAACTTATAAAAAGCTCATCTTTCACTTTCACTTTTCATTTTATTTTCTTTTGCAAGCAAAGGTGTATGAACTTATAAAAAGCTCACCTTTCACTTTTACGCAAAACTAGCATTTGTCTTTTACATATTCTGGTTTGTTTATTCCTGCTTGGTAACACCTCGTTCTCTCAGTAGTTTGAACTTGGTGCAGCTTTCACTGGAATTCGCCTTGCTTGCACTGATCAAAACAACACAAAGACAAGACGAAAGCAGATGCTAAAGCTTTTACTTATTTTCGGTTTATCAACGTGCGAGCAATGAACGTTGAATTTATTTGTTTACAAAGAAATGATGTGATGTTTTTGTGTTAAATTATTTAATTGTTTTTCACTTTAATTTTTGTTTATTTTTAAAGTTGAATTTTTCTTTTAAAAAAATTATTGTAATAAATAAGTGTAATAAATTACATATACAATTAATGTATTGAGGTATGTCGAAAACAAGAATGAACTTGGCAGCGAGTGCTGAACCAAATTAAATTGCAGTGCAATCAAAGTTGGATGCCAAATTTCGACGCTTCAGTTTTAAACGCCACGCAGAACAACAAACATTTGAAGACTTTTCTGCCTTAATTGAACAACAACCTAAAGAGGAGATCAGCGACGGGTATAGAGTTCAATAGACATCGCGGGAATTCCGAGGTAATGTCGTGAATGTTTATTTGCTTTCTGTGGTATTATTTTGTCACTTTTTCCACAGGCCTACATAATATAATAAGGCGTCGAGCTTCAAGAGGCAGATATATGGCGTCGTCCAGGCGACCACTGGCAAGAATATTTTCCTCGTTGTCTACGTATGGCATTAATTTGTATAGCTTGCATGTTTTGGAAAGTGTTTGTTGAAGCTTGAGTAGACTCTTGTCCTCCGAAAAACAAATATCCTGTACCAGTTGCATTATAAATTTTTCGGCTTCATTGATTTCATTAGGTAATAACGGTGGTATCGACTGGAAATTATCACATTCTTCCATAAATAGTGGATCCCGTTTTCTGCGGAATATATGAACAGCTTTTAGGAACCAAGCAACAGAACGTTTAAGTCTAAAAAAGGAAATGAAACGGTTGAATTCTATAAGTTTTTCAGTGGCCCGATATTGTAGTAGTATCGGTGTTATAATCTGTTCTTTGGCGTGTCAGTATGAAACGAAAATGTAGCAATTGACCAGCTCTTTTGTTCTTAACGTAAAAAGGTTGGCCTTTTTAACCAAATGTTGTCATTGTTTATTTAAGGTACCTCTTTGGCTCTTGTTGCAGCGTTAGAAGGGTTCATCTTAGTTGACATCCATTTCCATTGATCTTATTTCGTTTTGGTCAATATTTCAGCTATTCGATGCCCAACAAATGGTTTGAATCGGCGATTTCTTGAATTTACCCAACAAAAAACTGTTTTAGAATCGGTCCAAAATACTATACGGCTTATGTTTATTTCATGTCTGTCCACCACCAGCGTTGATCACCGAGTAGCCAAGACTACAGCCTGCAGTTCCAACCTTGGCATGAATAGCCTCCAATTTGGACATAATAATGATCAGCCTAAGATCGACAAATCTTATATTTTAAGTAATATATTATAAATTATATATTTCAGATTTATTATTTTTGTTTTGTTGTCAAAGCAAATTTTTATTCTCATAATGTTGATGACTTGATGTCTTAGCCTTGAACGGTGGGTTAAGATATCAAAATTTATCAAAACAACAACAACAGTTGTATATCACACGAGCACACTTTGCTCGTCATATGAAACTGCAGATAAGCCATGCATTTAGCATGTGCAATTCTTTAATATAGAACATTATGAGAAATTAAATTTGCTTGTGCAAGGTCAGTATTGTACTTATTAAATAATAATTATGTTTGTAAAGCAAGCTGGTATATGGACTTAGTTCCAGGGTAAAAGAAAATAGGTTTATAAGCATATACCAGGTTGCTAAGGAAATTACGCAAGTAATATTCTTATTTGTCAATGCATACAATTTCCATGAGAACTGTGACCGTTCCCACGACTAAGCTGAGCGATATCTAATCGCTACTTTAATGCAGCTTAAGGTATAGAGCATTATCGTGGAAATTGTATGCAGCAACACCTTGCCAAATGTGTATAAAAACTCAACATTTTTCTAATAAATTTATCATTCAATACAAAACAGCCCTTGCGTTTTAATTAGTTCAAGTGCTTATTAAAACTCAACTGCAAATAGGTTCAAGTGCCTAGTTGCTCAAAAATATTGTTTGAATCCACCTGAAGTTGGTTTAAGTGCCAAATTCAGATTTTGCAATAGGAACTGGTTCAAGTGCCAGATTCCTAAACATAAGCAACACTGAATCAATTCAAGTGTCGATTCAGTTTCAATAAGAAACGACTTATTGAACAAATAGAAAAATCAAAAACTTGATGTTTGATTCGCAGATACACGGGTGCAGCAAATGCAACTTGACTGGCATCCATAAATATATGGAGTTCGACCTCTTTGGCAATGTTGAGATGCGGCGAGTAGCATCTTGGTGCAAAGAAATTGCGTATTCTGGCAAATTCGTCCCACCAGAGAAACCATTTTTGAGATAACGTAGGTGGTAACAAGTCGTCCCAATTTAATTTGGTTTTCCAGGTTTCCTGCAACAATACTTTGGCAAAAAGTAAAACATTTGCTAAGATGCTGTATGGATCAAATATAGCCATCGCAATTCCTAAAAGTTCTACCCTCGATAACTTTTTTAGCTATGCGATGAAATTTTGTTAAGGATTGAAACGAATCATTTGTCACGTTCCAATATATTCTCAAGATTTTCTTAGTGTGGCTCTGCCGATTCAAATAGATGGCCTCTGCACTTTCATCTACATTCATGACGTTGTGTACATTTATCGAATTTGATGAAAAATTACGAAGTTTAAAGCCGGCGTTTGCATTAATTTTCACCACTTGCTAACAAATTAGTAGAACGTGCTCTTCTGTATCGAAACAGGGCGAATATATTGCTCCGAAGATCATAGACGTCATGACTTATTGTTCGATCGGTGACATTTCGCAACCACTTCTCAGCAATACGACCCTGACACAGTTTAAAATGTATTCCTATTAATGAGTAGCCTTTTCTGTTCCCTTCAACAATGCTGAGTTGAGATACTGTTTATCAACAGTGGCGGCGGCATCGAAAATAATTCTCAATTTGTCGGGTTTATGTGGGTTCTGTACAGAAAAATATGGCAGATACCACAACGGCTTTGTGATATCTTCAATTTCATTTTATGTGAGTTTCCTGGCGTAACCTTTGGCGATGCATTTGTTAATTTCGGTCTTATATCGTTTTGAGAATTTGACATTATTTCTCATTTTAGCTTCAATTCCCTGCATACGTTTGATATCCATGGCGTAACTATCAGGCAATATTGGTGAATTTTTTCTCCATAAAAGGCCAACCTCATAACAATCATTGATACGGCGTGTTGCATCAGACAAGATTTTACGGCTCTCAAATCATCGGCTGACTCCAGGGATTTTCAATTCCAAAATTTTCACAATTAAAATATTCCATCCAAGTTTAGTTCGAATAGCCACTGGATTAGATGCACCGGCGGTCACTGATGCAGAAGATGCATTAATGTTGGCACAATTTAGGCCCACCAGCATTAAATGGCGTACATCGTCATAGTCTTCAATTAGCAAACAATCAAGATGCTCATAATCTGATTTTTTAAACGATTGTGTTGCCAGACTTATATTGACAATAACGTAAACGTTTTTAATCTCATACTGTTCGCTTGCTTCACCCTTTATGTTGACATTAACCACTCTTGAGTTTTGAATCACCTTCTCTTCATCATACCTTTGCATCGTTAAGTGTTGTTTCTTGCCTTTAAAGCCTAATTGACTTGCGACTTTGGCATCTAGTATAGTGATTGACGACCCTTCTTCCACAAGTGCGAAAATCTTCAATTGTCCCTTTGGACCAATAATTTTTATCGGAACCGGAACATGGCTTGGCACACCTCAAAACTTGTGAACTGATTCAGAAGTTGGCGGCAATTGTTAGGACTCATGTAGCAGTTTATGATGGTTTTTGCGGCAACCGTTTATACCGCAGGATCTTTTTATTCGGCACTGTATGATATTGTGTCCTTTGCGCAAACATGAAAAACACAGACGAAGCTACTTCACCTTTACCTAACGCTGCTGAAAATTTTTACTTAAAAACGCTTCGCATTTAACAATCAGATGTGGGCCTGCACACTCAAAACACTTATCTCAAAGGTGATTTTCTTGTTCCAGCTCATGTTTTTGTGCATTCATAACTCGGCGCGTATAATTTTGATTAACTTTCATTGTAATTTTAGCCTTTTCGGTTTTTTGTTAAGACGATGACTGTGGCAAAAGGCAAATTATTTTTGCGATCTCACTCAATCATACACTAAATTGTTTTACTGTGGGCTATTTCTTAGAAGTAGGCGGCCACTTATACACTAACTGTTCTTATAACGCTGGGTTGTTCAGGTGTTGCTCACACTTGGCTGATGACAAAAAGACTACAACATTTCGCACAAGAGAGGATAAGGCAATTGAATTATCAATGTTCCTCTCCGTCTCTCTCTCGAACTGTTGAATCTTGTCCAACTGGGACCGTATTAGTAAATCTGGGCGGCCAAAACGAAATTCAAGTTCTCCCATAACTGCAGGCACATTTGATGGGTATATTAACAGTGACTGAACGACATCCTTGGCTTCATCCATTAGGCATTTCTGTAGGCGCATTAAATTATGTCTGTTGATATACTTAAACGTTTTGGTGGTGTCCTCAAAACTAGCACGAAAAAGTGGCCACTGTTCGGCGTTACCGTTGAATTTTGGCAAATCATAAAGTCGGATGCCTTCGCCTCCTGAACATACGACTTTAGCAGTGCACCGTTCGCCTTCATCTTGATCTATCTTACCTATTTCATCTTTCTTTTCGTACGTTACCGACTTATCGTTGGCAGGTTGTCCACGGAAATTACTTATATCTTCCCGATTCGAAACTGTTTCAGCTTGAATTGCATTCACTATTTGATGTAGAGCTTGTATGGCTTTTAACACATCTTGCATTGATATCTGCTCTTGACAATTTGAGGACACATGGCGATTTATTATTTCTGCTACCCATCTTTTTAATTTACTCACCGCACTTTTTTTTTCTTTTCCCGCGTTTTTTCCCTGCGTCATACATAAAGAATGTTATTTTAACGGGTACAAAATGTGAAAACATGTAATCGGTTTTTTCATTGACAGTTTATTTACTATATATAGTTTACAGTCAATTTGTTATTATTTGTTTTAAAACCGACGCGAAACGTGTTTCACATTTTTGTGCTTTCGATTCATTTCTCCTGTGTACTGTCATTCATATCAAATGTCATGCTATCTCGCAGGGCTGCATTCAGCTCAGAGTTGCTCAATGTAGGTTTTTCTGTTGCAGGTGTGGATTCTGGAACTCCATGGATGCTGTTGGACAAGTCCGCATTGTACCCGTTATATATATGGACGACAGTCTTTGTAGCCTGTTTAGTGCGTAAGTGTTATTCTGCTGTCTGGTTCCATATTCCCAGATGAGTGCCCCATATGAGATGATAGGTGTGATGATCGTCGAATAGACCCATTGCAGTATTTTTGGTGTACAGCCCCAAATTTTGCCTACTATGAATCCGCCGGTCAGAAGAGTCCTAGTGGCTTTCTTCGTGACCTCCTCAATGTGGTGTTGCTAGTTAGTTTTTAGTGGAGATGTATGAGTTTCTATTTTTTTTTAAAGGTTACAACTGCAGTGCTGGTAAATGCATAAATTTATTTATTTCTAGTTGATGTAATTTTGTGTTGGTGTCGGTATTACAATTGTTTTGCTTTATTTCTTCGCGAACACTTTCTTTCTGTGATATTTTTAATTTTTTTTTGTGTCATTTTGGCAATAAACGCTTTTTGCTAATTATTTATACAAACACGTTGATTTTTATCTCTTCTGTTAGTCACTTCCAGCAGCCTTATATACTGTATATAATATTGCCTTGTATGCTGTTGATAGTGTGATTAAATACTATACGCGATGGTAGCTGAAAATAGGTCCTTAGTGTGATCATATCTCAACTATGGTTAATTGTAATTGGTGCATGTAAGAAAAAGCATCTTTAATTAAAGCTCAAATCTGAGGCATATGCCAAGTTATGAATGGCTATGGATAGTTGGTCTTTAACATGCGAACTCTGGTTACCTGTCGATCTGCAATTTTATTTAGACTTCTCACGATAAACGGGTTATGTCGTGGGTGATCTTTCAATCCCGAATTTAATAAATTTTCTTTTAGATAATTCATTTAATAATAACTCAAATGAGCTTGATGTCACTCTAATGGCGTCACCTTCAAATAATTCCTTTACGGAATCATCTGAATCTACGTACGTCCCGGCCACTGGTCAGGAAGCTGCCATCCTTTTTGACAGCGCTGCAGTGTGTGCAAAAATGAACCCGGATAGCCCACCGTCTTCCTTTGCGCTTGCGGAAATTATGAATGTACCGACAATAAACTCGTCGCAATCTCTAGTAAGACGGTAGGAAATTTTTGACATTTTGTCTTTAAATTCCGAAGTTCCTGAATCCTCTTATTTTAAAACCGGCAGTGAGGTCTCACGAAAGTCCGGCTTAACTGTCATCGGCTTCGAAGTCAGCAGTCACACTTAGGAGTCTCCAAAAATCACTCATCTCAAAAGAAGTGAACGAAGAAGGTTCAAGGCGACTTTGTCATCAGATCATTACCAAGCCATCGTACAGCCTAACTGTTAAAGGCGTACGTTTAGGCTTCACTTCGGCCGATCCAGTTGGCACTTGGCTCTCTATTGTTGTTGCTCTTGAGCACCGAGGCAACGATTTGCATCCAGAGTTTGAAGGGTGTTTACCTACAACGAGGTGGCTGCTTATGGTCTGCAGTGATGCAAAAACCACGTGAGGGTCAAGCGATTTTCTGGTCACATAGGGGCCAAATGTTCGCTCGCCATAAACTTGGTGGACGAAAAGGAATTCACACGAACTCATGCAGGTCGTGGCTATTTTCCTCAAACTTTAACTTTGTCAAACGAAAACGTTCTGGCTGCCATTGGTACCCAGAACAAATTCTCCACCAAGCGGTGGAAAGTAATATGCAGATTGATCTAGGATCAAATGCTCCAACTGGTTTTCGTCATTGATGACGCATCTATGAGAAAGTTATCCGAACTAAAGGGTAGATTTGCATACCGGTTCGAACACTTGAACCACCCCCGCTCTCTCTCACGCAAAATTATTTTAGAATGACGAAATTATTCACTCATCTTCGACTCCGGCAACATTCCACATAGATAGTTGCTCAACAGTGGCTACTCCTGATGAAGAGAAGCTAGATATACGTCCCCACTAGTAAAGCTGTTTGCTCTTCTAGTGGGCGTGCTGTCCAGATTCTCATCTCAGGAGTTAAGCCCACAATTCCTTCCACGGGCACAGTAACTGTAATAGGTAAACCAAGGACTGCTACCATAAAACTGCTCTTAATCGGTAAAATATTACCAAAGCAATCAAAGGGTATTAGAGACAAAGGATCTCGACGGGACAATCTGCCTACATCGCAGGTGAAAAAGAAACCGTTCCACCATGCGAAGTTCAACAGATGATTAACTTTTACAAGAGTACCAGGTGACAGCTAATATTGAGCTGTGACGCAAACTCTAGCCATACAATGTGGGACCGCAGTCACAGTAATAAAAAGGGTGAGTACCTATTAGAAAATGGTATATTGTCTTAGGATAAATTATAGCTAATAAAGGTAACAAGCCTACATTTATTAAAGCAATTAAAAAAATGATACTGAATCTCACTCTATGTATTAGAGGCATTACGGAATCTATATGAAATTGGCAAGTGTCCCTCTCTGATCATCAACAAATGTACCGGCCTTAGAAAACCAATTTTCATAGACACAAGGACTTAGTGTATTCCACAAACTTTTCTCTACCTAAGCCATTATGAACTTGTGAAGACATAGAAATAGCTACTAACCATTAAGGTGAGGTATTACTGATCTCCTTTAATAACAGAATAGTTGTCAGAAGCGCCACAAGCTAATAAGCAAGTAAGCAAGCGAGCTAATAAGCACAATTTAGTAAGGATGCTTATTCCATAGGGTAAAAAACTCTGGAAGGTAGTACCAATAAAGTGTTGCGCTCACTGACTACAACAAATCAATCAGACAGTCTAAACGGACTGAAAAGGGGGACAAAAGCCCTCCTGACTCTTGAAGAGGAGAAACTGCAATTCAAGTAGGCGATTCTTGGATTGATTACAAAAAAAAGCAGTTTAATGCATTGATTCTTTTATTGGCATGAATAATATATCTGCAATTTACTTCTTAAATACAAGTGGTAAATTGCCGATATGCAATAAATTAACAATAATAAAATGCAAAATCAATAATTAAAATATATTAATTATAAATTGCAAATTACACAAAAAATAATAATAACAAAATAGCAAAATTAATAATTAACATAAATTAATTATAAATTGCAAATTACACAAAAAATAATAATACTTTGTAATGAACCTTTTCTTAGGTTCGTACATAGCTAGTTGAACTCAGCCGTCGCCAAGGTCCATACAAGAAATTTGTTTATTGAGACCCTGTCACTTCTGTTTATTTCTATCGACTGAACCGAAGACAAGCTGAATTATTGATAAACCGAGCGGAATCACAGATACACTACACGCTGTACAGTCGACACGATACAACACAGACACACGTGATTGTTGAAGCTACGTGTGTTTTATTGTAGGTCGCAGTTAATACGCCTTTCCCTGTTCACTATCAAAGCGTCTAGGGGCCGGAGACATTAGGTTACTGTTAAAATCCACCTACAGTTCCGACACTATGGTATAGAAACACGTGACTGTTAAAGCTACGTTATACCCCGTGCAACCTAGATTCAGTAACTATTAAAGCCGTGAATCTTTCTTACCTCAATAACTCAAGTGTGCCGCTGTAAATAGTTTTCTGCAGTCTCTTAACTTAATTTGCACCTTTGTTTGTTCCGTTCGACTGCAACACCACCTTAATTTGAATATATTAATGTAAAGATTTTTTTTCTATGTTCACTTAATTGAATGCACAAATATGTATTTATTTCACACTTACTTTATTTATTACAATGTATGATAATTAATATAATATATTTGTTATCAGTTCTAAGTATCTTGTTAGCATTTTCCAATTCTTTAATATATAATTGTTTCAAATTTCAATTTTTATTTTTATAAAGTATAAAAAAATTAATTGTTAAAGTTTATTATAAATTATTAAATTCATATATTATCAATTCAATGCTATGTTAGACGTTTTATTAACAATGTCAATTTTCACATATATATATTTTAAAATTTGTATTAATTATTAAAATTTATTATAAATTATTAAATTATTGTGTCATCACTTGAATGTTAGACGTTTTATTAACAATGACAGTTTTCACATATATAGATTTTAAAATTTGCAATAATTATTAAACTTTCACATAATTTATTAAATTATTGTATTATCAATTCAATGCTAGACGTTTTATTAACAATGTCAATTTTCACATTTATAGATATGAAAATTTGGATTTTTCTGTTTTCACAAGTTATCTCAATTATTAGAATTTAAAAATTATTAACCCTTATTTTTATTATATAACAAAAAATAGAATTTTATCAAGATAGGACATATGTTTTAAGAATGTGGTTTATTTTCCACTATAATTCCTTGTGTCCTTGTTCGCTGACGGCTCGAATGCAAAAGAGAGTGATGCTTACTTGTGTTCTGCTTTTATATGATTTTTGCTTATGAAGTTACAACGTTGCCATCGTGCTTTCCGTGTCTTAATAATTATCTGTGGTTGCCACATCCGCCATAAGAATTTGATTTTAAAACTTTTTCTAAAAAAACAAAAAACGAAAAATAAATTTGTGGTGGAAGGAAACACGAGTTTTTTTTTTCTATGTTAATTCAATGCGTCGATGTAACCAAAAATTTAATTTATTACTGTGTCTACTGCACCGCACTTCTTAGTGTCAACCAACGACAAAACAAGAGACCTTCTTCCTGATGCACGCTCTTTTTATCCCGTTAACGATCAACGGTGCCAGCTGTAAAAGCGTTAAAGTTTGTTGACCCAATGTTAAAGCTCCTCTTCTGCACCGTACTGAGCGACAATCTGGTTTCGCGGCGAATTTCTTTTCCTTTGAGTGTTTGTTGAATTTTAGAAATGATTTTTGTCTGAATCACAATCCACTTCCACACCTTTCTGCAAAAAGCTTTCTTCGTTAGACAGCTCGTGTTATTTTGTTTTGATTTTATTCTATTTTACAATGTTGTTTTTTTTTTTAAGTTAAATTATAATTTTCAAATAATTATAATTGTAATAAATAAATTAATCAATTTCAAAAAAACACGGTGTGTGGACTATAGTAAGATATGAGTATCACTTCGAGTACTGGAGTTCTGTTTTTGCAGGGTGAGCTGTTGCGATTTGATATAGCGTGTGGTGATACTGTATTCCGAGAGGCTATTGCTTTGTTGGAACCAATGGTTAAATTCGATCCTGTAAATTTTATTCGTCAAGGTGCACCCATTGGTGCCGGATCCTATCACAATAAGCATGAAGATTATTAGTATACAGAGAGTAGTGTAACTCGTTACGTAATGATGATCATTGTGTTCATGCTCGTCGGTGCCTCTGATGCCAAGAGTGTTTTATTTCATCTAGGCTGATGGTATATTCGGCTGGATTATATGAGATTTTTGGCAGTTTGTAAGTCGAATTAGGCAATGGAGATAAATTGAAACGAGCATATGATTGTCGCATGTTACTTTTGTACACATAATGTCCGCGTATTAAGAATTGCTCGTGCTTCAGTATGCAGTTATCTTAAATCTCGAATCAGCCAGATAAATCCAGGGTGAAGTGCGGTATTGTGTTGTTTTATATGAGGTTGACAGGTAAAGGAGTGCTCATGCCGTAAATTCATTGATTTGAATTGTATAGCTGGAACCAAGTTGTATTTTGGTCGAGTCGTTGAAGTTGACAGCTGGTTGCATCTTTATTGTGAAACAACTTTTTCATGGGTCAACTCCCTATTCATGGGATACAGTTCTTCCCAATTTATTCCGATAAATCTTGTTAAAGGTTTAGTGATGAAAAGTGTCCCATTTATTGCAGCTGGAATTGGTATTAATTGGAACAATTCAAATGTTTCAGGGTCTACTAATGGCAGTAGAAGCGAAAACACAATCTGTGTATCCGTCTTAAACAGCTTGAGTTCAATAAGACGAAAATACTCCAAAATTTTGTCACCTTTTATTGGAATGTGTAGATTTTGCGGCAAATGTGTCCGAATGGTTTGCAGCTCCTTTCGAAACTGATTAGTGGATATGAGTAGAGGGTTAATTTTGCTATGATGACCGTCGGTAATTGCGTCTATTAAGGCCTGCTGTTGCATTTGGAAGTTGTGAGTTAACGTTAGTACTTGTAACGCCAATGAAGTAAATGTATGATATAATGCACTTTTGTCGAGTGCATTACTGACATTATTGATGGTTGACATTATCAAATTTATTTGTGCATCTTAGTCAGTGAATTTTCCTTTTGAGGCTTCTTGAGTTTGTTTCAGGATGTTTAGTGATGCGTCCAAAATTGATGTGTGGTTTTTAAGCAATTTATTAAGGTATTCCTCGTTGTCGTAGATTTCGCTAAAATGGTGTTTCATCTCCGTTTCATAATTTGAGTCTATTACGCCAAACAAAGAAGAAGCTACATTTCCAATAATATTTATTGCTCCCCGTTTTGGTCTTGAAATAGGGGATCTGAGTAAGGCATTTTCCATTTCAATGTCGCTGGTCATATAAAGTTACTAGTCTGTCGCATGCAAATTGGCTGCTGCTTTGGTGACAAAGGTTATCTTCTGTGGTCGACCTAATCGAATCCCAGGCATTCCAAAAAGTTGATAAATTATAGTAAACTACAATGTTCCACTGGCTTGGTATGATTTTGGTGGCTCCGATGTTTTCGAAATAAAGTCCAGGTTTAACAAATTGTTCGACGATTGGGCTGCATGTGAAACAAACTTTTAACAGAAAGTTTGTATAGAAACTATAGAATACATTTTAGACCTTCATGTTTATTCAGTAAATAAAACACTATTTTACCTGTATCTTATATTTATTAAGTATTATTTATTAAAATGATATCAATTATTTAATTTTCTTTATAGAGTTTGTTTGTTACAGTCAGGATAAACATATCTGTGTTCTTGTACGCAGCGTAGTAAAAATTCCTTTTGTTCGTCTTCAACAGTGATTTTGCCATGAAAGTCTTGCACTAACTTAACCGCTCTTTCTGCTGTATCATTAACTGCTGTCAGTGTCAACACCTTGTTTTTAGCATGTTGAAATGAAGCATTACTAGACCATGAAGTAAGACATTTGTTAAGAAAACTGTCATCAATTTTGAGTCATTTAAACAAAGCCTTGCTTTTGAATGAAACAAAGTCATCGATGTTTTTCTCGTAAAGTGAACCACAAAGTTCATCTTTTGAAGGGATATATCATTTACTGTAGGCTGATGGGTTTTCTTTGGCTAAGTTATTAACTATTTTTGCTTTTCTTACATGGTCAACATCATCGTCAAATAGGGAAAAGACAGCCAATTCATCAATTAAATACCATAAATGCTGACAGAACTTTTGTGAAACTGTTTTTGAGATAATTTTGTCAATTGTTTCATAAGCCTTCATGGTCTTCAGAATATACAAATCCTGGTAAGATGCTTTTACCGCTGAAATGCATTGCAGCCAAGGTTTGACGTAGGATGTCACGATGAAAAGGCAGACGCCTAATAGAGTCGCTCTATCCTTGTTAGGCATTCTAAATTGAGAGCTAAGTAATGAAATTTTTAATAAATAAATTGCCCTCGCCATCCATCGCGCTTGGTGCATGGCACCTGGAAGTCGAATCTTAAATACCTTTCCTGTATCTCCACCAAGGAATAATATTGAAAGCTCTATTAATTCTCTATAGTCGTTTCTAACAATTTTCTTAGTCAATTCCGTTCGGTAAAATTCCAGCAGTTTGTCAATTTCTGAAGCATTCAGGCAAGATAACCTTTCTGTAGGATTCTGTATTTTCTTAGGATCGATATTTGTCCAGTTTTCTTGTAACCTTTTGAATAATGGAATGTTAGGATTGTTGGTAACTTGACTAATTTTAGCTTCAAATACGCCTTTCAATATCTATTCGTAGTTGTGATGGCGGCAAGCAAAAATAAGCATATCTCGATTAAATTTTTATTTGAGAAGCACACAAGCAACATTAATACGACCAGTATTTGAACCAGTAGTATCACAACAATGGACTTGCACTTTTTCTTCGAGATTCCAGTCAGTAACCGCATTCCAAACTGCCTGTGCCTGTTCACTTCCTGTACAGTTGTCTAATTTTGGCACCGCAATAAGTTGTTCTTTATCACCATACGAAATAACAATCGGGAGACGTTCTTCTCCACATTTGTGCACATCTAAAGCCGGCAACAGTTTGCCATCCCAATGGACAGTTACAGTGTCTGGTACTTCATTTTGGAAATTGACTTTAATAATTTCTGCACACTGTTTTCGTTTTTTTGTGCGAATTCTTTGAATAGAGGACTTGCTTATAGGAAATTCGTCAGTATTGTATCCAAGTGCCTCAATAGTAGCTTCAATAATAAATACAGAATTTCTCATACTTATCTGACACCTATCTAAAGCTGCCACTAACATTGGAGTGATAAAATTTTTTCTCATAGAAGTTTTTTTAGT
This sequence comes from Teleopsis dalmanni, assembly GCF_002237135.1. Lineage (NCBI taxonomy): Eukaryota > Metazoa > Arthropoda > Insecta > Diptera > Diopsidae > Teleopsis > Teleopsis dalmanni. The sequence goes on along the minus strand of NC_051846.1, from coordinate 100,426,275 downwards.
ATCGGACTGTGCATTCCCAGTTTGGATGGGTAAATTTTCTTGTAGATCCATTATTTCAGAATCAGAAGATAAATTTTCTTGATAAGATGACGTCGAAGCAGTTAAGGATAAACAATAATTAGCACGACGTTCCTCAATCTTTCTAAGACGCGCTTTTTCCTCTTTTTCAGCCAATTTTTTGTCCCCTACAGCTAATCGAGCAGGCCAGGGCTCTCTCTGGTGGTGCAAGAAGATTTTGTCTTCATTTATCTTTATTAATTGAAGCGCGTCAGCATGTGCAATGTCAAACAAATTGTCTAAGTTTGTAATAAACTCTTGTCGAGTCTGCTCGTACACATCTTGTGTTTTGTTCGCACTTTTCTGTAAACCTCTCCAAACTTGGTATAATGTAATTAGCTTCTTAACACAGTTAGGTAAAGCTTTAGTTGGTATGCGTGCCTTTTCCCAATAAATAATGCACTCACGAATAGTAAAATTTGCGCTTTCATTGATACATAAATTTACTTCACGAATGTTGTAGAACAGAACTGCCACCACTTGTCCATTAGAGGGAAGTTTTGACACACTGATTCGATGTTTTGCATCCCCAATTAAAAATATTCCCTTTTTAAAACTGCGTATTCCTATTGACATATTGACTATATCAAAATAATGCGCTTATTACTAAAACAAACAAATAATAACGAGCACTGCAATAATTTTGCTGCAATGCGCTAAAGGATGCAAGTTCTGACATGTATCGACAAGTTGGCTCGGGTTCCTTTATTTCTAATCACATGAAAATTTATTTACAATTAAATGCGGTTATTTTTGTTTTTAAAATATATTAACTTTTATTTCGAAAGTTTTTTTGTGTATCTCCACACGTGTTTCGGCAAATTCGCTTTTGCCTTCATCAGGAGAATTCCTAATATTAAAACATCTATCAATCTTTCAAACTATTTATACTATTAACATGTTATTTTTAATACTAAACTTAATATTATTAAAACCTAAGGTTATTGTCCTTGGGGGTGACAGGTAAGAAATGGTGGCGTGGTTGGTCTGGAGTTGTTTTTATTTTTACATACAGGTAGTTAGGTCGACTGGTTGTCGGTTTTTTGGGATGTATCTAAAAAGGCACAATGACACGTTGCCCTTGTCGCCGTTGAGTAAAGTTGTGGCCTGATGTTTATGTATTTCGATGCTCTCTGCCGTTTCTAATTTCCAGCTATGATGTGGTGATTTTCCTTTACTGTATGTCTGGCGACATTTGATTTTATGTGGGGGTTTATTTTCTTCGATGCTTCTCTTGCTTCCTTCAGGTGGTTTTCAAGCCTTACTGATAAGGGTCTTTTTGTTTGTCCGATGTATATTTTGTTGCAGGAGCCACACTCCATTTTGTATACTCCGCATTTTTCGAATGGGTCAATTGGGTCTTTTGCGGATGGTAAAAGGCATTCGATGTTATTGGAGACGGTGTTATTGTATACTACAGCGACTCTTCTTTGTTTTGGTCTTTCTGCTGTCAATGCTGTCATGTTCCTGGAATGTAGCTGCCTTCGTTTCTTTTTTCTGATTCTATCGATGGTGTTCTGAGGGTATCCGTTGATGTCCTCTATTTATTTAATGTATGTGATTTTTTCATTGATGACTGCTTGTGTAAGGGGTAGTGTGAGCATTCTATGTATCATGTGATGAAAAGCAGCCATTTTGTGTTGGAATGAATGGTTTGAATTATTGATTATGACACGTTTTGTTCTCGTTGGTTTCCTGTAGATGCTAAATTCGAAAATGCCGTTTTTGTGTTGTGTAAGTATGTCTAAGAATGGTAGGCAGCCTTTGTTTTCTCGTTCGTGTGTGAATACAATGTTCCTGTGTTCACTGTTGAGATTTTCTAAAGTTTCTTGTAGCTGATCCATTCTCCTGGCAGATAATTTTTTTCTTTTAAACTGGACTCTATTCTGCTCATGAATAATTCGCTTTAGAGGGATGATAAGGGGTTATCCATAGGGGCGCCTTTTGTTTGTTTAAAGAATCTGCCTCTGAAGGTGAAGTAATTTTCTTCCATGCAGAGTTGTGTTAGCTGGATGTAATTCATTATTTTAATTTTGTTGACTTTCTTTTTGAGGAGCTCTTCCTCAAGGATTCTTATAGCTTCTTTCACGTCAACACTTGGGTATAATGCTTTTACGTCGAATGATACAGTTTCTTCATCTCCTGTGATGTTTTCCAATTTTAGTTTTTCTGCGAATTCTTTGGAGTTCTTTACAGAAAAACTGTGAGAGCTGCCTAGGATGCAGGTTAGTTCCTTTACCAACCATTTGGCGATGCGTTGGCATGAGGATCTGTTACAATCTCTCTCATTTTTCTTCCAAATTTGTGAATCTTTGGTCAGGCTTTGAACTGTGGAAGTGAGGGTGCGGGTTCCTTCATTTGTTTCTTATCGAAATCTAAAAATTTTGAGCATTTTTCGACGAGTTTGTTGGTTCTGTTGACCATTTCTGGTAGAGGGTTGATTCTGAATTCTCTCTAGGGGCCGTTATCAATTTTTTCTTGGATTCTCTGATCGTATTCATCTTTGTCCATTATGAGTAATGCGTTTCCTTTGTCAGCTCTTGTATATTATACTGGTTTACTTTTTAGTTCTTTCAACACTTTTTGTTCTTTATTTATTCTTTTTTGTTGCGTGTTAGTAGATTATTGACAATTGTTTTGACACCATTCAAACATAATTACAGGGTATGCGTTGAAAAAAAAATACTTTGATTTTTTTGGGACACCCTAATGTGGATGCAGTTACAAATTATTAAATTACAAGCTATTAAAGTTGTTAGCAGGACGTTTCCTATGCTAAATTGTCGCCGCTTTTTGGGGGTACTATCTGGGGTAGTCGGCATAGGCACCTAAATTGCTGCATAATTTATACATATGGGTTCTTTGGATGTATTTTGCTCGATTGGTTCACTTGTATCGATCGGCAGTAGTGCTAATCGATGAATTTCTCGTTTTATTATACCGTGTTTGGTACGCACATTAGTTACAGGAATTTTTTCATCTGGGCGTCTGAAGGTTTCTACTATCTGCCATTTGGATCGATACTGTAAATCAGTTAAGTACCCTGACCACCATCTATGCCAGAAGTCTTCTTTAATATTGATAATGCGTTCATATCTTTTTTTTAAACTTAGGCGTGGAGGCTTTGAGTCGACATCAATTGTTGCAGTGAGAGGATCACCGATTAAGATATGTCTAGCAGTTATCGCGGTTAGGTCGTTAGCATCTAGTGACGTCAGAGTTAATGGTCCTGAATTCAAGATCACTTCGATTTCTATTATGAGTGTTTCTAACTCCTCGTATGTTTAACTGACGTCTGACGGCAGCTTCCCACAATCCACCGAAGTGTGGGGCTCGTGGTGGGATGAACTTAATATCGATATTGTACGAACAGCAAATACCTTGTATTTTTTCTTATTGGTTCCAACGAAATTAGTGGCATTGTCACAGTATATTTTCCGGCATATCCCTCTTCTTCCAATAAAACGTTTTAATGCCATTCTGAATGCGTCAGTTGAAAGATCTGTGACTACCTCCATATGTATGGCCTTTGTTGCAAAGCAACAAAATACGGCGTCAAAGCTTTTTGTTGGACGTTGGAGTCCATATTGGACCCCAAAAGTCAGCTCCTGAGTTTATGTATGTTCGTACTGGTTCAACGCGATCAGTTGGCAAATTTCCCATGATTTGATTTAGCAGTGTCGGTTTTGCCTTAATACAGATAATGCATTTATGAATAATAGTTCCTGCTGTCATCTTTCCTTTGAGCGGCCGGTAATGCTGACACATAATTGCCATTAGTCCTCGTGGTCCAATTTGTTTATTGCGGACATGAGTTCCTTGCACTAAGAGGCTTTTTAATGAACAATCTGGTAGCAAGACTGGGTGCTTCGCATCAAATGAAAGTGAGGAAGATTAAAGCCGTCCGCCAACTATTAGAAGACCTTGTTGATCAATGAATGGAGACAAACCCCTAATTGAACTAGTTTTGCTGGCTTCTAAGCCCTTGCGAATAATTTTGTCTCTTCTGGCAATCCCTCGCTTTGCATCATGCTAATGGTGACTTGAGGAGCTCGTGTCAATTTTACACTGGCACTTAAGCAGTGTAGAATTGACATCTTACAACATTCGTTTTGTTCCAATGGTGCGTTCCGAAGAATTTGCGTGCAACCAATAACATAAGCAGTTGTTCTTTCCAATTTAGCAAAGGAATTCTTATGATCGATACTGTGTAAAAAATGTGGTTTGTTGGAACCTAGTGTTACTGCGTGAATCGATCTCTTAAGTTCTACTTTGCATTCCGATCTGGCTTTGAATGGAGCAGGCCAGAGCTACTGGTGACCATGCAGGAACATAGGACCGTAAAACCATAAGTAGCAGCAACTTAATTTAGATGCTTCAGTGCCACGTGATAGTATCTCGGTAGGATTATCATTGGCTCTAACATATCGCCGCTGGCCCTTGTCGGAAATTTCATGAATTTTCGTAACCTTATTTGCCACAAAAGCGTAGTAAGAGGCAGCCGATGAATTGATCCGTGCTAGCACAATATCCGAGTTTGTCCATAAATATGTTGTGGTATTCGCCAACTGCATGCAATTTTTTACATAACTAATAATTGTTGTAAGCGTAGCTGCTGCATGGCCACCTGATTAATGTAACATATATCGTTAATTACTGCATTTTGCTGTTAGTAAAGCAGCGCATAGCTCTAACTTTGGGGCTGTTAATTTCTTAACTGAAGCCAATCTTGATTTAGCGCAAAGGAGGCGTACAATGACCTGATCGTCCTGCGTAATGGAACGTAAATAAATTACTCCGCCGTAAGCTCGTTCTGAAGCATCGGCAACAGCATATATTTACATTGATTTTGAAATCTTGTTTCCTTAAAGACGATGTGGCTGTTTTATGTTGTTGTGACAGCTTAAGCTTTCCATGTATCGCACCCATTGACAGGTTAGCTCGTTTCTTCAATTCTTCATCCCAATCAAGTTTCAACGTCCACAAGTGTTGCAAAAATAATTCAGCTTCTACTGTGACTGGACTAACGCGCCCAAGCGGATCAAAAATCCGAAAAATGTCGGATGATGTACTTCTTATAGTGTATTTGACATGTTCGTTTTTGTTAATTTGTATCTTAAACTCATCTGTTGTTGGGATCCACACTTGGCCCAATGTCTTAATGTACAGTTATGTCGGATGGGTGCAACCCTTTAATTAGTTTTAGATGATTGCCGCATCATTTGCGAAGCTTAAAGCCACCCTTGTGCAATTATTTTATAAGTTCGATTCGTGCATGTAATGATTCAGACAAACTGTTGAACCCTGTCATGACGTCATCTACGTATAAATCTCTTTTGACGATAGCTGCAGCTGTCGGGTGCCTATTTTCTTCAATTTGAGCCAACCGTTGCAAGCATTTTGTGGCAAGATACGGTGCTGACGATGTCCTATAAGTCACGGTATTAAGTTGATAAGTTCGAAGAGGCTCATTGTCGTTGTTTCTCCATAAAATTAGTTGGAATCGACGGTCATCTTGGTCCATCATAATTTGACGATACATTTTCTCAATATCGGCCGTGAAAACGAATTTAGATAATCGATTTATTCAGTATAGCGAATAAATCATCCTGGATAGTTGGACCAGTAGCTAACACATCGTTCATAGATATGCTGTGGAAGTTGGTGCAGAGGCGTCGAATACTACTCAAAGTTTAGTCGTGGAGCTCTCTGGTCGAAGGACTCCACGTTGAGGCAAAAAATAACATGGATGGATTATATCATCTGGGTTGATCTCACTCATATGTACCAGGTTGAAGTACTCTTCCATAAATTTATTGTATTTTGTTTTGAATTCAGGGTATCCGTTGAGACGTCTTTCTACAGCGAAAAAACATTGCTGTGCTGATCTTTGCGAGTAGCCTAAAGAAGTGACTTCTCCTTTGAATGGTAATTTCACAACGATTCTGCCATCAGTTGATATTGCCAAAGATCGATTAAAGTGTTCCTCACACTGCTGTTCTTCAAGTGTTTGATCCGACGAACCTTGCTGTATCTCATCTAGTTCCAAAAATTTGTGCAGGTCTAGTTCTACATTATTTGTAAGAACACCGCAGATCGATGCAAAAGAAGAAACCCCAGAAATACAATCACTGACCATCCAGCCAAACACAGTTTTTTGTAACATTGGATAATTATTTCCTAACGAAATTCTCCTTGGCAGAACTATGTCGTTGTATAATTCAACGCCAATAAGAATGTCTACTGGACCTGGTTTGTTGAATTGGGCATCAGTCAACACAACTCCTTCTGGTATAGCCCAATTTGATGTATCCAGTTCAATTGCAGGCTGATTTGCAACAACTGTTAGCAACATATGAGCTTCTATTTCAGTTTTGTAGTTGGTTACACTAGATGATATAAGTACGTAGACTCTTTTTTTTGAGCACTTGTGTTTCTGACCGACGCCACTAAGATAAAGCGGGCTTGATAATTGAGTTAGCCTAAGTTTTCGTGCTGCTCGTTCTGTTATAAGGTTTACTTGTGAGCCTGAATCCAGTAATGCACGCATCTTGCATTCCACGCCCTGAGAACCGTCATTATTACAGTTCCTAGTAAACCATAAGATTTCTTCAACTCTGCGGATCTACTTGTTATAAGCGTAGCTGCTGCATGGCCACCTGATTGGTGTGAATCGTTATTTCGCGATGAATCAGCAGTGACCTGAGACTTGCCATTGGCAGCATAAAGTTCATATAAAGTTATATGATGCCTTCTTTTGCATTTCAGACAACCCTGAGATGTGCATTTTGTTGAAAAATGGTACGAGCGCAAGCAATTTACGCAACGTTTGACACTGCGAATCATATTTCTGCAGATTTCTGGAAGATTTTTCAAGTAATTTTTACAAGTGGAGGTTTTATGATCTCCCTTGCATGCTAAACATTTTAACATTTCTCCGTCCAAATTCGATTTTAGATAAAACATTTTTTGGCAATTCGCAAGTGATTGTTTATTTACCACTTCATTGAATAAGTCGCGAAATTGCCTCCATTCCAAATAGTTCCCACTGAACCTTGGTATTATTACTCGTGGTAACTGCATTGATGCATATGTTAATGATGAGGTATGCGAAGACGTTAAAGCAAGTTTCAGCTCTTATTTTGGACTTCTCTTTCTAAAGATATAAACCCTTCTTCATCATATCCAATAGTTGCTGGATTGGATTCTAATTCACAAAAGCTGTAATGGAGTTCCTCAAAATGGGCCCAAATGAGCGAAGAATAGAATCTTTCAACAGTACCTTACATGCTTCAATTAATTTAAAAACGCGGTCATCTTTCCATTCCATAATAATTTGTGAATATATAAAAATATTTTAAAAAAGACACTAGAGACTAAGACACTAATAATATAGAATATGTTAACACATTCGTTCATTGTTCCATCGCTAAGCGAACATTCACGAACGCAAACAAATATTTCTTTTCATACAAAATATTCGTCCACATTTCACAGTAAATGCAATAGAACAAACGAACGAATTGGTATAAATTTCACAACAAACGCAAATGCAGCGGAACACTAGCAAACTCTACAAATGCGTTCGCTCGCACTTGTTTCATCGTGCAGACCACCTACAAATTTGTGTTTGTTTGCTATAAAGTTTTTTACCCGACCATACCTAAAATAATTCGCACGCATTTGTGCGAACATTCGTTCGCAAGCGTTCGCTTAGGTGTGGACGTACCTTCAAATACCCAATCGAACGAGGTTTTCATAGCGAGTAACTTTTGTTTACAGCTGATCTTACGCAATTCTTGCTTAGTTTGCCATCCTGTTGATTTTCTGTTTGTGTGCGGTACCTAGCAGGTGTACTTCGTTTTCTCTGATCTTCTCTTAGATTTCTTTTGCGGTGAATATTTTGACAATTCCTGTGCTACCGTTTCGCTATTTTGTTTTCGTTGCTTTTTCATAAAATATGTTTGCGACTAATTTCTAATGTCCATGGTGCAAATTTTTTTATTTAATTAAATTACTTATGAGTGTAAAATTTCAAAACGTATCTCTATAAATTTATAAAGAAAATATGATGTGTGTTTTATTTTTTTCATTTATTTCTTTTAAGTTTAATTCCGTTTAAATATTGCTTATAATTTTATTTTATATATTTACATTTCAGTTACAATTGTTACAGTTTTCATAGGTACTGTAAGGTGTGTGTTTGTAGGTTACATGAATAAAATATAATACATAAATACCAGAGGGGAGGCGTCGAATGGTTCAGAATGTTCACTAAACACCTTAACAAAGCTTTTATTTTGAACAATTTTTAATATGCCTATTAATCTCGCTATGCCAAAATATTGCTAATTACAATTTTTTATAATAGGTGTTCCAAACCAATAAAAAATAAACACAATAACGTACATAACAAACAAAATCACACATGGGTTAGTTACACCCAACATTTCTTCCAATTAATAAAGAGAAAACATCTTACTCTTAAAATATTCTAAGGTTCAGAATAAAAACTACACCGCGCTGCTTAAAAAGCATGCAAATGAAATCACTTCTATGCAAAAAGCCAATACAAAAGAGAAGAAAAGTGATTGAGAGATAATCGTTTTACATATGACTAAAGGTTCAGTCGACTATACTGAACCATTAGTTCATACAAAGCGTGCAAATGAAATCAAAGTCACGGCTGCCATTTTATATGAGCAATTGGTTTAGTAAATAAACTGAACCCCGCAAAGTAAATACAAAATAAAAGAGAAAATGACTGCACGAGAATTTCTTTCTCCTATGTAGAGGTTGAAAACAAAACGAAAATCAAAGTCATTATTGCAATATTCTAGTATTATATTGCAATAAAACAAAAATAAAGCGAAGTTAAAGTGTAAAATAATATTTAGAAATAGATTAATATGTAATTAAAGATTTGATTTACACATCTTTTTTTAAACGAATTGGTAAAGAAAAGTTTTTAATTCATAAAATAAAAGCACCAATTCAAGATATGAAAAATTTGGTGGCTGATGTAAAAATGTAGAAATCTATGGTACTATTTACCATAAAAACCAATGGATCATAGGCTGCGTACATTTAAATAAATTGTTTTGTTGGTCTTGTATGGTATTTGCTTATTGAAAAAGGAGTGAGGAGAACTCAGGAGTGGGGGAAACGCGTTATAGTTGGAATTCCGATTTGATCGAATTGTGAATACCCTGCTGTGAAGGAAAATTTTGTAACACTTTCTTTTTGTAAACATATATATTGAAGTAATATGAAATTTAATGAAAACTTAACAAAATTTCACTCACATGCTCAGAATTACAGTGGAATTTCTGAAATAAAAATTATTTTATAAACTGAATAAAATTCACGTAACAAAATGAACTCACAACGTTTTATTTTTTTATTTTCATTTTGTTGTTATAAGACTAGCCGCGCACCGGCGCCAACAGTTGTTGATGTAAAAGATGGCATTACACAAATTAAGTGATACGAATATTATTATTATAAAAATTAATTTCTTTTTTTGGTTTATTTAAATAATATTATTAAAGTCACATTAAAATGTAAACTTATCCGAATTAATTACAACGTGTTTTGCAAGAATATAAAGACAATGTATACAAATGTCAAAAACATAATTCTCACAGCGAATTAAAACCGGTAGCCGAAGGTGAGAAAAGAAAGCAAGAAATCAACTAATACATGCATGATATTGAGTAAAGAAGCAGGGCGAATTCTAAACAAACGGCAATCAAAACAAATAACAGCTGAAGCAATGTGTGCGCTACAGGAAAAGCTTCGGTCAAGTTAGTATAAATAAGCGTATGCATCAGAGGGAAAATCACTTGTTGGGAAACTCTCAAAGGCAGTCATACGTCTTTGCGACAACAAGGAACTCGTAGATTTGTATAAAAGTCAAGGCAGTTATACGTCTTGATACGTAGTTTTGTATAAAATTCAAGGTAGTTATACGTCTTGACCAATAGATTGATGCTCTGTAATGCCAGTTTAAATTTCAAGTAAAGCGGCATCTGTCCAGAAGTACGATACAACGCCGGATCCATTTAGTCAAATCCCAAAAATTAAAAATATATATTGTAACATTGTAAACTTTCTTTTTTTTTTGATTTATTAATAAATCACAAATTATATGTATTAAATATTGTCTTTGATTTCGGAAAAGAATAAATATTATTGCAACGACCCCTAGACGACGGCTAAGCATACCTCAGCAACATCAACGACAAAAGTGAGTCGTTACAATTGGCGCCCGAGCAGGGACCTGGTTGGTCAATCACAGAAATCAAGGCAGTAATAAGAAAGCATATTTTATAATTCAAGAAAATATACTGATCATAACAAGAAATCATGTCTGTTGAGACAAAAGGGAAGGCAGAGGTACTCGAGCAAGAGACGCGAAGGACAAACACGTTAAGCAAATCGTGGGTCTACAACGCTAGAAAAGACGAGTTAGTATCTTACGCTGTAGAATTCGGACTTGAAAATACTGGGTCTGTAGAAGAACTTCGCAAGAGAATTACAAGTTTTATCGATGAGGACGACCATGATACAAGTACCATTGATAGGCTAAAAGAGTTAGCTCGTAAACATGGGCGTTCAACACCCACTATTCAGTTACCAGGTACCGATATGTTGCCGCTAAATCCACCAACCTATTCTTATCCACAAACCATTGATCAGGTACGTAAATGGTCGGTTAAGTATGATGGAGGAAAGGATGCACTATCGTTTATCGAACAGATAGAAGAGCTGGCAGAGGTGTACGACATCAACGTACATTTGATTCCTCGTACGATGCCAGAACTCCTGAAAGATAAAGCGCTTGCTTGGTATCGAAACAACAATCAACATTGGCAGTCTGGGTATTCTTTCAAAGCTGATTTCCTCCGATTTTTCCTACCAGCTCGATACTTCGAGAAATTGGAAGACGAAATTAGGGCACGCCGTCAGAGAACAAGAGAAACCTTTAAAGACTACGTTGGATCCATCCAAACACTGATGCGGCACGCAAATATGGAAACATCGGTTCAACTAGAACGAATATATAGAAACGCCCATCCAGATTACCAATTATATATCCGGCGACGCGATTTCGAAACTCTAGGTGAGTTGATTACGATGGCAGATGACTACGAAATCCTACGCTCCGAGCAAGAGAAAACGTTGTACCAAAGACCAAGGGAGGAAAGGAATCATATGGTTCAAACTTACGAGTCAAGAATTCTGGATGCTAGTTATGCTTGTAGGAGATGTGGGAGACAAGGGCATATTGCGAGAGGCTGTCGCAATCCTAAAACTATATTCTGTTGGGTATGCGGAAATCGTAACATCCGGACCATTGACTGCTGTCAGGAGAGTTCGGGAAACGCGACAAGAGAACGTCCAACAGCAGGGAAACCGTTTTCTCGAGAACTCAGCCCTGCCAGGTCGTAAAACAAATTCACGTAAACGAAACTCGCATCACAGTCCAGGTCCAACTCAACGGACAACCATTAGAAGCAACATTGGACACTGGAGCATCCAAAAGTTTCATCAGTGAGACACTGGCAAATACAATGAACATGGAAGTACAACGAAATCTCTTACCTACACGGACGGCGCAATCTATATGCATGGCGGACGGCAGTATAAAATACGTCAATAAAGGAATTGCGGCTAGCATTCAATTGGGACATCAAGTTGCACGAGGTGATATTTTCATCTTACCGGAAAGTATGGATCCATTAATACTTGGATTAGATTTTCTGAAGGCGACGGATACAACAATTTCAATTGGTGGGCTTGTCTTTAAACTAAACGAAACGAAGATGGCAACAGATAAAAGTACACCTGCTCAAATATTTTTAACCAAACAAGAGGAACTAACCATGGCGGAGGAATATATCAACAACGAACTAGTAACGTTTGGAACAATGAAAGGCACTTCGAATATCACTACGCATAAAATAATCATGAAAGATGTCCGTCCCATCAAACAGCGCTATTATCCTAGGAATCCAGCCATGCAGGAAATTATTGACACTAAAGTGAATGAACTTCTCGTTAAAGGATGCATCGAGCCTTCAAGAAGTCCATACAGTGCTCCAATTGTCCTGGTCCGGAAAAAAAATGGTGAATGGAGATTCTGCGTAGATTACCGACAATTAAATGCGCACTCTATACCAGATGCTTATCCATTACCTAGAATACACCATATCCTTGATCGACTTCCAAACGCCAAATATATTAGCAGCATAGATCTCAAAGACGGATACTGGCAAATTCCAATAGATAATAACAGCAAGCAGTATATAGCGTTTACGGTTCCGGGAAGAAGATTATTTCAGTGGCGAGTGTTGCCATTTGGTTTGCACTCAGCGCCAGCAACCTTCCAACGTGCACTTGACCAAGTAATAGGAGCAGCCCTTGAACCTCATGCTTTTGCATACTTGGATGATATCATCGTAACCGGTTCGTCTTTTGAGCATCACTTGGAAAATTTGGAACAGGTATTGCAACGTCTGAAGAAGGCGAACCTTAGAATAAATGTGGAAAAGAGTAAATTTTTCCAAACAGAGACCAAATATCTGGGGCATGTAGTAAGTTCACAAGGCATCCATACAGATCCAGATAAAGTCTCAGCGATACAAGATTTACAGCC
>NC_051846.1:100379610-100413457 GCF_002237135.1 Teleopsis dalmanni | reverse complement strand
GAAAAATCCTCTAAATTTTAAATAATGTTTCTTTGTCACCATACAAAGAAACCGTAGCTTTTCAGCAACACTAGTACTTTATTCAAAAAATTTTTATTTAATAAAATATATATTATAATGTAAAATAAAATAAAATAAGTAAACTTTATATCACCGACCTCACTTAAATCAAAGAATTAAATTTCACTGGAGTAAATGTTAGGTGGTTTATGAAGAAAACAATTAAGTCATATCAGATTACTAAAAAGAATCTTCAAGCCATTGAATTTTAATTAACCCTTATCCGCTCAAAGATTTTTTTTTTTGAATTTTTTGTCAAAATTTTATATATTGGGTATATTTGGGTCAAAAATCACTAATCTGAAGTCTAAATTTTTTGTTTTGGAGAAAGGTGGTATTCGATTAATCGAACAGTGGGCGCTTAACCGCATTTTTTAATTTTCATTTTTTACATAATGCGTTAACAGCAAAACAGCAGTTATTTCAAAAATGTGTTATATACTTTTTTATTTTTAAATTAAAGTAAGATTTCAATACATAAAAACATGATTATTATTTAACTATTCCATTTTTTTTTTGGCTGTGGAATTTTTAAAACAATGTGTGTGTAGTGGTACATTACACCTTTTACACAAATATGAGGATGCATTATGGCAAAGTTTGCACCGCGTCTTTTTATTACCTTATAATTATATGGCGACCTTTGATTCGAGGCATATTTTCAGGGTGCTCCTCTTTGGAGATTAACATTGGAGGAAGGTCACTATTATCGACATCACTGTTGTCATTTTCACAAGATGATTTTGTCCTTCCGTTGACATTATAAGCGAATATGCAATATTTACACGAAAGTCTTTTTGATTTATAATATTCTCTGCATGCAAGCGACGAACAAAGCAATTCAATTTAACAATGGCTGAATCAAGCACAACTAGCCATAACGGTCAGTACCCGATTGCAATATGTTAATTTTGGACTGCATCATCACTTTGATCAACTCCTTCCGTATATTAAATTTACCGTATATTTATATATATATATATGCAGATAAGGCAGTGAAGCGAAAGAAAGAAGTAAGGGAGGAAAAAAAAATGACGGAAGAAGAAAAGAGTTTTTGGTTAAGACACACGCGTTTTTGAGAAGTTGATAAGTTTTAAGAAGTTTTTGATAAGATTAATATATTTTGAGAAGTTTGAACTTTTAAAGTTAAAAAAGACAAAAAAAACACTAAATTTTATTTTATTATTAAAGAAGTTTTTTTTCGGATTGAATAAAAGTCTGAAGTTCTGTAAGAGTATCGAAAAATATTGCATATTTTTTTAAAGAAAATAACCACATGGTGTCAGAAGTGCACAAAAAAAATAGCCGACCTTGAAGTGTATATATTAATAAATAAATAAGTGGTCAAAAAGAAAAGAAAAAGAAAAAAAAACTGAAAAAATCGCTAATGAAAAATTTGCGCGAATCGCTATTGAATGAATTTAATTGACCGATTAGAGAAATTCATGGAAAATTCAGAGAAAAATTGGAAATCTGAATTAAAAAATAACGAAATAACACTCAATAAAGAAGAAAAATTAGTGAACGCGAACAATAATAGGCGTATTCGGTGGCTCGCAAGTACGACAAAAAACAGCAAGTTGTTGGCCTATGCAGGCTTATACTGGCCGCAATGTACGCAAAACAACAACACTATTTTCTCTACCTCGCGTAACTAGCATAACTATGCTGGCCAACCACATCGGCCAGTAAAAAAAAAAATGTTACCAACGCAATAAGCGAACTATTGTGAACCTTCATTGAAAATTCCAACGAATAGTGCAATCAAATGTCAAAAATTGAGGAAATAAAAATTCAAACAGAATTCAAAAATTTGAAAAATCATGAAAAGTAACGAAGAAATAATAAGAATGGAGAAATCGTAAGTATTAAGCACATTGAATTTTTTATTATGTTAGTTATTACCAAGTAACATTTATTTTATTTCATTTAATTTATAGTTTACATACGTAAAATTAATAAAACAAACATAATTTTTGAAGTTTTTCTAAAAAAAATTTTTATAGAAATATACGCAAACTATGGACCACAAAGGAAACGAAGTGTTCCTCGGCCGCTGCAAAACGTTGCTTTCTTCTCCCTACACCGACAGTACCTACAAAAATTTACTTATCTTAGTGTTTTATTTTTAAATTTCCAATATTCTTACCATTCCTTTTAATTCCGTGTTCATTTTAATTTTATAATATTTTTATAAAAATATATTTAATTTATATGCACATATACAAGATTTGCTGTTTGTCAAAACAAAACATTTGACAGATTGCAACAGTGATGCCAATGACTCGCGTGGCCAACATAGGCCAACATGCATTTTTTGCCGTACTTTCGAGCCACCGAAAAAGCCTAATAATACGAGCGAGAGCGACGCGGTGGACGGTGAAACATTAAACATGTCAAGTGAACCATTACAAAATAATATAAACTTTAAGGAGGTCGAATAATCGTTAGAATTATTCGATGGTGAGTCAAATAAAAAAATAGAGGACTGGTTGCTTGATTTCGAAAGCATTTCGGTAGTGTGTAAATGGAATCAAGTACAAAGATTCCTATATTGCAAAAGATTATTACGTGGGGCTGCAAAGTTGGCTGTAGAAGCAGAAACTGGCGTCAACAGTTTTGAGATATTAAAACGAACTCTCAGAACTGAATTTGGTTGCCAGGAATTGGAAAACTTGCACAAAAAATTAGAAAATACGAAAAAGCTAAGTAACGAATCATTCTTGGAATATTTTTATTAAATGAAAAAAGTTGCTTCTAGAGGTACACTCGAAGAAACACACTTAATTGAGTACATTATAGCAGGCATACCGGATAGTTCACTAAACAAGGCCACACTCTATCAGTCTTGTAGTCTTGAACAGCTAAAAAGTAACCTCAAAGCTTATGAGAAGTTTAAGACCGATCAGGAGAAGGAAAAAAGATGCCAAGGTCGAAATAATTACGACAACTATTATAGGAAGAAGATGTTTTAAGTGCAATGAATTTGATCACATTGCTACAATATGTCAAAATAATACAAATTTCAGAAGGCCTGTAAGCCAACAAAATCCAAATCAAGCGCGTAGTTCAGCATCATGAATTGATAGAGTGCAGCTCTCGAATTTTACATTAAAAATTCAAATATTGGAGCAGTCATTCGAAGCTCTGGTAGATACTGGTAGTATTATTAATATAATTACACAACGCGCAACAGAATGATTGGGTGTCGAAGGATTCAATGGACCAGGTACAAGTGTTGTAGGGTTTGGTGACAATAACAAACTAACGAAAGGATCTGTAAAACTCGATGTAATTGTAGATTCAGAGCATTATAATTTGAATTTTGATGTAGTACCTGACTTTTGGGTAAATACTGACGTAATTTTAGGTAAGGGATTTTTGCGATGTGCAACAGTTCTAATAGACAAAGGTGAAATCGTCACATATAAAAACAAGACCAGAGACGATGTTGAAGCGGGCTCACATAGAAATTTAATACGTATTTCTGATGTCACCAATGCGGAAGATCTTTCAAACATAAAAAATTCTTTGCTACGGGCGGATATAAGAGGACTTATAGAACTATATTCACCAAGAAAGCCAGAGGAGTCCTATATAAAAATGCATATCACACTGGAAGACGATAAACCAATTTTTCAAAAGCCACGAAGATTAGCACAGACAGAAAGAGACTTCGTTCAGTTTCAGATTCAGGAATGGTTAGAAAATGGAATAATTCAAGAAAGCTCATAGAATTACGCAAGCCCAATAGTGTTAGCGCGGAAAAAGGATGGCAGTTACCGATTATGCGTCGACTATAGGAAGCTAAACTCCAAGGTAATTCGTGACAGATACCCTCTGCCAAATATCGAAGAGATACTGGAAGGATTATATAACGCAACTGTATTTACTACATTAAACTTATGTAATGGTTTCTTTCATGTCGATGTCGATGAATTGAGTATGAAATATACGTCGTTTGTCACACCAGATGGACAGTACGAGTTCCGCAAAGTACCTTTTGGTCTATGTAATTCTCCTGCGGCATTTCAGAGATATATAAAGACGACATTTCAAAATTTAATAAAAAGGAAGATTGTTTTGGTTTATATGGATGACTTGATCATCCCCGCTGATGATGAAGAAGATGGAGTTAGGAAGCTTAAAGAAGTGTTATTCGTAGCCGAGAATCACGGTCTATTAATAAAATGGAAAAAGTGCGCCTTCTTAAGAAAAAGCGTAGAGTTTTTAGCTCACTTAGTAGAACACGGCGAAATACGGCCTTCAGAAGAGAAGATCAGAGCAGTAAAAAAATGTCCAACTCCTAAAAATTTACACGGAGTTATGAGCTTTTTAGGACTCCCAGGATTTTTTCGCAAGTTTATAAAAGGATACGCTTTGGTAGCTAAACCACTAACAGATCTCACAAAGAAACACAAATCGTTCGTGTGGGGTGAAATACAAAACAATGTGTTTGTCTTACTAAAAGAGAGTTTATGCTGCGATCCAGTTTCAAAGCTTTTCAATCCTACTCTTCCAACCCAACTTCACACCGATGCGAGTAAGGAAGGCTACGGAGCGGTATTATTACAAGAACAGGGTAACAAAAACTACCACCCCGTATTTAACCTTAGTTACAAAACAAAAGCAGCAGTAAAAAATTATTCCAGCTACGATTTGGAAGTATTAGCAATTGTAATAGCATTGAAAAAACTACGAATTCACTTATTGGGTATGTCCTTTGAAATTTTTACTGACTGTAAAGCTTTCCAACAGACAATGGCTAAGAAAACCTTAAATAGTAGAGTGGCAAACTGGGTCATGCAACTGGAAGAGTTTTATTGCAAGGTGAGCCACTGATCAGGTAGCAGCATGCGACACGTTGATGCATTGAGTCGTTATCCCGTCGTATTGCAGGTAGAGGATGGTATAGTGGATGAATTCTGCCAAATGACACGCAAAATTTTGGAGAACGAGCCATATCAGAACTTTGAAATACGAAGCGAAATACTGTATAAATTTGTGGATGGAGCATATTTATTAGTAATACCTAAAACAATGAGAAGAGAATTAATTACCAAAATTCATGAACAAGGACACTGGAGTGCGGAAAAAGTAAAAACGGTAGTGGAGCAAGAATATTTCGTCCCGAACTTAAGGAAGCATGTTGAAGCGGTAACAGCAAATTGCATTAACTGCATTCTCTCAGCAAGAAAACACGGAAAAAGAGAGGGCTTCCTTTCACCTATTGAAAAACCTAATTTCCCTTTATACACATTTCATCTAGACCATTTAGGACCACTTCCTTCAACTGCAAAAAATTACAAATATCTTTTTGTGGTAATAGACGCTTTCACTAAGTTTATATGGATATACCCTGTAAAATCCAGTTCAACAGAAGAAGTTCTTAAAAAATTGCAACAGCAAAGCGAGGTGTTCGGGAACCCTCATCAGTTCATAACCGATAGAAGCGCTGCTTTCACTGCGAATAGCTTTAAAACGTATTGTATAGAGCGAAATGTTCAGCATCATTTGATAACAACAGGTGTCCCCAGAGAAAATGGACAAGTAGAACGTGTGAATAAGGTAAAAATAGATTTGCTAACCAAACTATCATTTGAAAATCTTTAAAGGTGGTACACTTATGTTAGTCGTGTACAGATGGCGATAAACTCCACTAAATCCAGAAGTACAAAAAGGACACCGTTTGAATTGCTTTTTGGTGTCTCTGTGTTCAACACCGAATGTCAAAATGTTCGACAATGTTTTGAAGAAGAGATATTAAACAACTTCGAGGAATATCGACATGAGTTGCGCCAGCAAGCCAAAGAAGAAATTTTAAAGGTTCAACTAGAAAACAAAAAACATTTTGACAAAAGACGTAAGGAAGCCGTTTGTTATCACTTTGGAGACCTAGTTGCTATACTTCGAACGCAGTTTGAAACTGGACTTAAGATTTTTCCAAAGTACTTGGGCCCTTATGAAGTCACTAAAGAAAAGAAAAACGATCGTTATGAAGTGAAGAAGGTAGGTTCGCATGAGGGACCAAATCTAACGTCCACGATCACGGAACAGATGAAACCGTGGAGGGATTATGGTGAGGGTGGATCTGAGTCGTCCGAGACAGACGACGAGTCGGATGGACGAGTGCAGATAAGGCAGTGAAGCGAAAGAAATAAGTAAAGGAGGAAAAAGAAATGACGAGAGAAAAAAAGAGTTTTTTGGTTAAGACACACGCGTTTTTGAGAAGTTGATAAGTTTTAAGAAATTTTTAATAAGTTTAATTTATTTTGAGAAGTTTGAACTTTTGAAGTTAAAAAAGAAAAAAACCACTGACATTTACTTTATTATTGAAGAAGTTATTCTTAAAGAAGTTATTATTAAAGAAGTTTATTATTAAAGTTTTTGATAAGTTTAATATATTTTGAGAAGTTTGAACTTTTAAAGTTAAAAAAGACAAAAAAAAAACACTAAATTTTATTTTATTATTAAAGAAGTTTTTTTTCGGATTGAATAAAAGTCTGAAGTTCTGTAAGAGTATCGAAAAATATTGCATATTTTTTTAAAGAAAATAACCACATATATTTAATCCTTTAACTCCTAGAAGGTGCACAGGGCCGTAACAAATATTTTCCACTCGGTACGATTACTGGCCAATAGCTTCAACTCTCCCCAGCCTTTCCGCATGTGTAACATTTCCGTGTCAGTTTGTCTTCTCTAGGTGAGAGCAGGTCTGCCCCTTCTTCTGCTACCCATCGGGTTTCAGTCAATCGCCAGTCTTGTGGTGTCACCAGTCGGTCTACGCAAAGTATGACAGATCCATTCCCATTTGCACTTTTTAATTTCGTTTCTCATAAGTGTTAGAGTTTTCTGTAAGATCGCCCATTTTTGGAAGCTTTATAATAATTGATAAGAACGCGTTTGTTCTTATTAAATTACAAATTGTTGTATCAACCAAGTATGATAAGAACTTGTTTGTTCTTATTTTAGCCGCAAATAGTTATATCAAGCTTCCAACATGCACATGAACGTGTTGGATGATATATTTTAGTATTTTGTTTAACTGGTCGCAAACTGCCGAGCACATAAACTCGTAGGTTGCCTTATTGTTCTGTTTGAAAATGAATACTCCAATTATTTTGTATGTATTTTAATGTTTATTTATTTTTATTAATTTTAGACATGTGTTGTTAATTTTAGACTTGTGTTGTTAATTTTAGACATGTGTTGTTACCCGATTCACGATTCAAAACCAAAGAGGAAGTCTTTTAGTTTTAACCCAACACAGAAGCTGCTCTCATGTCCCTAATCAAGCTTAAAGCTTACTTCATTCTCCTTTGTTGCCAAACAGCTGATTAATAGTGTTTGACAACGTTAAGTAGATGAAGTCTTTTATGTAGATATGACAACCAAGATTTTACTTTAAAGAGATTTAACATCCTCCCCCGCGTTGAATTATTTGAATAATTTGAATAGTTTAACTAAAAATACGATAAAATGCATGCCTACAATTGATATGGCATAACTGCACCTTAATTTTAAATAAACAAGTTGATCTAGGTCATGAGAGCTTGCTTCTGTGTTGTTTTTTTTGCTTGTTTACATCTTAAATTGCACATGATTTTCAACTGTCAAAATTGTAAAAAGCATTGTTAACATTTTTTGTTATTAAGTTTATAAGAACAATTAAAAGTTTCATATGTGAATTTTAATAATTTCAATTAGTTACAATTAATTTATTGGTTATTAATTCAAAATTTTGAATGTATTTATAAAATTTAAATTTAAATTTAAAAGTGAATTTAAGCCATATTAAATATTACGTTGATGAATCATAGACTGAAGTACATCGCTGGACGCCTCATCAGATAACTGTGTACTTATATTATTTAAAAATTTTACATCATGTTTTGTCTTCCCCAGATTTTTGGTGTGAGATCAGCAGTTGCTCGATCGTTTGGATACCTTCGAATTGCGTCCAAAATGATTGATACTACTAACCGATGAATTTGGTACCTGTATAGGCCTTTTCGATGCTGTCAGTTGTTGCTTTGTTGCTTCTTTTGGTTGTATTGGTGGTATCTTGTCATCTTCACTGTCGTTGGTTTCAGAAAAAAGTGGAGCCAAATTATGTATGGCACGTCTCACAATACCTGATGCTGTTTTAACATCGACCACACGTACCATTCCGTCAGTACCCTTATGTATGTTGGTTACTCGACCCAATGCCCACTGAAGAGGAGGTAAATTTCCATCCTTCATGATGACTAAAGTGTTTTCTTGCAAATTTTTGCATTCTTCTCGCCATTTATGTCGGTATTGTAGCTTATTTAGATATTCAGAGTTCCACCGTCTCCAGAATTCATGTTTTATGTGGGACACCAATTTCCACCTCGTTAGTAATGATGTCTTTAAATTTGTTGTGGTTGTACTTGCTGGTGCTGTAAGAGCTTCACCAATTAGAAAGTGGCCTGGCGTAAGTGCTTCAAAGTCATTTGGATCATTCGACATTGGAGTAATCGGTCTTGAATTTAAAATCGCCTCTATTTCAATAACAACTGTTTTTAACTCTTCGTACGTTAAGGATTCTGTGGCAACGCTGCGCACAAGTAAATGTTTCGCCGACTTCACTGCTGCTTCCCAGAGTCCTCCGAAGTGAGGCGTACGAGGAGGAATGAAGTTAAATTTAATACCTTTTTTGCTGCACGCTCTTTCAATTACTTCTCCTGATTTTTTTGAGTAAATTAGTTCTACTAGTTCATTCAGTTTGTTATTGGCTCCAACAAAATTAGTTGCATTGTCACAAAATAGATTTTGGCAATGCCCACGCCTCGCAACAAAACGTTTAACTGATCCAATAAATGCGTCGGTAGTTAGGTCACTTACCAGCTCCAAATGTACTGCCTTGGTGGCAAAACAACAGAAAACAGCAATATATGCCTTGTGCGGTCGCTTTCCTCTTACTTTGTAGTGTACCCAAATTGGTCCACAAAAATCGACTCCCGTGTTAAGAAATGGTCTACTTGGATGGACTCGAGCATGTGGAAGATTTCCCATGATTTGATTGAAAGTTACAGGTCTACACCTTGTACAACGAATACAGTGTTGCACGATGGACCGTGCCATTACCTTCCCCTTGATCGGCCAAAATTTTTGCCGTGTCGCTGCCAATAATGCTTGGCCACCGCAATGCATGTTTTCTTCGTGAATTTTCTTCATTAATAGCTTAACTATGCAGTCATTGTATGGAAGGAGCATTTGATGTTTAGCATTATATGTTAGATTTGATGCGTCTAATCTTCCTCCGACCCGAACGATATCATATTTATCTAAAAACGGCGTCAATGCAGCTAACGAGCTAGATGCTTTTACCAGTTTGCGATGCTTTAAATGAATTACTTCTTCCTTGAATTCAGCTGCCTGAATGCATTTCACGATGTACCTAAGTGATTCTTCTAACTCTTCCGGATGTAATTCATTGGTATGATTATTAAATTGAAGTCGCTTAATACGCCTTATGAACCGTAGCACATAACCAACAATGTGAAGCAATGTGTTAAAAGAATTTCTGTGGTTTACCTTGTATATCCATTCAGTATCATCTTCGGTTGCTGTTAGCATCACTTTCTGCGAAGTTTTTTTTAACTCGGCGTTGTCTGGCTGATTGCATAGGGCTTTATTAAATTCTTCTGGCCACATATCTTCACGACCATGTAGAAACATAGGACCATAGAACCATAAATTATGAGTTTGCAATTGGGATGGTTTGATGCCGCGTGATAAGGCATCTGCTGGGTTTAGTCTTGAACTTACATGTCGCCACTGACTTGGTGCGGATAAGTCTTGAATTGCCGCAGTCCTGTTTGCTACAAATTGTTGATGTTTTGCTGGCAATGAATTAATCCAGTAGAGTACAATTTCAGAATCAGTCCAGTAATATGATTCTGTCTTATGATTTAAATCGCCCTTTACCCTATTCATTAATGTGACTCCTAGAAGAGCAGCGCACAATTCTAAGCGTGGAATGGTTTGCTTTTTGATTGGAGCGACCCGAGATTTAGAGCATAGCAGTCGATTGATCAAGCGTTCATCTTTCAGTGTTGCTCGAATGTATATAGCTGCTCCATAAGCCTTTTCGGAAGCGTCACAAAATGCATGGAGTTGCACCGATGAAGCAATCTGCTGTCCAAAAATATGCCTATCTATCTGAAAATGGTGCAATGACCTTAACTCGTCACAGAAATTAATCCATCTGGTATGTACTTCACTCGGCACAGCTTCGTCCCATGATAAGTTGAGTTGCCACAGATCTTGAATTAGTATTTTTGCTGTTACTAACACTGGACCCAAAATACCCAAGGGATCGAATATTTTTGCTAAACTAGAAGTTATCGATCTTTTTGTTATTCGCTTAGATGGGGTTAAATCAATCCTTATGCTGAATTTGTCACGCTTTGGTTGCCACGATAATCCTAATGTTTTGACTGATGCTTGGTCTTCATTGCTGAAATCTAAATCGACCTCTTGGTCCTCTTTTGCTATGTCTTGAAGCAGCAAAGGATTATTAGCACACCATTTTCGCAATTTGAAACCAGCTGATTCCAATAAATCGTGAAGTTGACGTTGTATTTCTAAAGCTGTGTCAAGACTATCTGATCCACTAAGACAATCGTCCACATAAAAATCATTTATAATTGCCAAGGCTCCAAGCGGGTATTTAGTTGATTTGTCTTTTGCTAGTTGCTGCAAACACTTCGTAGCCAGATATGGCGCTGACCTTGTGCCATAAGTTACTGTATTTAATTGGTAAAACTGCAATGGGTCGTTAGGCGATCTTCTCCACGCAATGATTTGGTATTTTCTATCATTTGGATGTATAAGGATTTGTCTATACATCTTTTCAATATCTGTGCAAAATGCAAATCTGGGGCATCTGAAACGAAGTAAAATGGAAAACAATTCACTCTGAATTTTTGGGCCTGTTAACAATATGTCATTTAATGATAACCCGTTGTTGGTCTTGCACGATGCATCAAACACTACTCTCAATTTTGTTGAACTACTGGTAGGTCGAATTACACAATGATGTGGGATCAAATAATGTGATGTGATGTCCTCGATATGAATTTTGCTCATGTGGGCCAACTTTTCGTACTCATCCATAAATTCTACATACTGCTTCCAGACTGCTTCATCTTTGCTTAATCTTCTTTCTAGGGCATAAAATCGGTTTATCGCTGTGTTTTGAGACTCTCCGAGAATTGATGGATTTTGTTGAAACGGTAATCTCACAATAAATCGACCATGGTTGGTTTTTTGTACATTGTTTATAAAATGCGATTCGCACAACTTTTCTTGCTGAGTTACGTTTTTGTTTGTAGGTGATGCTTCATCGAGTTGCCAAAATTTCTCTATCACCTTTTCTATTTGTTCTTCATCGTCCGAGCAAATGCCGCATGTTTGCATCTGAACACCTAAATTGTTGTCAGTTATTTTTCCTATCACAATCCAGCCCAGTAACGTATTTTGCAATATTGGAAGATTATTGCCAATTTTAATCTGTCCGATCGACAGCAGTTCATGTGAAAATTCTGCCCCCAGTAAGAGATCAATATTACCCTTTTGGTGAAAGCAAGGATCAGCCAACTTAATATTGCTCGGTATGTCCCAATTTGAAATGTCGAGCTGCATGCTCGGTTGATCAGACACGATACTTGGTAACACGTACGCTTCCACTCTTGCGGCATATTCATTGATTTTGGAACTAAAACCCAAATTTACTCGCCTTTGAGCATTTTGTTTCCTTTGTCCAATACCTTCGATGCATGCGGATACATTCATTGGATTTTCTCCTAGTTTTTTGATGAGTCTTTCCGTTACAAGATTTACTTGTGAACCGGAGTCTAATAATGCTCTACATTCAACCTTGATGCCTTTATTGCTTCGTATTATTACGCGTGCTGTTCCCAATACAACATAACCCTTGTTGTAATTGTTATAATTGGAGATCAGGCTTATTGACTTACTCGAATTTGTTATTTTATTTGGGTTAGTGCATGTTGCATCTTCCAGATGTAAAAGAGAATTGTGTTTTTTATTGCATATTTTACAATTGTCTGACGAGCATTCTCTTGCAAAATGGCCAAACTTTAAACAATTAATGCACAACCGCATTTGTTTAACTAACTGAAGTCTTTTAGTGGGAAGTTCTTGTATGAATGACTTGCACGTGTACAATGGGTGACGGTCATTCTTGCATGCCGGACATAGTTTTTCGTAATTTGATCCTTCGTTTGTTGCAGCAACTACTCTCGATGTGTTTAAGACCTTTACGTTGAATCCTCTGCCAAAAGCCTCCAGTGACAGAAATCGGCTTTCAATAAACTGTAGAAGTTCTTCGAACGACACGAGTGAACGATTATCCTTTAGAGATTGTTCAAATGCTGTTTGAGTTCCTCTATCTAATTTCTTTAAAGTGAGGTGCACCAATATTGCATCCCATTCTTCTATTAGAATACCCTGTGCCTTTAAGCCCAAAATGCACTCCTTAGTGACATCATGCAGCGATTTCAAACCTGATGAAGTTTCCGCAGTTAAAGACGATTGGCTTAACAACTTGTTGAGTAACGCTGTAATGAGTAGACGTTTATTGTCGTATCGAGATCTTAAAATTTGCCATGCTGTGGCATAATTTTCTGTTGAAGCTGGCAAATGTTTGATTAGATTTTTCGGTTCACCGATTAAATTGGTGGTTAAATAAAACATTTTTTGCATTGGTTTAAATGGTTGCTCGTCAATGAGCTGTAAAAACAAATCGCGAAATTGTACCCACATTAATGGGTTTCCGTCAAAACTTGGAAGCGTAATTTGTGGCAATTTTACTGATTGCAATGTTACTGTATTTTCTGAGATACCATCACTAGAATTTAACAATTTTAGCTTTGATTTTATTAACATCAATTTATTGTGTAGTTTTGTTTCTATTTCAAAAAACACATCCCAACTGTAGTCCTTTACCGTGTCTGCAGTGGTGGAGTTCCATATTATATCATTGTTTTGTTCTAACTTGCTGAGATAATTTTCCAGCTGTGCCTGACTTGTCCTGTAAGCCACTTCTTGTTGTGGTTCTTCAAATGTTGATTCTATTTCCTTCATGGTCTTTTCAATGACGCGAATCAGCGCCCTTTGATTCCGTAACGGTTTTGTCACGTTTTTGTCTTCGGTCGACACCGGCTTGTTTCCTTCTTGTTTCTTATCTCCTTCAATGGTTGCCATTTTTTCACGTGAAAAATTAATACCTGTATGAAATTAACAGTTGGTACCAGATGAATTTTGACTGAATACAATTGATCACGTGTCTTAATGCAATCACGTTATGTGTACATGCACCAAATTCTTAGGTGCCGTAAATTACGCACCAAGTGATGATCCTGTTAATGCTGCAATCACGTCGGGGTCACCAAAATGATAAGAACGCGTTTGTTCTTATTAAATTACAAATTGTTGTATCAACCAAGTATGATAAGAACTTGTTTGTTCTTATTTTAGCCGCAAATAGTTATATCAAGCTTCCAACACGCACATTAACGTGTTGGATGATATATTTTAGTATTTTGTTTAACTGGTCGCAAACTGCCGAGCACATAAACTCGTAGGTTGCCTTATTGTTCTGTTTGAAAATGAATACTCCAATTATTTTGTATGTATTTTAATGTTTATTTATTTTTATTAATTTTAGACATGTGTTGTTAATTTTAGACATGTGTTGTTAATTTTAGACATGTGTTGTTACCCGATTCACGATTCAAAACCAAAGAGGAAGTCTTTTAGTTTTAACCCAACACAGAAGCTGCTCTCATGTCCCTAATCAAGCTTACAGCTTACTTCATTCTCCTTTGTTGCCAAACAGCTGATTAATAGTGTTTGACAACGTTAAATAGATGAAGTCTTTTATGTAGATATGACAACCAAGATTTTACTTTAAAGAGATTTAACAATAATACTCATTTGACTTCGGATGAAAGGTTCTCTGACTGCCAAAAACGTTCTATAAACGGGTGGATGATCTGTGCGCTTTTATGTGGGTCAGTTTTCTATAGTGCCGGTACTAAACCGTCGGGGACTGGTGCTTTGCCGTTCTTTAGTGTTTTTATTACACTTATGATCTCTGCAATATCGGGGCAGGAGGTGGAAATGTTTCTATTTTCAGAATGACTGTCGCAGTCGTAGTGCAATTGAGCCTCGGAACGTTCATTTGTTAACATATTACTGTAAAATTTGGACCACAGATCCATTTGTTTGCATTGATCTGTAACCAGTACTCTATTTATGTCTTTCAGCGGCTTACTGCTCCTGGTGATATTTTCAGTAAGCTTTCTAGTAGCTTTGTGCATATCACCACTTCTATGTAGTTCAGCTGCGGTTTGAATTTCATTGGCTATATTATTGCAGCATTTTCTTTTGTCGCTACGTGCACTGCGTTTTACTTGCTAGTTATATTGCTTGTATTGCGTGTATTGAGTTTCATTGGCTATATTATTGTACCACTTTCTTTTGTCGCTACGTACACTGCGTTTTACTTACTGGTTACATTACTTGTATTGCTGTTGTAGGGCAGATTAAGCAGCCCGCGTTCTTGCATGATTTATTTCAGCTTACTTAAGTTTTCTGTTTTCAATTAAGCACCACGTTTCGTCGATATCCATCGTTGGCGTGAACGTTTATAGAAACCTATTTGGTCCTTAACGGCATCAGTGGAAATGGTCTTGACAGTTTGCCATTCCATGCGCTCTTCGGTAGTTGTTGAGTTTAGTGACGATTTCAACTGATCGGTGTACCCTGTCTTAATACTGGGTGTTTTAAGCTTTTGGACGTTAATTTTCTTCAGCATTTTGACTTCTAGGTGGTGATTAAGTGGTGATCGCTTCTCTGCAATTCCGTACATCCAGTAGCGATCCACGCCATTTCTTAGAGATGGTGATGTGGTCGATTTGATTTTCAGTTTCATAGTTTACGGAATAAATAATATATTAGCTACTATTGTCTCCATTGAAGCAGTAAAAAGACCAAATCAAATACCTCAGTGTAAAAATTGTCAAACTTTTGGTCACACAAGGAACTACTGTTCAAAAATGGCAAGATGTGTCAAATCTACGGGAAATCATCCAACAACAAGCTGTACAAAACCAGCAGAAACTTTACCAAAATGCTGCAATTGTGGCGAATCTCATCCAGCTAACTATCGCGGATGTATTGTAGCAAAAGAGCTACAAAATATGCGAAACAAAACCGTTCAGAAAGATAACCAAAGTAGTAAGCCAGATAAACCCAATTCTGCTGCCACTGAATATATAAAAAATTTGCCAGTTTCTAAACTAACACAAAATTATGAAACACCTTTCTATGCCCAAGCACTTAAATCAAATAACTATGGAGAAATTTCTTCATCCTTTCACTTGGAACTTCAACTGCGACAAAACCAGGAAAAATTTAATAAAGTTTTAGATGAACGGATAAGTAAACTAAAACAGATCCTTCCCAAACACCGTATGTAATGCAGTCTTCAATAAAAGTTATGCTCTGGAACGCAAATGGGCTGCTACATCAATAAAACGAACTACAGACTATTCTTTACAATAAGTCCATCGATATATGTCTAATAGCAGAAACGCACTTTACGAGCGAATTACATATAAAATTTAGAGGTTATGAAACTTACCACACTACTCACTCGAATAACAATGCACGAGGGGGAAGTACTATTATAATAAAGGAAACCATCAGTCACTATGAAGAGGAAAATATCAGCTGTAGCAAGTTTCAAGCCACAACTGTTTCAATAAAAGTACAAAATCAAAAATTATCAATTATTTCGGTCTACAGTCCTCCAAGACATTCTATTAGTACAGATCAATATACAAACTTCCTTTCTAAATTTAAAAATAAATTCATTATTGGCGGCGATTCAACGCTGAACATGTCCATTGGGGTTCGCGATTAACTACAACTAAGGGCCGAGAACTATTAAAAGCCATACAAGCCACAGGGTGTGATGTCTTATCAACTGGAAGCCCAACATATTAGACAACTGACCCAGCGAAAATACCAGATCTGATTGACTTTTTTATAACTAAAAAAATACCGAAAGAATTCTTACAAATAGAAAGTGGATACGATCTCTCTTCTGATCATTCACCTGTGCACCTATCTATTAATAAAAGTGTAGTCATAAATGAACCGAAGCCTTACCTAATAAATAGATCTACTGACTGGGATAACTTTAGGCTGCACCTTGAAAACACTCTTAATCTTAACTCTGATCTAAACTCAACGACTGAAGTGGATAACGAAGTTCTTCTATTTACACAGCAGATTCAAAAATCAGCATAGATGAGTACTTCTCAGTTCTCTAAACACCAGATTAGACCAACTCTTCCAAAAGAAATAAATAAACTAATATGGAAAAAAAGGAAATTGCGTAAAAAATGGCAACAAACACGATCACCAACTGATAAAACGGAATTAAATAGGAAAACTGTACAACTACGAAAACTTATCAATAATGTTAAAAACGATAAGATACAACAGAATCTTAGAAGCCGTTCCTATGAGAAACGCACAGATTACTCGCTGTGGAAAGCCGTGAAAGCAGTAAAATATCCTATAAAACATAATCCTCCTATTAAAGCAGATGGCACATCATGGGCCAATAGTGACGAAGAAAAAGCAGAATTATTCGCCAAATTTCTTAAGGGAACATTTACACTAAATGATGATGGAAATAATCTTCCTACGTTTAATTTAAATCCATTAATTAATTAAATCCATACAACCAACTTCGCTAAGGGAAATAAAAAATGAAATAAGAAATATGAAACTAAAAAAGGCTCCTGGTTGGGATCAGATAACCTATGAGATCTTAAACCAATTCCCTAATAAAGGAATAATCAAACTATGCAAAATAATTAATGCAGCTCTGCGCTTAAGACACTTCCCAATTTATTGGAAAGTGACGGAAGTACTTATCGTACACAAACAAGGAAAACGTGCTCGTCGTATCGTCCAATTTCTTTATTACCCGTTTTATCAAAAATCTTTGGACGAATTCTCCTTAATAGAATACAGATTGTTCTCACAGAAAATCAAATAGTTCCGAGTCACCAGTTTGGGTTCCGAAAAAAGCATTCTACTGTAGAACAAATACACAGAATATGCGACAAAATCGAAAGAGCACTTGAAGAACAAAAAATTTGCACTGCAGTTTTCCTAGACGCATCGAAAGTCTTTGATAAAGTTTGGCACAAAGGACTTGTGCATAAGATTGAACAATGGTTTTCGAGACAAATATCCGAAATTATGTGGTCCTACTTATCTTGCCGATTCTTCAAAGTGAAATATAAAGGTGCGTACTGAACACTTGAACCCATTGAAGCCGGAGCACCGCAGGGAAGTATACTTGGCCCAATTCTGTACCTAATTTACACAGCCGACCTGCAAGTCCCACCAGAAAGTGTTATTGCCACGTTTGCAGATGATACAGCGATCCTTACCACTGGAAACACAATAAACGAATCAACAGAAGCAACGCAACATTCCATTGATCAAATTATTAGTTGGACTAAAAAATGGAAAATTGAGCTCAACCAAACGAAATCCGTCCATGTACACTTCACAAACAAAAAAATTGACTATTTGCCGATAACTATGTGCAGTGCTCGAATACCATACTCAAACACAGCTAAATACCTTGGCATGAACTTAGATGCTAAGTTGAAATGTAAAGAACATATAAAGAAAAAACGATTTGAACTAGAATCCAATTACAAAAATTTATATAGGCTTCTTGGGAAAAAATCACCCATCTCTTTAAACAATAAATTAATGATATACAAGCAAGTCTTAGCTCCGGTGTGGACGTATGGAATCCAGTTATGGGGATGTACACCAAAATCCACTATTCAAATCATTCAAAACTTTCAAAACAAAGTTTTAAGAAACTTAGTCAACGCTCCGTGGTTTATTAGGAATACTGACCTCCATCGGGACTTGAAGATCGAATCTGTGGCTGCAGTAATCCAGAAGTTCGCGGTAAAGCTTCAAAAACGATTACAACAGCATCCAAACGAGACAGTCAACCATCTGTCTAATACATCTGGCCTGCTGAGAAGACTTAAACGAACAAAGCCTTCAGATCTACTCCCGAATTAGTAGTCTAATAATAATTTAGACTACTACTATTAACACTAAGTCTTTGACAACTTCACAATTCTAATAAATATTCTGAAATGTAACAAAACTGCTTGATAGTTATTTGTATGAACTAGTCGTAGTCAAATGAAACATGGATTTATATTATTGTACATATTGTGTTTCAAATAATAAAAAAAAGAAACAAAAAAGTTTCATGGTTTGGCGATATCCATGTCCAGCTGCGCAAGTCGTGATGAAGTCGTGATGCGTCCTCACATTCCAGGTTCCGAATCGGGTATTATTTTTCATGCTCAAGGTCGTCATCGATAAGTTGTTACCATTTCTATATATGTTGAGGCTAGTTGAGTTGAGTCAGTGCACCTGAGCACTTTTACTCTCTATTAACTGCAAGGTTCCTACAAAACCCCTCTTTGCATCTTGACTGGATTATTGTTTATTTCTTCATTAGACTAGGCAATAATTGACCTCAGATCTGCATATCTCCCCGAGGAGCCTGTAACCATTCTGAGATTTGATAACGCGGTGTTAGTAAGTCTGTCAGATTTCGCAAATAATTTCAGGGCTCTATCCTTTATGTATTTTTTGATGGGATCAATCTTGAAGTCCCTGAGGATGTCATTCGTCCTAATGTACCAAGGAACTTTGAAAAGTCTTCTCAGAGCCTGGCTTTGTGTAATTTCTAACTGGTGAATAGTAGTGTTTGAAGCTTTGCTAAACGCTACACAACCATATAAAAGTGACGGACAAATTATTTGGTTATATATCAGTTTCCTGTTCTTAGCATTGAGGTTTTCATTTCTAAATAGCGGTTGGAGGTAATGAAGAATTTTGGCGCAGCTAATTCTTTTCAGTTGAACATGTTTAAGCCATGTGAATCGTTTGTCCAACGTGATGCCGAGATATTTAACACCATCCTCCCAGTTTATCACCATATCACTCACTCTCACTCATGACGGATTCCGTCTCCACTTACGCGTTATAAACAGAGCCTTAGTTTTTTCATTATTGATTTTTATTTTCCATTTCTGAAAATACTCCAGAATGAGGTTTATAAGCTCTTGAAGTGTGTTTGTTATGTCTGAGTATAACACACACGTATCGTCAGCATATAACGCCAAAGTCGAGGGACCTAACAATGGAATATCAGATGTATAAATGTTGTAGAGAGTGGGGGAAAGTGGCGATCCCTGAGGAATCCCTGCTTCTATAGATCGGACTGAAGAGAGAGCGCTGTTGATTTTCGTGCGAAAGGACCTCCCACGTAGAAAGCTGCTAATGATCTTAGTTAGTCTGCCTGGAACACCTAGATGAGACATTTTAACTATCACACCATCATATTGTTACCATTTCTGTTATTATTTATTACGGTTTCGTTAATCGGTTGATTTAAGATTGGCAGGTAATTGGCTCACCGCATTTACCGTATATTAAATTTAAAATCATTCGCTTTTACCGGCTGAATGCAATAAAATAAATATATACTCAATTGTTCACTGACTACAAAACCGTTGCATTGTAGTTCACTGTTTAATAGAAAAAAAAGTAAAGACATTAGTACTCAGCGTTCGAATAATCGAACACTCAACTTTACACATCTGTGTAGGTTGAAAGAAAAACTTTATAAAAAAATCTAAAAGTGTTTTTTCAAGTTTGATATAACATATTTTCAATAAATCTGTATAATTATTTATTTTATATCTTATTTTTTTCATAATATTACCAATTTTTAAAAGTAGACCAAATGTAATGTTTTATTTAAAGCTTAATTATTAAGAGAGTGGGGGTGTAAAGTAGGCACATACTGGTTAATGTCTGAACGATTAGCTCTTTTTAGACGGGAAGTAATGGATAGAAGTGCGAGATTTCTTACTAAGGGGTTAACGTGTTCTGTCAGCCTTTTATTGTATTTTTTTGCTATAATGTCAAACTCTGCTTTAACTAAGGAAATTTGTAGGTCTTGCTAGATATTTTCATTCCTATTTTACCATGAGGCACCAGTGATTGTTCTCAGTATTTTTAACTGAACTCTTTGAATAATTTCAATATTTTAAGCACTAGCATTACCAAATAGTTGGATACCATAAGTACATATTGGTTTTATCATGCTGTTGTACAAGAGTACTTCATACTCTAAGCACAATGTGGATCCGTTATTAATAAGCCAGTGCAACTTAGAGGATTGGAGCTCCATTTGTAGTTTTTGGGCTTCAATGCTTGAGCCTAGTTAGTTGTTTGTTAAGGTGAATACCTAAGTACGTTATGTTTTTTGCTTTTTGTATGGAAATGTTATTTAATGAAATTGTTGGAGATGTACTCCGATTTAAAGTAAAAGTGACGTGTCTACATTTTAGTTCATTAATTTTAATTCGCCATTTTGACAACCATTTCTCCACCCGAAATAAGTGAGATGAAAGTTGGTTTGAAGCTAGCACAACATTTTTGTTTCGACATACCTAAAATTGCCGTATCATCAACAAACGTTCTGGTGACGACTGAGCTATTTATTGGAATATCAGATGTGTGAAATATATGTAAGATAGGGTCAAGAACACTTCCTTGTGGAACACCAGCTTCTATTGAGAAATTATTAGGAGTATATGATTTACATTTAACTTTAAAGATTCTGTTATGCAGATACGATTCTAAAACTGAGTGGATATCTGAAGGTAATGAACAACGTACCTTATATAGGAGCCCATTATGCCATACTTTGTCAAAGGCTTGTTTAACATCAAGAAAAACCGTGGAAAAATATTCCCTGAGCTTAAATGCGTGTCTTATTTCATTCGTTATACGATTCACTTGCTCAATAGTTCTATGTTTTTCCTTAAAACCAAACTAGTGGAGCGTATTAGGTTTTGGCCGTTAAGGAATGGTTTCAGCTTTAAAAGCAGTGCTCTTTCAAAGAGTTTAGAAAGGCATGGCAGTAAGCTTATTGGCCTGTATAAAGAGGCAAGCGTGGGATCTTTACGTGATTTATGAATCATAATAATCATTAATGTCTTCCACTCTGTTGGGTAAAAGCCAAATTTAATAATGGCATTAAAAAGTCTTGTGATAAAATTTATACCGAAAAGAGTGTTTTTTATCATGATGGTTAAGATGTTATCATGTCTCAGTGCCCTTTTGCAATCTAACTTGTTTGTAATTATTTGAAGAGGATCATTGGCAGTGATAATTATGTCAATAGATGATGAATATAGATGCTCAGTGGGAAAGTCATTAAGTCATGTTGCAGGGTTTGATTGGAACACCTCTTTTAAATAATCAGCAAAAACGTCAGATTTTTCTTCATAATTTCGCGACCAGTTTCCGAGAGAGTTTTTTATTGGAAAATCGGATTCTATCGGGGAATTTATACCTTTGCTAGCATTCCACAAGGATAAATGATTTTTGCCATTTGGACATAAGTTTTGAATATAATTATATTGACTGACTTTGATTTCCTTGCTTAATGCAGATCTAAGTCTTCTTTGAGCATCCTTGAATAAGATTTTCGCTGAAGTGGACCTAGATTTTTGCCATTCACGCCTTTACTTACGTTTTTGTAAAATTTAATTCTCTATGTCACTATTTGTAAATACTTGATTGGTTGTGTAAGTTTTATTGTCTTTAAGAGCTGCTGAAATCAGAATACAGTTTAAAACCGAGGTTGTGTCCTCAATATCAGATTTGCACTTTATAGTGTAATTTGTGTAAATGTGTGAACTAAAGTACTTTTTATATTTGAGCCAGTTTGTTCTAGGACTTGTAAGGCTATAGGAATAGTCATATAACTGAGGTCTATCTAGTAAACAAAATGATAAAATTTCTGCACATGCCTTTGGTTACGGCGAAGTCTATTAGGTCTAGTATTTTATTGTTATCGGGAGGTCAATATGTTGGCTGCGCAGGAGAGATTACGTCGAATGCATTTTTCTATTTAGAATGGAATTGTAAACAGATCCGTGAACCCCAGTACGTGTGCTTGGCGTTGTAGTCTCCTGCTGCAAGAAATCTGTCACCTAGAGATAAGAAGTAATCCGTAAATTGAGTTTCAGTAATGTCGACAAAGTTGAATTTTTTCCTTTGTGCTTTAGCCATTTGATCATTTGTATTTCTAACTGGTCTAGCGCTAAAGCCTTCTTCGGTTCGGACATTTGTGATTTCGGGCATCTGACTCAAAGTGTTTAGTTACGACCATGAAATTATTTTCGGTGTCCCTTTAGATCTTCGTTTCGTGTATATATATATCCTCTGGTATGAAAATTATTGCTATCAATCAGACGTACAAAGAATGAAACAAGGGTATTTGAACTGAGTTCACGTAGGTAGATTGGAGGGAGTTTAAACTTTTTGGTAGTAGGCTGAATAGCTTCCTCTGTATATTCAGCTAGTTCAGCAAATCTGTTGCCAGAAATTATGTTACTGGGTGCACTATCTTTATTAATTTTAGCATCTCTTAACTTGCATTTTTGAACACCAAATTTTCGTTTAATATTGATGTAGCGTTTTATGACTGTATGGATTTTAATTTTATTTTTTAGACTGGCCAAGACAGCAAGCGATGCTGCTAAAGATACAATGTTTAAATTAATAAAGTACACACTGGTAGCAAATGTGTTAGTTGGAATGTGTGGTGCTGTGTTAAGTTGTGTTGTGTTGTAGGCATAGCTTTTCGGAACACTTTTTTAATAGAATAATAGCTGTCTCTGTCAGCACTTTCTTGTTTAATTAATGTATGTAGAAAAGCGCACTGACCTTTTTGTTTCTTACTTTTTATTTTGAGCTTTAAATGTTGATCTGCTGTCTCTGTTAGCTGTTTGAGTATTTAAGATTGAGTGGTGCAAAAAGAAAATAAACAAAAATCTGAAAATCTGCGCGCTATTTTCAAATTAATATTTTTTGTACTTTTCACTTTTGGAATTTTAGTTAGATATTTGTAGTTATTATAAAAATACTAATTATAAGAAGTTTTAAGATTGTGAATTTAAAATTACTAGGAGTCCGGCTTGAAAACACATCCACTCACTACAAATGTTGAGTGTAATCTGCATGATAATGATTTACATTCGTTTGAACAAATTTTTAAAGCAGTTTTGCCACTAAGATGTAGTTCATAAACTAGATTTTTAAATGTCACAAGGGCCTTAAGTCCGAAGACTTACAAAAATTCTCGCCACGAATTTTTCTTAGTGTTTGAAAACAAGATGTTATTGGTTTCTAAGTTAGTACTGAAAGGTGGATGACACATCAATTTGACATTTTGAGTGCTGTCTTTTGTTTGAACTGATATGTGGGAGCTCGCATTTACGTTGTAAAAAAAAGATTTACTTTTGAAGGGTTTTTTTCCTTAATTCTCTGAAGACTGCTGACAAACAAATGCTTGTGTACTAACCATAGAACGATGAATTGCGAGTAATACAGTGGTTTTTCTAAAATAATATGTTATGATTTGATTTGATTTATTACATCTGCGAATAACTTTTGCCGGGTTCTCATCATTTTGAAAGACCCAAACAGTCAATTTCTGTTATTTCGGGCTAATAGACGTTAATCCATGATACATCATTTATCACGATGTCGTGGATGAGCTACTTTGATCTTGACCGATTGTAAAATTATAGGGAATCCAACGAGAGTGCTTAATTATATATATATATAAAATTGAATGTATGTAAGTTTTACTACTACCCAATGAATCCTGTATCTCCCGGTATGCCAGCCAACTCAATCAATTCTCGCACTGCATTGGTGTTTTCTGGTATATCAGCCATTTTTGAACAACCTTCGCGAAATTCGTCATGGAAAAAACTACTCTGGACGTGATGTTGGATCCACAAATGTAAAACTAAGTTGCTTAATTCTCTCCATAAAACTAAAAAAACTGTTGTTGTTCCTTTTACACTTAAACATAAATTAGACATAGGTCCTGTAAATTCAGGAAACACTAGTATTCCTCTTTCAAGTGAAGTAAAGCAATTATAAGTGTTCTTACCCAGACCTGAACCAGGGGTTCAAAGTTCTTATACCTAGTAGGGAAGACTGGATCCTTGGAAAAGTAATCTCTCCCAATATGAGAGATATCTACACACACGGCTCCAAAATACATGAACAAGTCGGCTGTGGCATTTTCTCGGAAAGATTAGGTCTTAGTTTCTCGCTTCGACTACCAAACTACCATTAAATCATTGGTAAGCACCTCAGCCTCATCAATTAGTACTCAAAATTGCCGTGCTTCCCTCAACGACCTAGCTAGGTGCACTAATGTTCAACTTATCTGTGTTGCTGATCATAGGGATATTGCGGGTAACTACAGGGCGGATGAACTTGCCAAGACTGGGGCTCTCCTCCCTGATATTCACTCATTAGGCGTTTTTCTGTAGATTTTCATGTCAAGATATAACTCCAACAGCTCATTGTTAATTAAGTCTTAAAATATAATTGTTGAATAACTTATAAAGTTGGCCAGTGAGTTACAGAAATTGAAAAGTGCATTATTAAATTTAAATAAACTCCGTTTAGCTACCAAGGCTGTATATTTATTACTATCTTCCTCCATAGGTACATGTAAGAAACCATTTTCTAAATTTATGACAATAAAATGTTTTGCATCAGACAACTTTTTTAGCACATCTTCAACTATCGGTACCGGAAAGTAAACTTTTAACACGATTGTGTTTAATTGCCGATAATCAATGCATATTTTGTATGACCCACATTTCTTCTTAACTACTACTACGCTACTTGCCACTTCTGAATACAATTTTTTAATAATTCCATTTTCGTGAATTGGTAATCTTGCTTGCGCGGGTTGAAAAAATTTTAAGTTTTCGCTTGGTATTATTTTCATAACTAGTTGTGATTTTTTTTAGGTTTTGCTCAGGCTTATAATTTTTTAATATATCTTCTATCTTATCTTTATATATTACATACAGGTCTATTTTAACTGCATCTATACTATAAATATTTATTTTATTCAGCATGTTTTCTGATTTTTTATTTTCGAAGACATAACCATCTTTAAATTTAAAAATAAAGTCTTTTGTAAAATCATAGTCAAGAATGACATCTACTTTTATCACATCATCAAGCAAGCAGCTCTAAAATCTTTAGCAAAATCTTCATTCCAATCAAAGTTGGTCTGGGAATGCTTTCAACTTCTTAACTTCTCATGTGGGTACAGGGATATGAAAGGCATGAGGACAGTGAAATAGCAGACTTTCTAGCGGGGTAACAAATAACTTCACAAATAACTTATTATATAAACGGGAGAAACAACATCTAATTGAACACTGGGGAGTCCAATTAGGCACGCGACAGTCAAGAAGATTCATTGATCCTGAACACCTTAAAGTTGATGCTATTATTAACCTTAGCAGTAACGACATTAAAATCTACACTGAACTTCTTACACGACACTGTAGACTTAATTACCACATAAATATCATAAGAACAGTGGAAAGTAACTCCTGTCGACTCTTTCATGAGGAGAAGGAAATATCAGAACATATTCTATGCAACTGCCCAGTGGCGTCAAGACGTGGACTCGACTACATTAAAAGCGAGAACTTAGTCCCAAATCAAATAGGTAAAATTAGGTCGGGGTCTTTTAGGTCTTTTAGGTCGGGGTGCATTCATAGCTTATTATTTAATAATCACATCATCTTGTACTATTAAGAAATTGTGTTGCTTTTCAACTTTGTCCACTCTTTCTTTGTCCTTACTACTACTGATGGGTAATAGTAGTAGTAGTATTCTTTATTTATAATTTAAAAACTAAATAATTATCCATACTTTATACATTATTTACTTAAAACTATGACCTAATGTCGTCAGCTTAACCTAGGGATTGCCTACTCTTTTTATCCCTCTAATCTTGTAGCGA
Organism: Teleopsis dalmanni; assembly: GCF_002237135.1. Classification (NCBI taxonomy): domain Eukaryota; kingdom Metazoa; phylum Arthropoda; class Insecta; order Diptera; family Diopsidae; genus Teleopsis; species Teleopsis dalmanni. Next base: position 100,387,338 of record NC_051846.1, on the reverse strand, counting down.
GTTTGATATTATTATTTGTATTCCACAAAAAACGAACTCCTTTTACCTAGAAAGTATGGTTGGTTTATAACAGCGTTAATGTGTTAATGTATTGATAGTGTGATTTTAAAGTATCGATATTTAGTGTTGATAAGATAGTTTCCAAGTAGATTCCGTAGTCTGAAGTGTTGGCCGGTAGACATTTGACAAAATAAGTTAGCAGTTTTTCCACTTCATCATGCCTTTCAAAACTTCAGCCTTGGAATGCATGATTCATAATTAAGTTGATCGCAGCTTAGAAAACTTTGTATTAAACTGAAAGTGCTACCTTGTCATTTCCTAAAACACTTCTCCATGTGCTATTTATTGCTAGTTTTGAATCCTTTATCCTTGTGTTTCAAATGTTGCCATCCAAATGACATCCAAACGCTTAAATGCTTATATGACTTTTCATCGTATGTAAAGCGTCTTGCATGCTTTTCAAATATTATTGTTATTGAGTTTGATGTATTCACTTCTAAATTCCAGATATTTTAGTACTCGTTCAGTTTATTTATCATCAGCTGCTTCACTCTTGGTTACTCTGCAAACAGCACCACATAATCTGCGTACATCAGAACCTTTATTAGAATATCATCAGTCATAATACCATCATTGAAAGTAAACCAGATATTCTAAAAATAAAGTTAATAAAAGTGGACTTAAAATACAGCCTTGTTTAATACAAAACTACATTAGAAATCAATGAGAAATATTTTTCCATCCCCCATGCTGCTTTGCTTCCATAATACAAGTTCCAAATAATCCGTATCATTTTTGTTGACAATCCTTACTTCCCAAGCTTGTAGAAGAGCCAATTTTTTAGTATTGAATCGAACGCCGCCTTGAAGCCCACAAAAAAGACATAGAGTTTTTTGTTTTTAAATTAAATACTTTTTCCTGAAACTCGATTGAAACTCATTTAACAGTGCTGGGTTTTTCACCATCTTGTAGGCGAACGTGTAAAGTACTTGCAAATACTTTCGCCATGGTATTGGGAAGATAATCGTTTGCGAAAAGAATCAGGTACATTGCCGCTATTGTAGATATAGTTAAATGATGCTGTCATATTTTCAATAAATAGATACAAACCATATTTAAGGAGTTTTATGAGTACTTGATCATCTCCAGGAGATTCATTAGCCTTACATTTGTGCAATATTTTTTTGACTTATTCTAGTGTAATCGTTCTGTCAAGTTCACTCATTTCAAGTATGGGTATCTCATAACTTAAACTATCATCATGTATGCTGTTTTTTAGTAGTCGCTAAAAATGTTTAGTTCCACTTCGTTTAGCTTTGCATTTTTTATATGACTCGCTTTATTCAATTTTCAAACTTTGCTCCATAAGAATTTACTGTCTTTTGATGTTTTGCGTCACTCTTTTGCGTTTGAGAAGTTCTTCAAATTATTTATTTGCTTGACTGTAGTTTTTCAGATCTTCCTTTAATCCTGTTTTTTTTTAACTTTTATTACCAGTTGAAAAGATGTATCTCTTAACATATAGAATCAAACCATTGTTTTTGCTTTATCCCATTGTTTTTTCTGCAAAATGCTGTAAAAGCTTTGCATTATTTACACAATTCATCAAAAACTCAATTCCGTTTGTTGAGCATGTGGTCTCTCTATTTATTCTATTAATTTGTTTATTAAGTGTTAAATTATGTTTTCATGATACGTTTGTTTCAGTATAGGTTAGGTAGCAACTGTAGGCCTGAATTCATCTCAGATATAATTTTTCCAGCGTGGTCACATACTGTTTGTTATATTTAGTCACTTCGCAAGATGAGTTTACTTAAGACTAACTTTATTTTTAAACTAACACAATATTAATGTATAGAGCTTTTAAAGAGAGCTCTATATACTTCGTTACAATAGTTATAACATTTCTCCTTCCTAAGTTTAGAATTTCTAAAATTTATTAATTACATACAATACATTTTTTATTTACTTAAGTTAATTAATTTAAATTTTCAATTCAATTTCTAATTTAAATAAATAAATTTATTTAATTTTCTGTAAAAAGTTATCAGCTTGATACCGCTGTATAGGAGTTCGAGGACGCGTACTTCGACGTAGTTCTTCGAATGCATTTGAAGGATTAACAACTGACTTTTCAGGCTCTGGAATAAGACCTTGTGATGATATTGTTTGCCATGTCAATTCTTCAGGTTGAATATTATTTTCTTGGTTATTTTGGTTATTGGTTGCACAACGCTTTAACTAGTTTTGATGGCGTTTATAACAACCAGTTGCTGTTTGAACGATATGTACTTTTTTCCCTAGTTGTTTCTTTATAACACCTTTTATATATTTCGGTCCATTCGAGAAATTTCGTAAATATACAGTACTATAGAGATCGTATTTATTTTTTTTCAAGCTAGGATTTTCCGCATAATTTCCAAAAGGTTCGGATATTTGGCTTACAAGTGTACGAACAGCACGACCATGTAAAATTTCAGATGGTGACTTTCCTTCTGAGTTAGGTAAAAACCAATAAGATGAGAGAAATTTTATCACAGCTTCATTAATTGATAGTTTATCATCGATATTCTTCTTCACCGATTCCCTAAATCGGTTCTGCTAGTCCGTTCGAGGCTGGATGGAAAGGAGCTGTCGAAATGTGTTTGACACCATTTTTATAGCAAAACGTTCTTAACATTTCTGACGTTAATTGCGGCCCATTATAGCTGACTATGCATTTGGGAAGACCTTCAATTGCGAAAATTGATTTCAAGGCTATAATTGTATGAGCGGAAGTTGTGCCAGATAAACGAATAATATATGGAAATTGCGAAAAAGCATCCACACAAATTAGCCACATTGCATTGAAAACAGGTCCTGTGAAGTCTATATGGATGCGATCCCATGATGCTTCTGGTGTCGGTCAGGATGCATATGTTCTTTTGGGGCTAGCACTATTTATACAACAAATAGTACAGTTTGCTGCTTCTCGTTCGATATCTTTATCGATGCCGACCCACCAGCATGTTGACGTACTAATTGCTTCATTTTGATTACGCCCCAGTGTCCTTCATGCAAAAGTTGCAAAACAATTTTTTGTAAAGCCTTCGGTATTAGTACACGGGTGGCATTACCCTGTAGACAAAGTGTTAATTTGTGTTTTTACAATTTAACTTTATTCTTATCGGAAGTCAAAAGTTAATCTATTTCTATATTTTTACAAAATGTTAAATACAGTTAATCAAATAAGAATAGCCTACTATTCAATTATGATTATACATTTCCAACATTCTCTTGGACCTAATTTTTGAAACCACTAAAGTAATGTTTAACATGAAATTGAATTTTGTTTATTCTAGATTAAAACGAACAGGTTGTCTTCTCCTTCTAACCGACCGTCTTAATTGAACTGGCAACTGATCAGTGTGTGTGGACCCATATCTGTCGTCGGACTCCGCTTTGTCGTCTTTCTCTCTTTGATTTTGTTTCAAGTCAGATCCAGTAGTGATTATTGTTTCATCGGTCCCCATTTTGTCGTCTTTCTCTGTTTGACTATGTTCCGGGTCGGATCCCGTAGTAATTGTTGTTTCCTCAACCGGTGGTGTCCGAATACCGAAATCTAAATCAATATCAATATTATCTGCCCTAAGCTGATTTGAATGCGATGACGATAAATTTCGACGTATTTGATTTTGATGTCGTTTTATGTAACCATTTTCAGTTTGAATAAAATACATTTTATTTCCCAGCAATTTCTGTATCACGCCTCTGATCCATTTATGCGATCCCGAATAATTACGAGCTAACACTTTCTCTCCAACTCCGAATTTACTTCTATTTTGAGTTTTCATAGTCTCCATAACTTTCGGGAACAACGCCGATAAAATGGTTCTTGGTTGCCGCCCATGTAACAACTCTGCTGGCGATTTATCAGTTGCTAAGTTTGGAGTAGTTCTATACGTTGTAAGATATTTATACAACGCTTTGTCAATATGTTGTTCCTCTTTCATAATTTTTGTTACTGCTTCCTTAAAAGTTCTCACATGTCTTTCCGCTAACCCATTCGAAGCCGGATGAAAAGGAGCAGACGTGAGGTGCTGAATTGTGTTCATTTCACAAAACTTTTGAAATTCATTGGACGTGAATTGTGTTCCGTTGTCTGTCACGATAGTGCACGGAAAACCTTCGATAGAAAAAATTTTTTGTAGAGCTCCAACTGTTGTTACAGCTGTTATTGTTGATAGTTCCACAATATATGGAAATTTTGAATATGCATCCACAACTATGAGCCATATACGTTTAAAGAATGGACCCGCGAAATCCAAATGAACTCTTTCCCACGGCCTACTAGGTTCTGGCCATGCAGAAAATTCTCGCTTTGGTTGACTTGCACCTTGTTGACAAGATGAACAATCATCATGAATACGTTCTATGGTTTTATCAATAAGAGGAAACCACACATATCGTCTTGCCATCTGTTTCATACGACCTTTACCCCAATGACCCTCGTGTAACAAATTTAATACTTGAGATTGCAGTGCTTTCGGTAGCACCACTCTAGTATATTCAGCCTGAAGAAGTAACACTCCATTCTGAAATGATAAGCAAAATCTGCGATTAAAGTACGGTTTGATACTACCTTCAGATTTCGGCAATTGTTCAGGCCAGCCATCTTGTACATATCTGCTGACACGTTGAAGAGTGTTGTCATTAGCAGTCATATCCTTTACTAATGTTGCATTTACTGGAAGATAATCCACAGCATTTTGATAAACAGTATCGACATCATCTAACATCACAACTTCCTTTCTATCAAATTGTATGTCATCCCCACACGGCAATCTGGAAAGAGCATCAGCGTTAGCATTCTGAGATGAACTTTTGAACCGTATAATGTATTCATATGCTTGAAGTACAATAGCCCAACGCTGTAAACGATGCAACGCCATCACTGGCAACTTTCTATTCGGATTAAACAGTGTTGTCAACGCTTGATGATCAGTTATTAATTCAAAACGTCTTCCATAAAGATATTGATGAAACTTGGTCACTCCATAAATTATTGCTAATGCCTCTTTTTCGATTTGAGAATAGCGTTCTTGGCTGCTGTTTAATTTTTTTGAAGCATACGCGATTGGCTTCTCTGAACCATCAGCATAACGATGTGAAATTACTGCGCCGATTCCATACTTAGATGCATCTACTGCTAACACTATAGGCTTCTTATCATCATAATGAACGAGTTCCGTAGCTTTGATCATAGCATTCTTCAATGCTTGAAAAGCATCTTCATGATATGCTGTCCATTTAAACACAGCATTCTTTTTCCTTAGTTCATTTAAAGGAGCAGCTAATATGGAAAACTGTTTAATGAATTTGTTATAATAATTAACTTTTCCAATGAAAGCTTCAACTTCTTGAATATTACGAGGACGCGGCATTAATTTGATTGCCTCTACACGTTTTCCTGTGGGCATTAATCCATTCACATTGATTACGTGTCCAACATAATCTACCTGCTCTTGCGCAAAACTACATTTTTCGCTTTTACATGTCAAGCCGTATTCTTCCAAACGTTGAAAAATTTTTAAAACATTATTCAAATGTTCTTTATTATTTCGACCTGTTACGATTATATCATCTAAATAAACTGCACAGTTCGGTATTCCAGCGGTTACTTCTTCCATAAGACGTTGAAATATGCCAGGAGCACTGGCAATACCGAATGGCAATCGTTGAAACTGGAACAAACCAAATGGCGTATTAATGACTAGAAGTTCTTTTGTTGCGTCAGACAATTCTACTTGCAAGTACGCTTCACTAAGATCAATTTTTGTGAAAAATTGTCCTCCTTGAAGTTTATAAAAAAGTTCCTCAACTCTAGGAATTGGATACCTGTCAATCTCAATTTGCGAGTTCACACCAATTCTGAAATCTGCACAAATACGTAATTTTCCATTTGGCTTTGACACTACAACTATAGGAGCGGCCCAGACGCTGCTTCTGATAGCTTTCAAAACTCCAATATTTACCAACCGATCAATTTCGATGCGAACGTCTTCTCTTTTCGCAAACGGCAGGTTGTATGGTTTAAAGAATTTAGGCTTAGCATCTGACTTCAATCTGATTTCAGCTTTGAACAACGTACAACGCCCCAATTTCGAAGAAAAAATGTTAGCATGTTGACTTCTGAGTTCATGTAGAGATGCGGTTAAACTTTGTTGACTGTCACAAGGATTATTTGCATAACATTCAATAACAGGTAACTGCAGTTTGAAATTTAATACTGTAAACAAATCCAATCCCAGTATGTTAGTAACATATTCATCGTTAACTACAAGTATCTCAAGGCTTCGAGTAATATTTCCATACTTGACATTTACTCTGAGAGAACCCTTAAGAAAAATAACAGCTCCTCCATACGCTCCGTAGGCCCACAACTAGGTCTACCCAGTTGTTTATATGCCGCCAAACCAATTAAGGAACATGTTGCACCAGTATCTACTTGAAATGTTAAAATTTCGTTATTTATATTGAGGTCAACGAAAATTTTAGATGAACTAAGTTGCGAATCAACTGATTTAACTTCCGTTGTTTCATTTGCATTAATTGACTCAAATGAAACATCACTCATAGAATATACATCTCTTGCTCTATTTTGTTCCTGTCTTCGAACCTTAAAATTAGAATTCTGCTGAATACCTGTCACTGCTGATTGACAAACTGCAGCAATATGACCTTGCTTTGCACATAACCGACACTTTGTTTTGTTCTTGTAATGATAACATTGATTTCTTTGATGTGTTTTCCCACAAGCTGGACACGATTGTCCTCCCTTCACTGAATTTCGGGACTTATTATTACTTCGATTCTGTTTAACTTTCTTACTTGAACTGTGATTAACTTCATTAACTGTTTGACTGATTTCTTCACCTCTAATTTCGTTACAAGTTTTAACCGTTGCTTCATATATTGCTGCTATCTGCAGAACTTCCTCTAGCGATGGGTTTGTTTTCTGCAACGCGGCACTACGGACTTTATCGTGTGGTGTGTGTATCACAACCATATCTCGTATACAATTATCTATAAACGATTGCTGGCAAGTTTCACTAGTACATAGGAACATGCACTCTTTAGCCGCACCACGCAGTTCTGCCACCCACTCAGCATATGATTGATTTGCTTTCATTCGTATTAAATGAAATTTAAAACGTGCTGCTAATATATGCTGTTTTTCTGCAAAATGATTATCCAATTTTGCTAGTAGTTCACCAAAAGACTTATTCTCTATATTATTGTCACATAACTTTTGAATAAGTTCAAAGGTCTCTGTACCTATCCACGAAAGGAAACATGCGCGTTTTAATACATCGTCTTTCACTTGATGTGCCACAAAATGTTGATGCATCTGCTGAATATATATCGACCACTTTTCAACATTTTTCTCAAACCGTCGAAAGGTTGGAGTTGAATTAGCGGATTTTTTCCCGTTAATCACGCTTCTCAATACTTCTTCATTTTTGTTTAATATTTTCTCAAGAAATTCTTGATTTGCTAATGAGAACTCTCTTAGAACTGTCGCGAGTGCCTGAGCATCCATTTCCTCGTCGCCAACTGTTAATTTGTGTTTTTACAATTTAACTTTATTCTTATCGGAAGTCAAAAGTCAATCTATTTCTATATTTTTACAAAATGTTAAATACAGTTAATCAAATAAGAATAGCCTACTATTCAATTATGATTATA
>NC_051846.1:100364760-100379510 GCF_002237135.1 Teleopsis dalmanni | reverse complement strand
AATTTACTTCTATTTTGAGTTTTCATAGTCTCCATAACTTTCGGGAACAACGCCGATAAAATGGTTCTTGGTTGCCGCCCATGTAACAACTCTGCTGGCGATTTATCAGTTGCTAAGTTTGGAGTAGTTCTATACGTTGTAAGATATTTATACAACGCTTTGTCAATATGTTGTTCCTCTTTCATAATTTTTGTTACTGCTTCCTTAAAAGTTCTCACATGTCTTTCCGCTAACCCATTCGAAGCCGGATGAAAAGGAGCAGACGTGAGGTGCTGAATTGTGTTCATTTCACAAAACTTTTGAAATTCATTGGACGTGAATTGTGTTCCGTTGTCTGTCACGATAGTGCACGGAAAACCTTCGATAGAAAAAATTTTTTGTAGAGCTCCAACTGTTGTTACAGCTGTTATTGTTGATAGTTCCACAATATATGGAAATTTTGAATATGCATCCACAACTATGAGCCACATACGTTTAAAGAATGGACCCGCGAAATCCAAATGAACTCTTTCCCACGGCCTACTAGGTTCTGGCCATGCAGAAAATTCTCGCTTTGGTTGACTTGCACCTTGTTGACAAGATGAACAATCATCATGAATACGTTCTATGGCTTTATCAATAAGAGGAAACCACACATATCGTCTTGCCATCTGTTTCATACGACCTTTACCCCAATGACCCTCGTGTAACAAATTTAATACTTGAGATTGCAGTGCTTTCGGTAGCACCACTCTAGTATATTCAGCCTGAAGAAGTAACACTCCATTCTGAAATGATAAGCAAAATCTGCGATTAAAGTACGGTTTGATACTACCTTCAGATTTCGGCAATTGTTCAGGCCAACCATCTTGTACATATCTGCTGACACGTTGAAGAGTGTTGTCATTAGCAGTCATATCCTTTACTAATGTTGCATTTACTGGAAGATAATCCACAGCATTTTGATAAACAGTATCGACATCATCTAACATCACAACTTCCTTTCTATCAAATTGTATGTCATCCCCACACGGCAATCTGGAAAGAGCATCAGCGTTAGCATTCTGAGATGAACTTTTGAACCGTATAATGTATTCATATGCTTGAAGTACAATAGCCCAACGCTGTAAACGATGCAACGCCATCACTGGCAACTTTCTATTCGGATTAAACAGTGTTGTCAACGCTTGATGATCAGTTATTAATTCAAAACGTCTTCCATAAAGATATTGATGAAACTTGGTCACTCCATAAATTATTGCTAATGCCTCTTTTTCGATTTGAGAATAGCGTTCTTGGCTGCTGTTTAATTTTTTTGAAGCATACGCGATTGGCTTCTCTGAACCATCAGCATAACGATGTGAAATTACTGCACCGATTCCATACTTAGATGCATCTACTGCTAACACTATAGGCTTCTTATCATCATAATGAACGAGTTCCGTAGCTTTGATCATAGCATTCTTCAATGCTTGAAAAGCATCTTCATGATATGCTGTCCATTTAAACACAGCATTCTTTTTCCTTAGTTCATTTAAAGGAGCAGCTAATATGGAAAACTGTTTAATGAATTTGTTATAATAATTAACTTTTCCAATGAAAGCTTCAACTTCTTGAATATTACGAGGACGCGGCATTAATTTGATTGCCTCTACACGTTTTCCTGTGGGCATTAATCCATTCACATTGATTACGTGTCCAACATAATCTACCTGCTCTTGCGCAAAACTACATTTTTCGCTTTTACATGTCAAGCCGTATTCTTCCAAACGTTGAAAAATTTTTAAAACATTATTCAAATGTTCTTTATTATTTCGACCTGTTACGATTATATCATCTAAATAAACTGCACAGTTCGGTATTCCAGCGGTTACTTCTTCCATAAGACGTTGAAATATGCCAGGAGCACTGGCAATACCGAATGGCAATCGTTGAAACTGGAACAAACCAAATGGCGTATTAATGACTAGAAGTTCTTTTGTTGCGTCAGACAATTCTACTTGCAAGTACGCTTCACTAAGATCAATTTTTGTGAAAAATTGTCCTCCTTGAAGTTTATAAAAAAGTTCCTCAACTCTAGGAATTGGATACCTGTCAATCTCAATTTGCGAGTTCACACCAATTCTGAATTCTGCACAAATACGTAATTTTCCATTTGGCTTTGACACTACAACTATAGGAGCGGCCCAGACGCTGCTTCTGATAGCTTTCAAAACTCCAATATTTACCAACCGATCAATTTCGATGCGAACGTCTTCTCTTTTCGCAAACGGCAGGTTGTATGGTTTAAAGAATTTAGGCTTAGCATCTGACTTCAATCTGATTTCAGCTTTGAACAACGTACAACGCCCCAATTTCGAAGAAAAAATGTTAGCATGTTGACATCTGAGTTCATGTAGAGATGCGGTTAAACTTTGTTGACTGTCACAAGGATTATTTGCATAACATTCAATAACAGGTAACTGCAGTTTGAAATTTAATACTGTAAACAAATCCAATCCCAGTATGTTAGTAACATATTCATCGTTAACTACAAGTATCTCAAGGCTTCGAGTAATATTTCCATACTTGACATTTACTCTGAGAGAACCCTTAAGAAAAATAACAGCTCCTCCATACGCTCTCAGAACTTTATTCGTAGGCCCACAACTAGGTCTACCCAGTTGTTTATATGCCGCCATATAAACAATTAAGGAACATGTTGCACCAGTATCTACTTGAAATGTTAAAATTTCGTTATTTATATTGAGGTCAACGAAAATTTTAGATGAACTAAGTTGCGAATCAACTGATTTAACTTCCGTTGCTTCATTCGCATTAATTGACTCAAATGAAACATCACTCATAGAATATACATCTCTTGCTCTATTTTGTTCCTGTCTTCGAACCTTAAAATTAGAATTCTGCTGAATACCTGTCACTGCTGATTGACAAACTGCAGCAATATGACCTTGCTTTGTACATAACCGACACTTTGTTTTGTTCTTGTAATGATAACATTGATTTCTTTGATGTGCTTTCCCACAAGCTGGACACGATTGTCCTCCCTTCACTGAATTTCGGGACTTATTATTACTTCGATTCTGTTTAACTTTCTTACTTGAACTGTGATTAACTTCATTAACTGTTTGACTGATTTCTTCACCTCTAATTTCGTTACAAGTTTTAACCGTTGCTTCATATATTGCTGCTATCTGCAGTACTTCCTCTAGCGATGGGTTTGTTTTCTGCAACGCGGCACTACGGACTTTATCGTGTGGTGTGTGTATCACAACCATATCTCGTATACAATTATCTATAAACGATTGCTGGCAAGTTTCACTAGTACATAGGAACATGCACTCTTTAGCCGCACCACGCAGTTCTGCCACCCACTCAGCATATGATTGATTTGCTTTCATTCGTATTAAATGAAATTTAAAACGTGCTGCTAATATATGCTGTTTTTCCGCAAAATGATTATCCAATTTTGCTAGTAGTTCACCAAAAGACTTATTCTCTATATTATTGTCACATAACTTTTGAATAAGTTCAAAGGTCTCTGTATCTATCCACGAAAGGAAACATGCGCGTTTTAATACATCGTCTTTCACTTGATGTGCCACAAAATGTTGATGCATCTGCTGAATATATATCGACCACTTTTCAACATTTTTCTCAAACCGTCGAAAGGTTGGAGTTGAATTAGCGGATTTTTTCCCGTTAATCACGCTTCTCAATACTTCTTCATTTTTGTTTAATATTTTCTCAAAAAATTCTTGATTTGCTAATGAGAACTCTCTTAGAACTGTCGCGAGTGCCTGAGCATCCATTTCCTCGTCGCCAACTGTTAATTTGTGTTTTTACAATTTAACTTTATTCTTATCGGAAGTCAAAAGTTAATCTATTTCTATATTTTTACAAAATGTTAAATACAGTTAATCAAATAAGAATAGCCTACTATTCAATTATGATTATACATTTCCAACACAAAGTAACCCCTGTTCTATTGTCAATTGAAGCTTACGAGTAAAGTAAGGCATTAACTCGCCATCTTTTAACTTTATAGGCCAACCTTCACTGACAAATTTCTTAACACGGTTATATAGATAATCACTTGCTGCATGCTTTTGTATTTGATTATTGCACCACTCCTGCTTATCAAAGTCCACATCTGGTCCCAGTGGCAATCGAGATAGTGCATCAGCATTTGCATGTTCTTTAGTACTACGATACTTAATTTCCTACTGGTATCCCATTAAAATAATAGCCCATCGCTGAAGGCGATTGACAGTCATAACTGGCAGTTGTTTATTTTAATGGAAAAGACTTACCAATGTTTTGTGATCAGTTACTAGTATAAACTTTGGTCCATATATATAGTGATGGAAGCGTTGAACTGCAAAAACTATAGCAAGAGCTTCTTTTTCTATTTGACTACAGTTTACTTGATGCTGATCCAATGTTTTTGATGCAAAAGCATTTGGTTTTTCAGAACTATCGGCCAAAATGTGAGATAATACAGCACCGATTCCGTATGACAACGCATCAGCAGCAACGTATAATTGTAAATCTTCCCGATAATGTAATAATTCAGTCGCCTTTATAATTAAATTTTTTAATTGCATAAATGCGCGATTTTGCTCGGCACCCCAACGGAAAGGTTCATCTTTACGACGCAACATATTAATCGGAAAGGCAATTTGAGAATAACTTGGGATAAAATTGTTAAAGTAATTTATTTTTCGCATGAAGGATTCAACTTCTTTTAAATTGTTGGGAGTTTTAAGTTCTTTTACACAATTTTTTCTTATAAAAATAAACACTTTCCTTTTTAACACCGAAATCCATTTTTTTTTAAAATTGTTAATACATTTTTCACACTTTTGATATGTTCTTCGGTACTAGAAGCAGTTATAATAATATCATCTAAAAAATTTGCACAGCCGTCTTGATTTTTTAATAATTGCTCTAAGTACCTTTGAAAAATCGCAGGCACACTAGCTATACCATACTGAAGACGTTGGTACTGAAAAAGACCTATTGGAGTATTTGTTACAAACATTTTTTTAGTTTCATCATCTATCTCCATTTGCAAATAAACGTCTTTCAAATCTATTTTTGTAAACAGTTTCCCGTACTGAATAGTGTGAAATAAACTTTCGCGCAAAGGTAATGCATATTGCCCAACATCAATTTGTGGATTCACAGTAGCTTTAAAATCTGCGCAAATACGAACCGAGCCATCAGGTTTTTTGGCTAACACGATAGGTGATGCCCATTCACAAATTGCACTGGCTTTATTATTTCAGCATCTATTAACCAATTGATTTCTTTTTTAAACTGCGGTATTCACGCGAACGGTACTTGGCGGCTTTTACAAAATTTTGGTATAGGATTTTGTTTGAATTCAATAGATGCTTTAAAATCTTTAATAGTGCCTAAAGCTGGCTTAAACAATTCAGAATAATTTTTAATTACTTCATTTTTCTATTTTACAATTGTTAAGATTTGATGAATTTTAAATTCAAAAGCTTTAAAAAGATCAACACCGAATAAATTGTTGTTGCTATTGACATTTTTTTCTATTTGTCCGCATGTCACATTCACATTAATTTGTCCTAAAATAGGAATTTGTTTTTCACCAAATCCATATAGGTTATGATTAGTTTCAATAAGTTGTAGACGATTTAAAAAATTATACGTGGATTTTATTATAATTGAAACCGACGCACCTGAATCTATTTCAAATATAATTATATTATTTAAAAGTTTTAATTTTACGAAATTTTTACCACTTTCATAGAACACAATACCGGTTTCATTATCGGTTTTTGTTTTATGGAATGCATTGTTTTTGTGACTTTCTCCTTTTTTGTCAATACTGTAAATTTACACATTATCAACAGTGTGCTTATTGTCTTTGAAAGATTTTTTGTTGGGTTTTTGCTTTTTTACAGCTTGAAAAACTGGAGATATATGACCAATTTTCGCGCAATTATTACAAGATGCATTTTTATACCTGCATTCGTCTTGCGAGTGAGACACAAAACATCCCGAACACCGTTTAAACTTATTAGTTATTTTATTAAAGTTCCGCTACCCAGTCTTTATATGTGGCCTCGTGTTTCATTAAACACTTTCCAAACTGAAAACGTGCAGCCACAATATGTTGTGGTGCTTAAAACGGTCCGTTAGTTTGTCTGTAAGTTTATCAAATGTAAAGTCAGATAAATTATCTGATCCAAAAAGATTTCTGAGCAACTTATTATAGACAGTTCGGCGCCTATCCACGACAAGAAAAATGATTTCTTTTCTCCGCTTTTAAAACTGAATAAGCACGGAAAGGCTGATTAAGTTGCTCCAGATACGAGTTCCATTGAACCTCTTTATTAAAAGGTGGGAATGATGGTGGTGTTGATATATTGGACTTTGTGTCATTTAAGGTGCGTGATCCCATCGAACCGCCCAGCAACGACTTCACGAAATTTTGTTGTTCCAACATCATCTTTTCGGACCAGTCTTGCTGTTGTTTTAACAGTTTTTGCAGCAACTCAGCCCTCTCCGCCATTTCAATTGTTAACAAAAATTTTTTCCAATTATTGTTGAAATATAAATATATATTATATTTATACGCGTTATATATGTTATTACCGAAATTAACTACACAAACTGAATCTCTTCGTCGTCACTTGTTATATTTAGTCACTTCGCAAGACGAGTTTACTTATGACTAACTTTATTTTTAAATCAATCCTTAAAACTCATACAATATAAATGTATAGAGCTTTTAAAGACTAACACAATATTAATGTATACAGCTTTTAAAGAGAGCTCTATATACTTCGTTATAATAGTTATAACACTGTTATTGGCTGATGGTCTCAGTGTATAAAGTCCTGCATTTTGAAGTTTTTGATTTTATTCAACCAAATCCCCGCTCTTAAACCATAGTCAATCGTTGTGGCAATAGTTCCTCTATGGTATGTATGCTTGCCTTCTTTGTTTAGCTTCTTCTATTCAGCACGGTAAGACCTACCGTATTGCAGATCTCTGATCCCTAGTAGTCTTTGGCTGTTGCTATCTACTTTACCATCCGTAGCTCTGCGTTGTGCGCTGAGTCCATTGGCTTGTAAAGTTGGATTAAATTCCAAGCATTGCTTCTCTCTAATTCTGGCATTACAGTCACCTACGACTGACATACTTTTGCACCCTAATTCGAACAGTACATCACTTAAGTTTTTAAACAAACAATTAATATACGTTGCAATAATGTACGTCAGTGTCTCTTCAAATTTTAAGCTTGACTACCACTATATTCAGTATGTTGAAATAGTATATTCATTTTAGCTGCTGTCCTTTTTTATTCAATATAACACACCGCTACTAGCTCTACTTTTAATTGCGACCCAAGTTGCTGGAATCCACCATAATAAGTAATTTTCAAACATTTTATTAATCTTTACCGAGGATTTTACCCATTTCAAACGAAAAAAGATATCAAATGAGTTTACATAGTTTATAAAATAGCAGTAATTAACTTTCTTTATTATGCCTGCAACAATATGTACTAAAATATTTAAAACTTCTGATGAATTTGAATCTAAACTTAAGCTATAGCTGACTATATTATCTTTATTCAGTTTTGTAGAGTTAAATTAAATTTTTTGCAACTGTCGTAATATTAAACATATATTGACTCCAGTTTATAGCCATAAAGTGCCAGCAGTACATCCTTTGCATAACTGTTACCACACTTTAGCTCCTTTTCTCTATTCCAGTACATCCACTTATTCTCAATTTTTAATCGATCCTCTCTAACTATTAAATTATGCCTTTGATCAACAGCACGCAAATAAGATTAAACTTTCGATTTTTTTTTAATAAAACATTTATTTGATGTCCGCACTATAGTATCAATGCGGGATCATCATATAGCGTAAATATGAATTTTATTTGTTTATTCTTTTAAAAACCTTGACACAACGAAATGCCTTTTTTGTTCTTAATAAGGTGAATGCAATCTTTCTTGTGCAACATAAGAACTGTTGACGGATCAACAAAAAACTAAGAACTAGGTCATGAGTTAATCGCTCACACCTGTTCCTTAATTTTTTGGTTGACGAATCAACAAAAAATTAAGAATTAGCTCATAAGTTAAGCTCTCGCATCGGTTGCTTAGTAAGCAATTTGTGCGAATTAAATACTAAATTAATTTAAGTAATCATTTTATATCTTGCAATTATTGTTGCGTTTTACTGTGTATAAAAGACAAAATAATTTTAAATAAAATCAGTTGTTGACTTTCAATCAATGTCTCACCAATCATACCATATATTGGTTCCCCCCACCAGTGATAAGGAACATATAGATTGTACTGAATATCATTGTTCAAGAACTAAAGGATATTGTGTGAAACCTCAACATAATGTTACAAATGTTTTGCTACTAACAATCAAAACACAGTGGTTAATCAGTGAAAGCAGTTTTATTCAAAGTATACTGCAAAGGATCGACACATTTTGGCATTCGATTGAACTAATATTTGAATCAGTTTGACCCCTTTGAAGTTTGTAACTCCAAAATTAGGATTTTAAACAGGGTTCAGAAAAAAACTGTGCTGTGCACAAAAATCCAAAACACCACGCACAAATGTTGTTGTGCGATTCGCGAAAATTTTTGTGCACATCTTAAGTGCCACATCTTGTGTGCACAAACAAAACGCACATTTCACACGAATGTGGTGGAGGAAATAAAACTCGCACACGCAAACGTTGTTTGTGCCGAAGTTATTTCCCACAGCACATTGTGTGTGAGGCAGCCAGCTTACCTTCGCACACAACGGGTGCTGAAAGGAATACGAGGAGCACATTTTGTGTGCAGACTTGAAAATAAAAATGCACCTAAATGTGCGGAGACGAAACGTCTACTGTACATTTGTGTGAAATAATGATTCGAAAGCGCAAAATATTATGATGAATAGCGCAACAAAATAGTGCGGAAAACTAATTTGCATTGTTTGGTCTTAAGGCGAAATATTTTGAAAAAGTGAGTTCCTGTATATATTTTAATTTTGAATTTATTATTAGATTTACATTTATTGCTTATATTACTTATTATTTTAAGGTTTATTAATTTAAAACATGGAAATAAAGTTAATTTCACAATGTACTTGAAAACTGTGTTATAATATAAAATATAAATAGTTTATGATATATGAGTTAAATAGGTACATGAATTTAATAGAGATAGAGTATTTGTTTCGAAATGTTATAAGAGGATCGGTTCTACGGATCGTACTTTAAAAAAATTAAATATATCAATTTTGGGCTACTTCATAAAATTTTATTTAATAGTAAGTTATACACTAAGTTTCGTTAGTAAGGTTATGAAAAGCAAATGAAATATTTTTTACAACAACATAAATTAATTTTGTTATTAGATTTCACTTAATTTTTTATCTTTAATTACAGCTTAAATTTAACGAAGTTATTGAAATAATTTAATAATTTAATATCTCAATTTCTTATTAAAAAATATATAATTTTTATTACATATGGTTTGAAATAAATTTTCATTTAATGTTATTAATAACATTGCTGAAATATTTTTTTCACTTAAATTATATCTCTGCTTAGCACAGTAGAAATGGCGCTAAAATCCTGCTACCTGTTCAAGAAAATATTTTCCTAATCTTTCACGTTTTTTAATAAAAGTTAGATACTTTACCTATGTAAATACATATTTTCTGGACATAAAAAAATCTTCCTAAATACTTAACAAAAATAATTATTTTAAATATTTGTTAATTTATGCAATTTTTAACATAAGTTACGATCCCAACGAACGCAAATATCAATTTTTTCAAAATTTGCAACAAAATAATATTTTCTATTTCAAACAAAATTGTGAAATTCATGCAATTTTTTCCACCCTTGGGTACAAGCGCAAAATCGAACATTTGTGCACATTAATGCAATCGCGCAATTGTGCACAATTGTGCACATTTGTGCAAACGTAATATGAGCAGCACACTCGTGTGCACAGAGAATTTTTCGTCGCACAGTGCGGTGCGTGTGCACAGAGCATAAAATTTTCTCGCACATCTGATTGTGTACATTTTTATAAATCAGTCACACAGCACAAATGTTTTTTTTTTTTTTAAGCTATACGAGCTAAGGGATGTGGAATCTTCAAAAGATATTGGTAGCCCGTACTACCAGCATGCACGATTCGCAACCAAGACTTACTCTTTTGCTTGATATTTGCGCATACGTACTAAACCTCATCCTAACACCGTGTCTCTTCTAACCATAAATCCCTCCGGAACCACCTTTAAGCATTACTTCGGAGGGTGGTGATTCAGCGATTGCTGTCATCTCTTACTGCTCTTCTAGTTCTCTCTGCTGCTCTCTGTTCTTCTGTGATTTCTTTCGCAAAAATACACACCAGGTTCCAGATTTCTGTTGACTTTAACATCAGTTGGATGATGTTATCAGGTGTGACCTGCTCTCTGGTTGCTCTTGCCAAGGAGCTGCGGTGGCTCTCATATCTCGGGCAATCAAAGAACACATGTTCCACCGTCTCTTTTGTATATGGACATGCTGGGCACGTGTCGTCTTCGTCATGTTTGAACTTAAAAAGATATGCTCTGAAGCAGCCGTGTCCAGTTAACATCTGGGTTAGGTAGTAGTTCACCTGCCCATGCTTTCTGTTGGTCCAATCACTTATCTTCGGAATGAGCCTATGCGTCCATCTTCCTTTTGTGGATATATCCCAACTCTGTTGCCACTTATTCAATGCTTCTTCATTGAGCTGATTGAAGTTTGTAACCCTAATTCTTTTTGCTACATGCTTTTCCTTTTCAATTTCTGCTTCCTGCTGTAGTGGCATCATTCCGGCAATAACCATGGCCGCGTCAGTAGATACTGTACGGAATGCGGAAACACCTCTGAGAGCGCATCTTCTGTAGGCTGCGTCTACTCCTGATCTGTACGTCTTTTTATTCATTGCATCTGCCCATATGGGAGCCGCATATATAGCAATAGACTTTGTAAGTACATTTGTGAGTAACTGCTTCTTCTGTTGTCTAGGTCCACCTATATTGGGCATTATTCGCGATAGTGCACACGTTGTTTTCGCACATTTTGCAGCAACATATCGTAAATGCTCTTTGAAGGTGAGTCTATTGTCAATCATTACACCAAGATACTTGATTGCTTGTTTTGATGTGACTCGCTCATTGCCAACAGTTATTGTAATGTACTCAATATTTTTCCTGCTGCTTACAAGAAGGACTTCAGTTTTATGATCAGCAAGTTTGAGGCCTACACTTGTGATCCAGCTCCTTACCATAGCGACCGCATCGTTGCATGTTGTTTGTATCTTTTCTATATGTTTCCCTTTAACCACCAGCGCGATGTCATCAGAAAATCCAATTATTTCTGCGCCTTCTGGGAGCTCAAGTCTCAACACTCCGTCATATATAATGTTCCACAATATTGGACCCAGTACCGAGCCCTGTGGTACCCCTGCTGTTACTTGGTATGACTTTGTGCCTCTGTCTGTGTAATACAAAAGCACTCTCTCTTTAAAATAGTCAACGATTAATTCTACTAGGTACTTTGGAACGTCTTTCCCTTGAAGTGCTGCTAGAACAGTGTCCCAGTCCGCTGAGTTATATGCGTTTTTAACGTCTAATGTAATGATGACACAGTATTCTTTGTCTCCTTCGAGCCAACGGTCTCCTTTAATGGCATCTTTTGCTATGGGTATGACTGCCTCCACGGCCTCTATTATGGAGCGTGCCTTCCGAAAACCAAATTGTCTATCTGATAAACCATTGCCATTCAAGGCTTCTTCTAGTCTTCGGCTAATTATCTTTTCCAAAAGTTTACCGGCCGTATCAATCATAAATAGCGGGCGGTAGCCTGATGCATCTTGTACGTTATTGCCCTTTGGTATAAGCACCAACCTTTGTATTTTCCATATCTGGGGGAATGTTCTCTCCTTTATACATGCGTTGAACACTTCCCTGAATGAATCAGCGTTGGTTTCTGTGGCCATCTTTAGTGCCAGGTTTGGTATTCCATCTACTCCAGGTGCTTTGGTTAGTTTCAAACCTTTGCATACCACTTCCAATTCTTGCCTGCTAACCTCAGGTATTTCATTCTGTGGCTCACTATCTTGTACTGTATAGGTTATATCAGCTCTCTGCGGGAAGAGACCTTCAACTATTGCTTGTAGCTTAGCTGCGTCTGTTGTAACTGGTGGACGATAGCTATATAATTTTTTCATAACCACTTTATATCCTAGTCCCCAGGGGTTATTCTCGACCTCCTCACACATTTCCTTGAAGCATCTTGCCTTGCTATTTGATATCGCCTTTTTTAGGTCAGTTCTCGATGTTTTGTAGGCTTCTTGGTGCGCTATAAAATTTTCACGACCCCTTGCTCTTTGACATAGGCGTCGCGCATGTTTGCATTTTCTTCTCAGTTCGGAAATTTTGTCAGTCCACCAATACATATGTTGTCTGCCATTCCGCCGGCCTTTCTTTGCCATAGATGCGTTACATGAATTTGTTATGCAGCGCATCAGTTGTATTGCTTTATCATTCGCACTGCCAGTTAGGTGGATGTCGTCCATTGAGAGCTTGAAAGCTTCTTTGTCCAAAGGTAACTACTTCCATAGCGGATTTGGAGTGGCTACCGCAGGAATGGTTCTTGCTGCGCGGTCATGTATTTCGAATATGATAGCTTGGTGGTCACTATTTGTGTAGATATCTGACACTTGCCACTCAGTTGAATTAGCTAGTGGATCGCTGATAAATCTCAAATCAATCTTAGAGCTTCTACCGTTCCTTGTGAATGTATCCTTTTGACCGCAGTTCAGTAATACTACATCCAGGGTGGCCAATGCTTCTAGTAGGCACTCTCCCCTGGGGTTTGTCAATGTTGAGCCCCATTCAATGGCCCAGGCATTGAAGTCACCGGCAATCACTATCGGCTTCATATTTTTAGCGTCGCTAACAATATTGTCCAGTCTTTGTTTGTATTCTTCGATTGATAGACTAGGGGGTAAATAACAGCTGAAAAACGTTATTCCATTCACTGTACTTTTTACGTATGCTTCCCCTCCGTCGTAGACCTTCTCTAGTGGGAATTTGTTGCACTTGCTGGTAGCCCAGCAGTGATTGTCTAGTGTACTATAATGTTCGCTCATTATAGGTAGATCTATTTTTAATTAGCGTACAGTCTGCTTTAAAAGATCCTGTGCCGCTTCACAGTGGTTTAAGTTCAGCTGTAAAACTTTCATCTTTTTTTATTTAGTATCCTCCGGCGGGCAGTCAAGTAGTGGGGACATTTAGGTCCTCCCGTAATATGGTTAGCGTCAATATTTGTGTCAGTTCTACAAAGTAGGCAGTGAGGGGCACCTTGACACGCTTTAGCAAGGTGGTCCTCTCCACCACACTTGTAGCAGTGTTTAGACCAGTCTTTGGAGCTCTGACAGTTCCTTGCTTCTTTCGTATTACTATTATAGCCGTTTTGGTACCTCCAGGGGTATTTCTTATTGTTTTGATCGCCGAGGGATGTATTTCGCCTATTTGGTTTTTCCATGCATCAATTATTTCTTCTTCTGTCGTTATTTCGTCCAGGTATCGTAGTTCAAAGGTAGCTTCTTCCGTTAGCGTTTTGACCTCTATTTCCTCAGGTAGTATACTTTTGATGTGGTCTTGGTGGACACTTGTTATTGTTTCTGCTGATCTTTTGAATTCAAGCAGAAGTTCCCCTTTTTGTGTTTTCCTGATAGAGTGAACATCATTACCGACTGCTTTAAGCTCTGGAGCTCCTTTTACTTTCCGGAGTATGTCCGCAAAGGAAAGTTTCTAAGACGGTTTAATGATCACTACATCCGGTCGAGGTAGTTTCACGCGTTTTTTTGTTTGTAAAACCCAAGCGTGTCGTTTGTTGTTGTCTTCAATTGGTGCTTGAGGTACATCAGCGTTGCCGTTCGTCCCGGCCACCGTATCTAAGTTGCTTTCCAATGCTTTCCTTGGCTCCTTAGACTTAGTATTATTTGCCCCCACAGGTCGATTTGTTTTCGTCTTCTTAGGCGGTGTCTTCCTACTTTTTTCGATTTCTTCTCTTAACCGTTTGGATATAACTGGTGTTTGCTGCGCCTGAATTGTTTTGTACCTCTATCATTGGTTTTAGCGGTGATAGTTTTATTTGGTGTCTCTTCGGCAGTTCTTTTATAGAGCGATGATATCATTGTAACAAGATCACGCATTGCTTGGTGGATGGACCTTCTTCCTCCACCCATCATCTCATTTAGCTCGGATATTTTGTCCCCGAGTTTAATGAACGCTTCCCTTTTCACTTTTGGAACACTGTTCCCATTAAGCTCCGGAGGGGATGAGCGAGCTCTCTCGTTATTTTGCCTCTCTTGCGATAGCACAGGTGAGTGTGTTAGTCTCGGCGCCCTCATGAAGGGGTTTTGGCTGGGACTGACTATCCGTGACTCCTTTGCACTTTCGGTGCCGGCTGGAATATTAACGCCAGAGTGTATTGGTGTTTTTGTAGTTGTGAACATTTTTCTTTGCAATTGGGTCCCAACTTAAAGCCGTTATCTTAGTTTCGTTGTGTAGTTACCCTTATTGTGGTTCTATGATTATCTTTGCAATGCAGGGAGGTCATGCGAGGGTTGACACATAGCCTTATGAGCGCATGTGTTCAGAGCCAAACCGGGAGCTAAGCAGAAGATATTCTTAACTGATCGTTCTTTAAGGCTTG
>NC_051846.1:100304291-100364660 GCF_002237135.1 Teleopsis dalmanni | reverse complement strand
TCCATTCTTTTTTTTTTTGTTTTTTTAAAAGAAGGGTTGGGAAGTAGTCACCGCGTCACTGCATCCTCGAGGATTATTGTGACATACCCACTTCAGTTCCATAGACGAGTAGCAGTTAAGAATGCCAGTATATCCTTTGGAGAGATGTTGCCTAATTCCGTTATAAGCGGATAGGCAATGGATAAGTAGCGAAGTCTGAGTCTTGCAAGACTATCAAAGTGACACAATATGTGTTCTGCTGTTTCCTCTTCTTCGTAACAAAGTCTACAGCTATCGTCTCCAGTAATACCTAGTAATTCAATAGATGTTTTTTAACTCCGCAGTGTCCAGTTAGAAAACCTGTGACAAGTCGGATGCCACTTCTGTTCAGCATAAGTAGCTCCCTAGTTCTGGCTTTTGATCGAAACGGCATGGATTCTTTTGCTTGTCTGCAGGTAATTGTATTATCCCAATCATTCTGAGCTGCTCTTTCCAGCCATTCATTAGTTTTAAGTTTGAAAAAGCTTCACGAACGACCGCAGAATGGTTGTGGCCCAATATAGTATGAGGCCGCCCCTTTTCTCGCTAGTTCATCTGCTTTTTCGTTTCCCCCAAAACCGCTGTACCCTGGAATCCATATTAAGTGGACTCTGTTCCTTTCAGCAAGGTCTTTGAGAAGTAGAAGTCATTCCCACACTATTTTTGAGGTTACTCGAGGTGAGCGTAGTGCCAGGAGTGCCGATTTACTGTCAGAAAAGATATATATGTTTTTTCCTGTGACGGGTTTACCTTTATATACCTTGAGACATAAATCAATTGCGTGTACTTCAGCCTGAAAAACTGAGTTTTCTTTACTCATACTCGCAAATATTTTCTCTTTAGGTCTTACTCCATATACTCCCGCCCCCACTCCTTCCATCATTTCTGTCTGGTATTAGTATTAGGAACTTTTGGTGAAAGTTGAATTAAGGTAAACAAATGTCAGATATGGTGATATTTAGTCCTTCCTCTCTTTGCATTTCCCTACCTAGCAGGGAGTTATCGAGTAGTCTTGTTGATTGATTGTTAGTCAACTGTAGCTTGGCCATAAAAGTCATTGCTTCCTTTTTGACTAGTAGGTGAAGTGGGGGGAGCCCCAATGCAACTTCTAGGGCTGTTGTCGGGGTAGTTCTCGTCGCTCCACTTGTCATTATGCAGGCTAATCTCTGCAGCTTACGAAGTTTATCTATCACAGCCTTCCGTTGTGCTTTTTTGTACCAGATAGCTGACCCATAAGTTACAATTGGTCTGGCAATAGATGTGTACATCCAAAGGCTGAGTTTTGGATTAAGGCCCCAGTGCTTACCAATGAGGTTTCTGCTGGTCCATAATGCTTCTCTGGCTCTTCGTATAACATTGTCTACATGAGAATTCCACGTCAACTTCTCATCCAGAATCATTCCCAGGTATTTTACTTGGGTAACTGATGATAGCTCTTCTCCATTTAGGAATGGGTAATTGGAAAGTACTCTTTTCCTTTTCTTTGTGAAGACTACCAGACTTGTTTTCTTAGGATTTACATTTAATCCTACTTCACTGCACCATCTACTAACGATGTTCAGGGCTTGCTGGAGTCGATATGAGATCATGTCTTCATATTTACCCCTGACAAGTATGACTATATCGTCAGCATAGCCTTGTGCCTCGAAATGTTTGGCACTGAGTCGATGCAAGAGCTCGTCTACTGCAATTGACCACAGGAGTGGGGATAATACACCCCCTTGTGGGCATCCTTTTACAGTATGGGCTTTTATTTCGGCATTGCCGAGAGTGGATTTAACCATTCTATTTCTTAGTACATTGCTTATCCATGTGCGTGTCGTATCATCTACTCCTCTGTCATGGAGGCATCTTTCGATATGTGAGTGATCAGTATTGTCAAACGCTCCCTCAATATCAAGAAAGCATCCCACCGCAAATTCTTTGCAATCTACAGACTCCTGTATTTTATTAGTAAGACTGAGTAATGCATGTGTGGTGGATTTATTTTGTTGGTAGGCGTACTGGTTGGCGTGGAGTAGATTTATAGATAAATACCCTTCCCTTATATGCCTTTCCACTATCTTCTCCATAGTTTTTAAAAGAAATGTAGTCAAACTTATAGGCCTATGGGATTTAGGAAGTTCGCTAGGTTTACTTCCTCCTTTAGGTATGTATTTGACAATTGCTTCCTTCCAATTAGTGGGAATGATTCCCATCGCCAGCCCAGCTTTAAAGATATTAATGAGGTAGGGCATAAGGTGAGTTAGTCCCTTTTGTAGGAGTGCTGGAAATATTTCGTCTGCTCCAGGGGCTTTGAAAGGAGAAAATGAGTTGATCGCCCATTTAATTTTATCTTCAGTGAAGATTTTACGAGCAATCTTCCAGTCATTGTTTCTGGGCCTTTTGGTCACCAGGGAACTAAGCTGGGAGATTGATTGGTCGTAAATTGTAGATCCCGGAAAGTGTACTTCTGTTAGAAGTATAAGTGACTCTTTGCAGTCATTGGTATAAAGACCATCAGGTCGTTTTAGAAGCCCAATGGGATTAGTGTGGCTTTTCGAGATAACCCTGTGGATTTTTGCGCTACTGCTTAAGTTTTGAATCTCTGAGCAAAAGCCTCTCCATGATTCTCTCTTTGCCCTTCTAATTTCTTTATTGTAGGCGGTGAGGGCATTTTTATAATTGTCCCATTCACCGTTGGTTTTTGCCTTGTTAAAGAGTCTCCGGGATTCGACTCTTAGCTTGGCTAACTTTTTATTCCACCATGGTGCACTTCTGTTGCCGGTCTTATTTTTCACCGGACAGGCCCAATGTTAGGCATTTATAATAGTTGTGCTTAAGGCAGCATCAGCTATTTCTAAATCATGAATATTGTTTATCGTATGTTTATTACTGCCTAGATTGGCCTTGAATTCGTCAGTATAAAGATCCCATTCTGTGGCCCTAGGCACCCTATACGATTCCCTTACTTTCATATTTAGATCAATATCAAATCTTATCTGACGATGATCAGACATGGATGTTACTGCTGAAACATTCTAGTTTTCGATAAAATGTTTTATAAATTGTGTAGCTAGGGTGATGTCTAATACCTCTTCCCTGATTCTGTTTATAAAAGTGGGCTTATTGCCCGTATTCAAAATATATAGGTTGTTACCAGTTATAAATTCAAATAGACACTCACCTCTTTTATTGATGTCGGTGCTGCCCCAGATCGTGTGGTGTGCATTAGCGTCACTTCCAACGATGAGTTGCCTCTTGCTTTTAACACTGTAGTCTACTAGTCCTTTCAGTGATAGGAAGTCCAGGTCTTGGGAGTCTCCAGGTAGGTAACATGAGCAGACAATGAGCTCTGTCTTACTTACTGGGGTGTTCACAGAAATTATAGCTGCTACCTGGTCCTTGTTGGTGTGCTGTGGAATAATGAAAGCATTAATGTCATCTCTCACCACAATACAAGCACGAGCTCGACCATGGCTGGCATGATCGTACAGTAGCTTACCTTTTATTCCCTTTATCTGGTTCTCATATACATATGGCTCCTGGATAAAGGCTAGGTCAATCTTTTCAGATAGAAGTCGCTGTGTCAACACCGCCGTAGCAGCTTTGGCGTGTTGAAGATTAACCTGCAGGCACCTCATCATTTTATTGGTATCGTCCTGTACCGTTCCGCATCCACTTGGGTAATTTTGTCCCATGAGTGGGTGCTTCCTGTCGAGGGGATCTTGAAACTGGTTTCTTTGGCCCTTGCTTCTGGTCCTTTATACTAGATACCGGTGTGCCACCTTGCTGTTTTGAGGTGCTGGGTCCGACTTCAGTTCGGGTGCTGTCCCGTTTGACCTTAACCGTCTCACTTGGCTTATCTGCCTGTGCTTTTGAGGTACTGGGTCCATCACCTGAAAGCGGCGTTTTGGATGGAGGCACCTGTTGCTTAACGTCACTGGGTTTCTCTGTCGTAATTGGCCTTTTAGTCGTCAGTTTCTTGGGTCCAGTTGGCTCTCCCTTCACACGTACGTGAATTTGTGTGAAGTTCAGATACAGCTTCCCTGCCTGACCGACTATCCAATTTTTGGATTTTTCGTCCACCGAGATCGTAACGGTTTCCCCACCATTCTTATCTTTCTCAGTCCTGAGAATTCTCCACGATGATGTGCAAATGCCACCATTTTGTTTTTCCAAGCGGGACATCAGAATTTCTGGTGGTAGCACAGCAGAGGGGGGAATAAATGTGATGCACACATAGGTTTTGGGCATCTCTCCGCCCTGAAACACTTTGAGAATAGCATCCGGGAATGGTTTGAGTTTTGGGACACAGGTGGTCAGCCAGTTCCTCGTTTCACCATTGCAGCGTGTTAATGAGAGCCATCCGTCTCTGTTAACACTGGTGATGAAGCCGTAGACACTATTGTGTTTGGGAAGTTTGTCAATTTCTTCCAGGAGCTTCGCTTTTATCAACTCCATTTGGTCACCAGTGAGATTCACCTCCGGATATTTCTCATGGGCGATAGCCACTTTGCAAGCATTGGCTACATCCCTGTAAGATGGAGTCGGTTTTAGGTGGTTTCCGGTAGAGCTAGATGTTTGTTGAATGGCTTTTGGCTTTTTGGGCTGCGGGCGTTGTGTTTCTTCGGGAGATGTGTTATTAGATCTGCACCTTTTGCTGGTACTGGGTCTGTCACCTTCTCCTTCTGTTGCCAAGGAAGCTTTGTAGAGAGAGTATCGCTCTCTCTCTTTCTGCTTCGCAGTCTCCAAATCCAATCCATCCCTAATCATGGCTTTGATGCGTCTTTTCTGAGCCCCGGTGAAGTATTCCGCTTTCTTCCTGGTCTCTATGTTGCCGTCACCTGAGTTCACCATGCTCTGGGTGTTAGCATTAGACGCACCGCCATCGTGGTCACCTGTGTCCATAGGACTCTGGGTGCCAATCACCGGAGAGGTGTTCCCACCGCTTGATACCATTGGTCTCTGAGCAGATGGGTTCAGATCATCCAGATCCTGAATCTTGAGAGATGCTTCAAGCCTCTTTTCAAGATTTCCTCCAACCTTCGTTGGCGAACGGAGTAGAGCTTCTTCCTCTGACTCTGTAATTATAATATTAATAGGTATATTTAGATTATTTTCCATATATAGTGTTTAATATAAGGGAAAGAACAGTCACCCAAAGCAGAGCCCCATACTTTGAAAAGGCATTAATTAAAACAGGAGAGTGCCCGGTATCCTGAGTCCATTACTAAAAGACTGGATGCACCCCTCCAGTCAAGCATCCTCGGCGTAACAGTCTACCTCAGATTTGGGGGTTCTTTATAGGTATCGTATAAACTTGATAGCTACATATATTAAAACAATAATTACTAGAAATACGTACCCGAGAAGTTTTCTCTTCCCAGCCCGACAATCAGCAGTCCACCCTTGGCAGAGACATGACCATATCAAGAGCTTCCCATCAGCCTGAGAGATTGTCGCACTTACCCATACGAGTCTGGCTGATAAGCTGGAACTTAGTGGACGGTCTTTACCGCCACCTACTCCCTGAGACGCTAGAGTATTGTTTAGCCATTCAGACTTTGCCAGCTTGCAAAAACAAGGAGCCTATCTACAAACTAACTACTACAAAGACTACAAAGACTACAAAGTTACAAACTACAAACAACAAATTAACTACAAATTTATAACTAATTACTACCACTACAAACATAGATTACAAAACAACACATTCTACCTTAACCTACTGGTAGATCTTGGTTGCACTTCTTGCTCTAATCTCAATCAATATTTCAGTCAGTGACATCAGTGATAACACTGACTGAAATATTGATCAGAATAGCTCAAGTTGTATCTAAGCCCCTACACCACGACAAGGTGCCTACCACGTAGAGTCAAATCCCAAAAATTAAAAATATATATTGTAACATTGTAAACTTTCTTTTTTTTTTGAATTATTAATAAATCACAAATTATATGTATTAAATATTGTCTTTGATTTCGGAAAAGAATAAATATTATTGCAACGACCCCTGGACGACGGCTGAGTATACCTCAGCAACATCAACGACAAAAGTGAGTCGTTACACTGCCAAAAAGCTGTCGCCTCGCTACTGAGAAACACATTTAATTAAATCAATGATTTCAGACCTCCATGGAATATTGCTAGTGGGTTTGATCATCTTTAATGTAGAACGTTATTAGTTGAACCATGTCGCAGTGTTACGGTTGGTGATGGTGGTCCCTAACGGCTGATATTCTGGCTTTCATTTGGAAGGTGGAATATCTTCTGTTTGGTTGAGGTCTGTTGCAGTAGAAAAGAGCTGGTACCCTGTTTATTTCTATTTTATTCTATATTAGTCATTTTCAAATTTTTTTTGTTTTTACATGAATAGATTGGACTATTCCTCTTTTATCTCTATAACAATCATAATAATGTAATATTCTTTGAGATAAAAGGATGAATGTCAGTATCTCAATCTTTATCCACAAATTTCAAAAAAATCAGTAATGTAATGTGTCACGTTTTCTTTGTTTATCAATGTCAAATTTATAAAATTTATATAAATTTTCTAACAATTATAATGAATTCATCTAATTTTTCTGTTTGTACTACTGCTAAACTCAAGTTTTGATTTTATAATTGATATTTATGATACCGACAAAAACTAAATACCCCTGGGTCCATAATCTGTTTCTCGAATTTACTTTCATTTAGAATAAAAATACACCTAACTTCTAGAACAGATGATAAGAGAATAATAAAAGCATAGAGTAAAAAATAAAAACAGAACAACTCTACGTTGTAGAGCAACAAGCATTACCATTTTGCTTATGTTTGGAAATAACTGACGGGAAAAATAACAGCAACTTTTATTACAAATTCAAAAGAAGATTGATTGGTAGGTAGAAAACATGGCAATCGACTACACAGTTCGGCAGCCTATACATTCATACTAAACTAGCTCATTGTGATACATGATCCCGGTGGCATAGCTAGATTTAAATTCTTGTTAAATCTATATATTGTTATTGGAAGCAGTAGTGGCTTCAATTTAGTGATAAGTACCAAATGATATACTCTAGAATCACCCCAAAGAGTTGCAAAAGAAAAATCAAAATAGAAAAATCAAAAAACAAGAATACTGTCTAGTACTTTTCACATATGTAGTATTTTTGAATACATTTGTATGTTAAATGAAATAAAAATTTGTACCCTTATTGTACAATGTCACTCCGAGTATTTTTTTCTTCACTCTTCCTCTTTCTCTACTTGACATGGGAGCATAAGGTTTCGATCCAAATATGAATTTTTATTCTATTTAGAGATAAAATTTTTATTATGACCAGTTCAGTCTTGTAGATTCAAGCTCCGCTAATACTGATCTTCTCCATGTGTTAAGTAATCTAGCAGTTTTTTGTTTACCTACTAGATTTTATTCTAATGCGGCTCTTGATATATTAATGGCATTTTTATGGAATGTATGTGCAATATATCTCCAGCGTTCTCGTTATACAGTATATAATTTATTTTTGACTACAAAGTTGCCAGAACGCTTCGTTGCTAATTGTAATAGGCCAGAATACTTTGGAAATGATCCAAGACATTTGTTATTTAAAGTTTGACCCCTTTTTTTTTCATTAGTGTTGATTCATCAAGATTCGTAACCATATAGTGTGACAGATTTGACACATGATGAATTAATTTTCAGTTTTGTTGATCTTGAGATTTAATTTAACAACCTTTTTTTTAATCCACCAAAGCTCATTTTACTGACCCTTTATACTTATAATTACTTATTATGCAGGTAATTCTTCTTAAAATAAATAATACATTAGTTTTATATATTATATATACATTATATATATATATTATTTTTATATTATATTTTATAATAAAGTATTCATGTTGCTGTAAAGCTAGACTTTTTTTGTATAGTGACAAAGAAGCTTTATTAAAATTTAGAGGGGTTTTGAATAACAAAGAAAGAAATAAAGGACAAACACAAAAATTTATTTTAATTTTATTGAAGTTTGGCTGACCATACAACGCTGTTTCGAGTATTGCCAAGTACTCTTCATCAGTGGTCTTTGGAAATAATCGAATTTTATTTAATTAGTTTATAGTCGCTATATAATTTGTTTGCACTGCAAGTGCCAGGCTTAGAACTCGTGCCTGTCAAATTAGAAGCGATGACTAATCGTGTTTATCCACAAGAAGCTAAGGCTGCACAAACTTTCAATGCTCAAGTTCCAGGTTGTTTATTGTCACTTATTTTTATTTAATTAGTGACACCAACCAAAGCACTTGCCGTGATTTAAATTAGAACAAGCTTATAAACTACACAGCTAAACTATTTTTGGAAACACAAGTTCAACGTATTGAAAGTTAACTTTTGGGTTCGCCTATTCTTTATTTTTTTCAAAGCTACTCTTTTTGTATTTTGTGTAATATAGATTTCTTGATCTAGGTCCCAAATTTCATTCAAGGAACATCCAAATACTTAAATGTTGAAACACGTTCAATATTCTGACTGTCAATTAAAATTCTCACAGTGGGGTCATAGCTTTGCTTTCTCCTGACTTCCATAAATTTTGTCTTTTTTATGTTTATATTTAAGCCATACATTTTGCTTTTTTCACTTAAAGCTGTTATGATGTCTTGTAAGTCATGAATGAATCCGCTATTATCGTGGTATCATCAGCGTATCTTATATTATGAATACATTGAATATATTTATCTTGATACCTTTGTCGTTACAGTTTTGAAAAGCCTCGTCAAATATTCTTTCTGCATATATATTGAATAGAAGTGGTGATAGTATACACTCCTGACTCACGCCTCTTTTTATTGGTATTTGGTCCGTTATTACGTCACCAAAACGGACGCTTGCCGTCTGATGCCAATACAGATTTGAAATACACTAAATATCTTTCTCGTCAATGTCAATAATTCTGAGTATTTCAATTAGTTTTTGATGTTTTACTTTATCAAATGCTTTCTCGTAATCTATAAAGTACAAATAGACATCTTTTTGCACATCTTTGCAGTTTTGAACCAAAACTTGCAGGCAGAATATAGCTTCTCGTGTTCCCATAGCATCTCTAAATCCAAATTGTGTACGACCCATTACCGTTTCACATTTTATGTATATTCTTGCGTGCAGTATTTTAAGAAATAATTTGCGACTATGGTTCATTAGGCTTATTAAGCGGAACTCATCACATTTTCTGACATTTTTCCTTCTGAGTATCGCTATAAACGTCGATTGCAGTCAGTCATATGGGTATATACCAGTGTTGTATATATTATTGAATATCTTTTCAAAGTATTCGATACTTTCGTCTTCAAACAATTTTATTATTTCCGCAGATAGATTATCGGGTGCAGCAGCCTTATTATTTTTTAAAGATTTTATTGCATTTAACCCATTTCGTACCTCCGTGTGGTGCACCACACGGCTAACTTTGAAAATTATTTAAAAATATATAAAAGTAATTAATTCAATGTTTTTTATTTTTGGTAATTAGTTTGATATCTTAATAATATAAAAATACATATTTCGAACAGTTTTCATCTGTTCATGAGTTCACTTGGTCAGAAATAAAAAATGTCCAAAAAAATGCTTTTTTTTATCAAATGAAAATGAAAATAAAAAAAAATAAAAACTAATTTATTTGTTATAACATGTGTTCACAAAAGTCCAAACATAATTTTCGTAATTTTTGCCGACGCCTTAGTAACAGTTACTTGCCACTAGACGCCGGCAAAAAAAGGCGTGTGGTGAACCACACGCTGGGTCCCATAACAATATAATGATAAAACAATGCCATATAAATGTTTGTCGTTAGGTAATGAAATAAAATGAAAGTAATCTCTCTTATAAATATCATACTCTTCTAATTAACTTAAACTTGTGATTTTTACTATTCATAAGTAAAAATTGAGTTAGTCTGAATTTGATTGTTTTATATATGGCTTACATTTATTCATTCTAAAAGTTCTGTCGTTAATTTTTTACTGTAAATAAAATTATAATGTCGTGCCTAAGATATCTAAGAAATCAGGAACTATTACATATTATTGACAATTGGAGCGAAGATGACTTATAAGTGCCAAGTGACACTCCGCTACCTATTGAATAATAATGTTTGTCACCGAATAATGTTGCTGGTGAATTGGACAATGAAACGATTGACTACGAAAGTTGTATACGAATCAAATGCACAAGATTATGGTGCTGTTGTAGAAATGCCTGAGTCGCAACTATTCACATTGGCATTTGTAAAACGAATTCGTTTCGGTTATAAGCTGTGAGGCCATTCTGTGGATATATCTACCAGTTTCTGCCATACTCCAGCGCAATTGACAAACACAACAAACAATTGGAAATTGGTGCATTTGTTGTAAAGGAATTATTGCGCCATTGTGAGTATTATTGCAATATACTGTATGATTCTGTTGAACCCATAGTAAATGTGCAACACTATGGCAGAGAGAATAAAAAGGTTGGTATCCCGCAGTCTCAAGTTATCAACTGCTACTACCGACTCATAGGCAGCGTAGATTTACATGACAATGGAGTTGCTAACTATCATATCGGAAATAGAAGCAAAAAGTGGTGGTGACCATTATGGGTAAAGTGTTTAGAAAGCGCTGTAGTAAAGGCTTGGAAACTAAATTGCTTTGTCGCTGTTGCTAACAACAGGAAATCTCCATTAGACTTCAAGAATTTCATTGCCAGAAACCTTCTTTTTGTATCAGAGAACTCAATGTTCATTACAGAAGCTACCGCTTACGATGATTTGAAAAAGGAAAGTTGTAGTGCAGCAATAGATGTTTATCTTCCGGGATATTTTACACGTGTAATCGGTATGCACGCTCCCATAAAAACTCAAAATCGCCGCCGCTGTATTGTTTGTACACCAAAAGCCACAGTTTTTACCTGTGAAAAGTGTTATTTAAATGGTCATGTAGAAAATTGCTTTAAAATTGTCTATGAAAATAAACAATATTACATTGATCGTAGACAACGACGCAAGTAATCTTATTTTTATACAATACAACACATATGTAATAATTCAAATATATTTTTCGATAAAACCCTGCGGGATAGGGGTTAGAATATTCCCGCGGTAAGGCAAGCCTGTCGTACGAGGTGACTAAAATCCAGCCAGGCGTCGGAGGGTGTGGCTTAAAAGGTCACAATAACCCTGAGAAGCTGCTGAGCTGAGCCGAGTAGACGCCGGCTATAAGTAACCGTCCACCATCCCGGAATGGCAACGAGGGACATCCAAGTGCGTGGAGAGTAGTTAAACAGCTGCGCACCATCGAGGGACACAGGAGAAAGCACTGTTCCAAGAGTGGGTAGTTGCACCATCGATGGAGTTCTTTCGCGCTCAACGTAAGAACTATGCTAGACACGAAAGTTGAAAAAATGCATGCCAAAACAGGCAATACATTTGTAGATAAGTATAAACAGGAATTCAGGGTTTAAACACCCATCAGGATCGAGCCTAGTAAGATCCTGATTATGGCATACTGGAAGAAATTTACAACAATGATGATTTTCGGCTGGCGGATGTGGTATTCTGTTGCCTGAGTATATGAGAGTAACATCTCATAGAAATGGCTTTCAGGTTAATGCTGAATCTTTCTTCGTCCTTTTTACGGAAGAGGAACTAAAAACCGCAGCACGTTCCCTGAAGAACAACAAGGCCCCAGGACCAGACGGTGTCCCATCTTTTTTTTTTTTTTTATTTATATTTAAACAAAATGAAGAGTTTAAATTTACAACAACTAGTCATATTGACTAACAAGAAGTTTTTTTATTACAAGTAAGTTTATCTAAGTCTATCTAGGGTGAGCATATAGATACGAACTAGTCATCTCCTTGCTGGTTGAAACGCCTCAAAAGGTCATTAGGTTTGAAGCGGCATAAGCGTCTGTGAGTGACATCACAAAGTAGCGCTGGAATGATGCTGTTTAAGTGTTGTCTCAGCCTGTCATAATGTTTTTTAGCAGCCTTCTGAATTTCTTGTTTGACAGTAGGTATTTTTAGGTCACGATGTAGATCAGAATTTCGCACGTAGCACGGAGCGTTAACTGCATCTCTGATTGCTTTGTTTTGAAACCTTTGCATCATATCTATTATATGTTTCTTCGCACAACCCCAGATTTGGACGCCATAGAGCCAGACCGGCTTGAAGACCTGTTTATAGATCATTAGCTTGTTTTGCTGAGATAATTTAGATCTCCTTCCAATAAGCCAAGTTAACTTTTTGTATCTTATTTTTAGCTCATTTAATTTTTTCTTGACGTGTACCTTCCATCTCAGTTTGGCATCTAGAGTCATACCTAGATATTTCGCAGAATTTGCAACTGGAATTTTTACGCTATTTAGAAATAATGAAATTTGATTTTCTCTTTTGTTAGTAAAGTCTACATGATTAGATTTTGAACTGTTTACTATCAGCTTCCATTTATTTGTCCATTGTTCAATTTCTTGAAGAGCGATTTGAAGCTTAGTGGTAGACACCTTGTTGTTTGGACCTGTAGCCATTAATACCGTGTCATCTGCAAAAGTTCCAACAATACATCTTGGATTCACTGGCAAATCATATGTGTACAGCAGGTACAGCAATGGGCCTAGGATACTCCCCTGAGGGACCCCGCGATTTATAGGATACAATTTCGAATCCGCGTCAAGTAGTTTAACTCGATAGTACCTTTCGCCAGTATACGATTCCAGTAGTTTACAATATTGCTGTGGCAGGATAGTGTTTAACTTATATGTATATCAGGCCAGAGTGCCAAACCCCGTCAAAAGCCTTTGATATATCCAGAAACACAGCTGAACAAGTTTCTTTGTTTTCTAATGCCTTTTCTATTTCGTGCGTAACTCTGTGTACTTGTTCGATTGTTGAGTGTTTTTTCCGAAATCCAAACTGATGATTTGGGATAAGATTTCTTTGACAAACTACTTTTTCAAGTCTTTTACAGATAAGCTTTTCGAACAGTTTTCCTATGGTTGGCAGGAGAGAGATTGGTCTATATGAAGTTGGAGAATGTTGGTCCTTATCTGGTTTTAGTACCATCACCACTTCAGCAACTTTCCAATAGCTAGGGACATGATTTAATTTTATACTCGCATTAAATATCTGTGCAAGTTTGGCTACTCCTTTTGGAGGTAGCTTTTTCAACACTTCACTAGTTATGAGGTCATATCCTGGTGATTTCTTTAATTTCAATTTTTTGATTTCCCCAGTTACTTCTTTATTTTTAATCCGCAAAATAGCTTCATCATCTATGTTGTTATTTGGCTCTATATGATGGGTTTCTTCTTGATTGAAGGTATTACTTAAATATTCAGCCAAAACGTGTGCCTTTTCAATATTGCTTTTCGCCCATTCATTATTATCTTTTTTTAATGGAGGATTATGAGTGATCGGTCTTTTATATTTTTTCATAGCTTTCCAGAGAGAATAGTTAGTTTTGCTATCATATGTCAAGTTTGTAAGATATTTCTTAACATTTTCATTTTTAAAATTACTGATTTCTCTTCTTAATTTTTGAGTGGCATTATTAAGGTTTCTTTTATCTTGTATTAATCGTGATTGTTGCCATTTTTTACGTAGTTTTCTTTTATTGTAGACTAGATTTAAAATTTCGACCGGATAGTTTTTATCAAATTGCTTACTATTCTGCAGTGGAGAACTGCGCCATGCCGATTTTTGAATCAAGCTTGTAAAGCAATGCGTTTCACTCTTTAGGTCATTTATACTTCGTATTTTGCAGGATAGGTCAATATTTTCATTTATCTGGGCCTTAAAATAATTCCAGTCTGTTAGACGGTTTGTTAGTGTCGGTTTAGATAGCGTAGATAGAATATTACATCCATAAGTAAGCAATATTGGAGAATGGTCAGAATTTAAGTCAATTCCTGCTTTAACTTCAATGTCTCTTTTTTGAATTTTATTTACAATAAAGAAATCAATGACATCTGGTAATTTATTTCTATCAGTTGGCCAGTATGTTGGAGAGCCAGTGGAGAGAACTTCAAAACCTGTGGCCTGACATGCTTTAAGTAATTCCTTACCCTTTGTGGTATTTAGTCTTGACCCCCATTGAACATTTTTTGCGTTAAAATCACCACCAATTATTGCTTTATGATTGTGTAATTTTAATAGATCTATGTATTGTTCATATTTTACGTTATGTCTTGGTGGACTATAGATGGACGTTATTTGTATTTTGGAACCACTCTCTTCAACTGCAACGGTTGTTGCCTGGAACTCTTCATTAGAGAGTTTATTATCTTGATAATGCTTAATGTTGGATTTAATTATAACGGCACTTCCGCCTCTAGCATTATTGCTTGGATGAATAGTATGATAAATATTATAGTTTTTAAAATTGATATACGTTTCTTTTGTAAAATGAGTTTCGCTTATTAGGCATATGTCTATATTTTCTGTTAGCAGAAGTAATTCTAATTTGTTTTTGTGTTGAAGCAAACCATTTGCGTTACATTCCATAATTTTAAGAGCAATCATACAGATGTACAATTATGTTTTTGTTCTAAGTTGTCTAGGCGATTTTCTATTGCCATTAGTTTTTCAAGAATAACAGAGAGGACATTTTGTGATTCATCAGATATATTTATTTTTTGGGTTACGGAGGTTGTTGGCTTAATAGCGTCTGCATATGATACTTTAGCGATTCTTCGACTTGAGTATATTATTGGTCTTTCGATATTATCTGTTTGGACTGGGACAGGAACTTTTTTTGTTTTTTGGTCCCTTAATTTTTGAAGCTCTTTTGCGACTACACAACCGCGATATGACGCTGGGTGTTGCTCCCCACAGTTGCAACATTTTGGGTGACTATCATCGGGTTTTTCACAATTTATAGTTTCATGCTTACCTGCACATTTCACACACCTTGGCTGCTTTTGACAGTAGTTTTTGGTATGGTTGAAAGATTGACATTTGGTGCACTGCGGGATAAGTTTAGAGGGTTTTATTGTTTCTATAGATACTATTGTATTTAAGATTTCTTTGATTTCATGGATTTTGTTCGTATCTTCTACTGCCTCAAAGGTTAATATGGACATATCCAGTGGTTTCTTGGTTTTAAATTGTAGCTTATTAAGTGCGCTGACAATTTTAAAACCCTTTTCTGCAAGGTCGCCTACAATATCTTTAGGGTCGCATGAGTGATGCAGGTTTTTTGCTATTACTCTTATTGGTCTAAGCTGTTTATGTTCATAAGAGTGCCATGAGAGATTTGCTTCATTTAGAGCTCGAGTTACTTCCCGATAATCGTTACAATCGAAAGTGCTAATTTTACATAAGTCGTTATTCATTAGTTTCAGCAAAAATTTATTTTTGCTTTCCTTTGTAGTAATTTTTCTTATGTGATTGTAATTATCAGAGACAGTTACCATATTTGGAGGTGGACGAAGCTGGGTTGATGTCTTTTCCGTTTCTTTAGAATGCTTTTTTGTCACATTGTTGAGAATTGGTGACACACTTGGAGATGTAGTAGCTTTGCGCTTTTTTGAGGCTCTTTTATTATTTTTTTTAACGATCCAGTCGGTTTCTCGAGCAAGCTCTTCCTCGTCTGTTTCGAAAGTTATGGTGGTTTGCTCTTTCGGAACATTGTTGTTGACAAGTTTCGACCTTAATTTTTGGTTTTCACTTTTGAGTTGGATAATTTCTTGATGAAGTTTGCCGCATAAGACTTCTAATTCTCTCATTTTTTTATTAAGAGCTTCATTATTTTTGCCATTAGTGTGGCTGGTGTTTGTGGACATGTTAATTTCGTATGGAACTATATCTTTTGGACTGTTTGGAGAAATTTTGTTTAAATTATTATTTTTATTACTAATTAATTTAATTTTATTTGCTATAGCAATCTCACTAGCGGTTTTTTTAATGTTTATTTCGGTATTCGATTTACCTATAGTTTTGTTTATAGGTTGATCGTTTATTTTAATGTCTTCTGCATTAAGCGTTATGTAGCCATTTAGGCCATTTTCACTTATTAGTGAATGTCTTCGTATATTACTTTTACAATTGTTCATAAAAAATTAAATATTAAAAGAAATAAATTTTTTAGTTTGATGATCAGTGATTATATAGTATATATATAGAATACTAAATTTTTACAAAAAAATTAAAAATATGCACTGTGGCAACGCCACTTTTATTAATTGCAACTTTCGTTAAAGAATAAACAAACAAATGCTGTCTCTATCAGCTGTTTTGAAAGTATTAGTAACTTTCAGCAATTTTATTGCTTTTGATTAATTTGTTTTGATTTTTTTGTTTTTTATTAAAACCAAAATTCAGAAATATGTTTTGCAATTTAAACACACAAACCGCACTTTTGCTGACACGGATCGCGACAACTAGAGTGTACGTTTATTATTTAATCTTTGTGTGCACTTATTTAAATTTGTTTCTTTAAATTTTAGATTTAAATTTAGATAAAAACGGAGCGTCCGCAGTTGGAGTGTCTTGTTTAGTTAACAGTTTATATATCTCCCATCTGAGGTAATAAAGTTGATAGCAGACGACCGCCCACAAACCCTGCTTGAACTGTTCAACTCTTGTCTAAAGGAAGGCATTTTCCCAGAGCCTTGGAAAAAGCAGCAACTAACTCTAATTAGCAAAGGGAAGGGCAACCCCGAGATGCCAAATGCATACTGACCACTTTGTATGCTCGACACATCAGGGAAACTGCTGGTGCGACTACTAAAAGCGCGCATAACAGCATCCATTGAGAGCGCTGGGGGATTATCCAGCAGACAACACAGCTTCCGGCCAGGAAAGTCTACCGTTGGAGCTATCGCTGATGTGGCGGCATCCGTAGAAGCCGCACAATGTGGTAATGCTTACTCGAAGCGCATAGTACTTCTGGCGGCTCTAGACATTAGAAACGCGTTCAATAGCTTACAATGGACCGATGTGATAAACGCCCTTGAAGGACGCTTTAGTACACCGATGTACTTGATGCGAATGATCCGCAGCTACCTTATTGATAGAGAACTTCTCTACCACACAAGCAGTGGCGCAAAAATTAAAAAGATCTCTTCCGGAGCAGCACAGGGCTCCGTCCTTGGCCCCGATCTATGGAATGCGAGTTATGATGAAATATTCTCCATTGAAATGCCGGAAAACGTACACCTAGTAGGCTTGGCCGATGATGTAGCCGCAGTCATCACAGCGCGAAATGTAACCGAAGCACAGCTCAGACTGAATCAGGTCATGCTACGCATGAATGGATGGATGACGGTGGTCTAAAGCTAGCAACTGAGAAGACGGAACTGATCATACTAACGAAGCAGCAAATACCCTTGGATATTGAAATGCGGGTTTGGAACTTGACCATTAAAACGTCCAAGGTAATTTTTTATTTATTTATTTAAATGCATTAAGGGACAACCCTTTTTATTGCAGTATCTTAAAGCTAATTTAAAGAATTAAAATAAAAATAAAAAATGCAATAAAATAAAAGAAGTAATTAAAGTTTTCAGAGAATATAGTAATAACATACGTAAAAAGTATTAAAATTATATTTACTGATTAACAACGAAACAAAAAGGAAGCAGCATGAAATATTTAAATAACAGAATTTAAGTTAATAACAAACAAATTACAATAAATTTAATTATATAGCAGCAAAAAACAACCAAATCAATGAATATAAAAAAGGAAAGAAATTAATAAAGACAAATAAACGTGACGTTAACCCAGTTCATTTTTTAACAGTTTCTTAAAAACACTCGGATTAACTGCATTTCTTGTTGTGCTTGAAAGAGCATTCCATATTCTAACAGACTGAATAAAGAAAAACTTAGTAGTGGAGGCAAAACTAAATCTGGGAATGATGAAAAGACGAGATCTGTTAGATCTAGTTAGCTGCAAGCAATCAAAAATGTACTTCGGCGTAGTAGTGGATAAAAGTCTGAACAAAAATAAGCATACTCGAAACTGCATATATTGTTCAATATCACAATATCACAGAATCACATTTCTATAAATACCTAAGTGATCGAAGCGTCTAAGACCAAAAGCATATCGCGTGCAGCAGTTTACTAAGCTTCGTAACTTATTAAGGGATTCAACATCAAGTTTTGAGCACACTAAAGAGGAGTACATAACGATAGGAATAATTAGTTGTTTTACCAACAAAACACGCATGTCAATAGATATATACTTCACAGAAAGGTTCAGACCTCTTAAACATGCAAAAGATTTTCTGATAACTTGGTTAACATGTTCGCCAGCATGCAGATTAGTATTCAAATGGAACCCCAAACATTTTGCCGAATTAGTATATTTAATAATTGAGTCGCCAAGTGTTACAGATAGCAAGAAATCAACATTAATATTTAGCCTAGCAATTGGTAGAATTGAAGACTTGTTTGTATTAAGGAACATATTATTTTGCGTAGCCCATACCACTATATATGATAAATCTACATTAGTCATTTGCACGAGGTCATTAATATCAGAAATCCGACAAGATAGATTCATTAGAACATCATCTGCATACGCATGTAATTTAGCATACTTACATATTGAAAAAATATCATCAATATAAATTGAAAATAAAAGAGGTCCTAGTACAAAGCCTTGAGGTACCCAGTAAATAAAGGTTTCAAATTAGAAAAAGCATTCTCTACGAGTACCCTTCCAGTTAAGTAGCTATAAATAAATTCTGAGGCCGACCTAGAAAAATAAAAGGAATGAAAAAGCTTTTTACATAATAGAGAATGGTCAACACAGTCAAAAGCTTTGGTAAAGTCAAGGAGACATAAAAATGTTACTAAGTTTTGATCATAGCTACATCGAATATCTTCGAGGACCTTAAGCATTGCCGTCGTGCAACTATGACCTTTTTTAAACCCAGACTGGAGAGGAGAGAGAAGTTTAAAGCAGTTAAGATGAGTACGTATTTGATCAGCCATAATGTTCTCACACACTTTAGAGAGTGAAGGGAGAATACTGATTGGACGATAATCGGAACATGAGGATGCATTAGCCTTTTTTTCAATAGGAATAATCTTGGCTTTTTTCCAAACAGTAGGAAAACATGATGTAGTGAAACAGTGGTTAATAATGTGCGTCAAAGGAATAATAATAAACGCCAGTATAAGTTTAATAAATTTATGTGGAATTTCATCTATTCCAATAGCGTTTGACTTAATTTTTATGACATTGTTAAAAACAGTTTCTTCACTCACACATACAAAGTCAAAAATGCGTTCGGAGGGAACACTCTCAAGTTCAGGGAAGACCGGAGCAACGTTCAATCTCTGTCCTATAGGAACAAAGAAATCATTTAAAATGTTAGGATCAATGCTACATACATTTCTTGAGCTATTAACCACCCCTAGAGCTTTAATGTTGCTCCAAAGTGATTTTGTAGGTAATGAGGTATCTAGTTTAGATTTAAAGAACCTAGATTTAGCAAGATAAATAGCCATTCGAGCCAAATTTCGAGCTGCTTTAAACCGCATCCAGTTAAAAACATTCGGATATCTTTTCCACACTGCATACTTCCTATTTCTCTTGTTTATCATACGATTGATGTCTGTACTGAACCATGGACATGAAGAACTTTTGACATGTATAGTACGATATGGAATATACTGATGCAAATAATTAATAATTATATTGTTTGACTGTCAATTTGTCATCAACTGAAGCACCAAACCAGCAATTACTCCAGTCAACAGTGCTAAGATCACGACATAGTAACTGAGTATCAACTGATTTAAAATCCAATAATCTAAGGTAGTAAAGATTTATTTATTATTTACTAAGATAGTAAATAATAAATCATGATCGGAAACAAACGAAATCTGATCAAATAACAACACTTTGGTCAGATCAGACACTATCACTAAGTCGAGGAGACTTGGGCGTACATTATTACAATATCTAGTAGGCACGGTATTATTCACAATGCTTAAACCAAGCATAGCTATAAGGTCATTCAGTGCAGACACTTTAGCATTGCTCAAAAGAATATCAATATTAAAATCACCAAATATGGCAATAAAATCAAAATTGACAGCAATAGGAAGGAGGGATTCAAAAAGAGGACCACTACAGTATCTTTTGCTGGGGTTATAAGCACATGTAACTAGAATTTTATTACTACCTAAATAGATACTTACACATATAAATTCAATTTCACTTTCTTCCGATACACAGATCAATTGACTTTTTAAATATGATTTACAATAAATAGCAACGCCGCCACCCAATTTATATTTCCTATCATGTCGAAATAAAACAAAGTCGCTTATAGATAGGTATGAGCTATCAAGATGGAAGTCAAACCAAGTCTCAGAAATGCAGATAACATCTACTTTGCTGTCTTCAAAAACAGCTCTTACATGATCTAATTTTAAGCCAGAAAGACTTCTCGCATTGAAATGAACTATATTAATACCACGTTGTTGTTTACAAAAACTATTAATTAAAGTTTTATCCTCCACGACTGACTTCTAGAATATTGTGGCTTAAGCCGTTAGCGTTCCAGTGGCAGATTTTGAATGCATTCATTCTGCTCTCAATAGTCTAGAGATAAGTGCTTGATTCTGGACCATAATTTGCGTCATGGACTGCATCATTCTTTGCAACCATTCCATAAACTTATCCATCCTTAGTATAAAAGAAGTAAACGTGGGCTGCATTGGCGCTGATTGTGTGTCAATGTTTTTATTTATCTGATCCGGAGACTCCCTCAGAGTATTAGCATACGATGTTTGAGAAAACTCATTTGGGGCCGTGTAGATATTATTATTTAAATGAGGAAATTGCTCAGGTGAGAGGTTAATATTAGGGATTTGTTTCTGTTTGGCTACGGTCATTTTATTCTTTAGAGCTAGAAAAACAGGGTAGCCGCGATAGTTGGCTGTGTGATTGCCTTTGCAGTTCGAGCAAATCTTGGCTTCTTCATTTTGCTTGCTTTTTGGACAACTTTCCGTAGAGTGCAATTCTGAACAAAAAACACATACACTGTTGAGTTTGCAATAGGTCTTGGTGTGACCATACTCGATTACAATTAAGGCATTGTACTGGTTCTCTTCTCTTATGCGGCTGCTCGATGGTAATTTTCCTGTGAAGTAGATATTGTGGAGAATATATCAGCTGAACTTCACGTTTTTTAAGCTTGCTTACATCATAATTCAACTCAATTTTATAAAGAGGTTGTGGGATACGTTCTCTATTTATGATATTATAAATACTTTTGACCTCAAAATTTTTTTCCTCTAGAGCTGTTTGAATTTCCCCTATATCTAGACCTGGCTCAATACCTTTTATGACCACTGACAGACCTTTATTGCTTTTTAGCTGATAAGAATAGAATTGTTTATTTTCTTTTTCCAAGATAGATACTAGTTTTCTGTATTGATCTTCATTAGATACCTGTATTTTAGTCTCAATAATATTCCCTTTCCTTGAAGGAGCAACGTAAAAGCTGTCTTTTCCTAATATAGTAGTTAAAGCCTTAACTAATTCATTTGAGCTTTTTTCTCTTAGGAAAATTGGTGGCGGTTTGTACTGTTTAATTTTGTTTCTAATGGGTTCCTTTTCTTCCTTGTCAGTGAGTATAGCAAACCTATTTTGTGAGCTTTGACTTCTGATGATTTTAAGTGAGTTTTCATTTGCAGGAGGGGAGGATGGTTGCGTTTCTTTATTGTTGAAAAATAGCGATCAATGCCAATCTGTTTATTATTTGATATATTGGGGCAGTTTGATAAATTGGGTGATGAGATAATTTTTGTGACTGTAGCAGCAGTGTTTATAAATTCAGGTGTCTTACCTTGTTTCCGATTTGAAACTATTTTCCAATTGTTGTTAACAGGGATGGTGTTTTTGTTGGGCATGTTTAGATATGACTTTTTATCTTCAAAAAATTCGTTTTTCCCTTCTCTGTGCAATTGTTGTAGCTGTAGTTGGAGTTGTTTAATTTGATCTTCTAAAAATTTTACTTGCGCTGATTTAAGTGCTTCTTCGTTTGAGGCTCCCGAAATCATGTTATTTGATACCTGGTTCATGATCATGTCGGGTTCTTTAGAATTGATGTCTTTTTGATTATATAGTAGAATATTTTTAAAATTTTCATTTTTATTGGTAATTAAATTTATTTTGTTTGCTATAGCAATTTCACTAGCTGTTTTTTTAATGTTTATTTCGG
This sequence comes from Teleopsis dalmanni, assembly GCF_002237135.1. Classification (NCBI taxonomy): domain Eukaryota; kingdom Metazoa; phylum Arthropoda; class Insecta; order Diptera; family Diopsidae; genus Teleopsis; species Teleopsis dalmanni. The sequence goes on along the minus strand of NC_051846.1, from coordinate 100,342,453 downwards.
TTGTAGATTTACCTATAGTTTTGTTTATAGATTGATCTTTTATTTTAGAATCTTCTGCATTTAACGTTATGTAGCCATTTAGGCCATATTCACTAATTAGTGAATGTCGTTGAATAATATTTTTACAATTGTTCATAAAAGATTGGTTTTATATTTTTAGAAATAATTAAAAATATACACTGTGGCAACGCCACTTTCGTAATTTTTACTTTTGTTAAAAAATAAACAAATGCTGTCTCTGTCAGCTGTTTGAAGGTATTAGTAACAAAACACTATTTATTTATTTTAATGTTTTTGATAAAAATTTGGTTTTTGGTAAAATTCAAAAATATATTTTCTAATTAAATATAGGAACCGCACTTGTGCTGTCTCGGATCGCGATAACTAGAAAGTACGTTTATTATTCAATTTTTTTAATTTAAATAAGTAAATTTATTTCTTTGAATTTTAGATATAAATTTAGATAAACACGGAGCGTCTGCAATTTGAGTGTTGTTTCTGCAAGTACAAAAATATATATAATGAATGATATATCTGGGCAACCAGCTGGACTCCAGGATGTCGTATTGGGCCCAGATAAAACATGCCGTTGAAAAAGCTTCAAAGGCCTCAGCGTCCTTAAGCAAGCTAATGGCAAACGTTGGCGGCCCAACAGAAGGCAAGCGAAAACTACTAATGACAGTTGTGAACGCGATTCTACTCTACGCTTCTGAAGTATGGTCTAACGCATTACAGATTAACCAGAAGTGAAATGCGCTCGAAAAAATCCAGAGAACAGCGGCACTCAGGGTAGCATCTGCATACCGTACGGTCTCAGGTGCGGCGGTCCTTGTTATAAGCAGCTCAATACCCATCGACCTCATGGCCATGGAACGGAGGCAGGCATGGTTAAGCCGCCAAAGCAACGAGAACAACAGCGTAGCCACAAATTATCGGGAACATACAATGATAGAGTGGCAAAATCGGTGGGGCAACGAAACTAGTGGCAGATGGACTGCAAGACTCATCCCTGATTTAGCGGTCTGGACCACAAGCAAGTTCGGCGAGGTCAATTATTACCTGACGCAACTCTTCTCCGGGCACGGGTACTTTGGCAAGTACCTGTACCGGATGAACATTCGAGAAGAGCAGAGCTGCATCTATGGCGATGTAGATGTCGATGACACTGAACACACTTTTTTTGAGTGCAACCAATGGTCAACAAAGAGAGCCAGCCTGCAAGCACGGATAGGTGGCAATTGGACCCCGGAAAACGTAGTACCCTTACTATTGGCAAGTGAGAGCAACTGGTCCGTGGTGGCGAGGCACGTGGAGGCAGCACTGCGTGCAAAAAAGAGGCGCCTGGACGCAGGTACAGCAGCAGCGACGTAAGATTAAATCTTACAATCAGGATGTGCATGATCTGAAGCAATACCTAGTGGTGGTTCCGGGTCATTTACTTCATCCTGGAAAGGGAAGTTTTTTAGCATGTCAGCGATTAGCGCGAACCGTGCACTACCCACAGAAAGACGTTTTCTGCGGGTGTGTGTAGACATTTTTTGTTCCTCAGCCTCGAAATAAAAAAAAAATATATATTTTTCGATAAATAAATACTTAAAAAGCATAACACTTAAAATTTTATACGTACACGTATTTTGTACAACTTAAAATGATACTTACTTCACTATACAAGTAACTAAATACCATATTTGCGAACAAAACACATATAAAAATGTTTGTACTATCAAAGAGAGAAAAATATGCTATGGGTCCAAGCACACACTGGACCACACGGCACTTTTCGGTAAACTACTTTTCAAAAAAAAAATTTAATTTTGCAGGGAATATTTTTAACGTAAAATAAGACCTTTCTGAAAATTACACCATAAAATTTCAAGTTTGAACATGCCTGGTACTTAATGGGTTAAGATCTCTGATTTGCTTATCTTTGGTCTAGACATACTTGTTAAATTTCTTATATTATGTATTCGTTCTCTTGTGCTATTACAAAACAGCTGTTCAATATATTGCTTCACATAAGTCAAACTTAAGGCACTGAACTTATCATTCTGTTCTGCTTGTCTATCATGTATGAAGCATGATATTTGCGGTATACGCCACTTGCTTCTTTAAATTTTTTTATGAATATTAAAATCGTCATGAGCTCTTTGGAGTTTTTCTATCTCACAACATTCATTATTCAACCATGATATTTTAGCCTGCCGTATTTTAGTTTTTATAATGCGGTTGTAGTCTTGTCGATTTTTATTCCTAAAAATAATAATTTAGTTTAGTTTAGTTTTACATTTAAGTGACATTATTCTGTCAGAGTAAGGTATAAATTCAGTAGCTGAGTTAACTATTCTTTTCGAAATTATTATTCCCACGCCTTTTCTATGCAGTGGGGTGTTATTTCCCGAATAAAAAATCTTATATTGGTTAGATATTAATTGGACATAATCAATCCACCAAGTTTCACTTATTCCAAAAATGTCAATTTCCATATGTTTCATTTTGTTAATGGTATTAGCCAGTTTACCTGCTTCGAAGAAACTGCGAACATTCCATGTTCCAATCTTAAGTTAATGATTTGTTTTACCTCAGGGGACTCTTAGCACCCTCGTATTGCCGGAGACTAGGGGCCGTGGCTCTATGTTGTCTCTCATCTTGCTCACACTGTTTTTGAAATGCGATATTTCTAGGGATATATACTGTAACGACCTTTTCCGGCCCTTTCTATAGCTGAGGTATACTCATACACCAGAGTATACCAGGATTCGTTAAAAGAAATTTATACAAGTAAAGAAGAAAACATCTGTATTCTGTGTTTTTAAAATAACATTTATTCGTACCTTAACAAAAGAAAATATTTATTCGTGGCATTACAAAGGAAAATATTGGAGTTATAAGTAGTAATAAAATTAAGAGTGTGAGTGTTGGAAGCGTTGTGTTCGTCGAAATCGTTGAGCTCGTTGTAGTCGTCTATAGTGTGGAAAGTGTTGGAAAACGTTGATGTCGCTGTGATCGTTGGAAAGTGTTGATAGTGTGGTTACCGTTGGAAAGTATTGAAAATGTCAGAAATCAGTATTGTAACGCCTTGCAATTAAAGAAATTCCAAATAGCTTTAGAACTATACCGCTTGGGAATGAGTAATCTTGCTATCAATTCAATAAAATCCTTGTCAGCTATAGCCAGACAAAGGTCTCTTCCTGAGGTTCCGCTTGACCACGCTCGATAGCAATTGCCAAACACTTGTAGTCCCACACGCCTTCTGACAGTGTTGTTGACTCGTCGTCCATTCTTCCATCAGCTATGGTCAAATGGAAGTCTGGATGCTAGTTAAATTACCCTACGCCATCATAAGCCAAGCAGAAGGTAACTCAACTGGATAAATTTCCCTACGCCAGCGTCAACCAAGCAGAAGGCATTTCAACCACCATCACTTCGCATAAACCAGTTCATCCATGCACATGGCGATCGTCAGCAATGACCAAACGAACCAACATATGCCTGGACAACTAGTCCGAGCTCCCACTGTCGTCCCTAATAGAATTGACTCACCTTGCAATGAAAGAAATTCCAAATAGAACGATTTGGCAATTTCGTTGCCCTTTTATTTGAAATTCTTTCCATTACAGGCAAAAACAAAATTATTTTTAAGTAAACAAAGTCCCGTAAATTTGTCAAAACAAATTTCTTATTGTTGTACACATTGCAATCAAATTTAATAAAAATGACTGCATCACATAAAAAATGCGTGCACAATATTTTCTTAAATTCGTTTATGCAGACAAACAAGAGGAAAGTTATAACAAAATTAACTAACTTTTATTAGCTGCAAAAAAAAACTAATCAAAACATATTTCATAATGACCCTGTATCATTCGTTTATAAAATATATTTCTTTTTAATATGAAATTTACAGGGTCATTATCCATCAACAATTTAATTTAATATGTTAAAAAAAACTTGCTAAATGTAACTATTAATTTAATTTGTGGGGTTAAATTTAACTGTAAAATTTGGGTCTTACAATACTTCGATGGTTTCCCGTTGCCTTCCGAAGGGTTTACGTTTTCCGTTCTTGTTTCAGCCGCCCTTAACATAGGGATTAAACGCTGTTTGAAGCCGCTCATTCTGAGGTCATACGCTACTAATAATTGGTTTGTCAAAGAGGTTTTCCTTCCTCTACCTGTGCGGTTCGCGAGAGGTATTTCATTTCCCTCTTACCACCCATTTCTGGGAGTCATTCTTCTATCCGGCACATGGAGACGAAAAACGAGTAAAAAAATTAAATGCTTTGTGGAATAATTTCGAATTTAATGGTGCTGAACTGAAAGCACTGCCACAACCTGAACTCGAATATAAATATTTCATTGCAGGTTATTAGCAGAAAATCTCCAATCTAATGGTCAAATATGATGATCAGTTCAAAATAGAAAAAGCAAGGCTAATCCTAAAACAACCGATTATTAAGCCCAAGAGGGTCACAGAAAACTACACCACTCACACGAATTCTTCAAAACAAATCGCCTTTGATACATGCACTTCATATAACTATAGATGAGATATATAAAGATATATATATAAGTAAGCATCCCAGCTATTATATTCTTAAATTTTCTCCGATAGAAAAATATCAGAAAGAACTGGCGCTCAACAATGACGACATATCGTCGTTCGCAGATGCAGAAGACATCGTTGGATATATGTATTTAGGATCAATATTATGCAATAGATAAAAATGCCTAAAATGTTTTAATCTATTCAATGCAACACAGTCGATCAAAAGAAGCATTAACGTTGTAACGACACAAATTTACACAGTAAATTTCTATGTTACATATAGCAAGAAAAAGCGAAAAAGAAAATCTGTGTGTCACCTAACCATTACCTCTACACATCGTAAAATTAAGGACACTCACGTGAGAAATACTGCAATGAATTTATCTAAAAAATATGAAATTGAATAAAAATATTTATTCATAAATCACATGGACATTACCTGCGATCCGCGGTTCCAGCGTGCCGTGGGCATCGATGCATGCAATGTGCAGAACCTTAAATATGCGATAAAAAAAAATGAATTTCTTGTTACAATTTATGAATGGAAAAAAAACTTGTATTGGAATTTTAAACTCAACAACAAATGAACACGTTTAATTATTTAAAAAAAAATATTATATATATATTTACATATTAAAAATATGTAAATAAAACACAAAACAATTTAACACTCAGTTTTGCACATTTCTAATTTCTTTATACACGTAAAAAAAAAACAAAACAAACTCCGACAATAACAAATCAACAAAACACGCCAACACCAGTTTTTTTTTTGATTATTTATTTTGTCACATTTAATTTTGAATAATATTAAATATATATAATTCATAATATATATCTAATGTACCTTGTTTTGAATTATTAAATTAACATACTTTATTTTAAATAATAAAGTGCTAAGTAAAAAAAACACACACTCGGAAGTACGCGTAGTAAGTACACAAAGCCGCGGCGAAATAAAAGAAGAGGAAAAACATGCAAACATGGAAAAACACAAGAAGTACACAATATAACACAAAAAAGTTCAGCTTTACGGCGAAGTTAACTACAGCAATTAATACTGGTGCGCTACATCAAAAAGCCCCGGTATGTTCGGTATAAAAGAAGGAACATATGATATGATAGGGGACTTGGTTTTTGACTAGTGAAGAAGCAAGTACTCTGGCTCATTCGGCCTTCTGGTAAATTTTACCAAGGACTTAAATTTTCACTCATACAAAGACATTTGGTCTTCTGGCACATTTTGCCAAAACCTGGCTCATTCGGCCAAATGATTATTTTCCTGCCAGGAGTCTTTTAGGAAAACGAACCGAAGCTAAAAGTAAAAATAAACCTCGTCAACGAGTAATACAGTGAGCAGAAAACGTAAATCTACATTAAGGTCATAGTCACCCACAGCAGTAATAATTTCTGTGTGCCCGTCGTCAACGGTGATGCACATTTTTTTCCCTTCAATTATTAAATAAAAGAATACTTTATTTGAATTATAATTTATCATATGCTGAATAGCTTATTCAGCAATTATTTAATTACACTTTGTTATAATAAGTTTCTTTTATGAAGTAAATAAAATATATAATTAATATATATAATCAAAGTTCTTTTCTTCTAAAACTACGTCTCAGCAAAAATATAAATATATTGTCTCGACTCTGGACGACGGCTGAGGATATCCCAGCAAAAACTAAAGATTTTTGAACGTCACCCAAAAGTGTCGCTACAATTGGCGCCCGAGCAGGGACAAGAGTTTTAGAGAAAAGAACGCACTAGGAACATAAAGAACAGTGTACAAACGTTTCAGGAAAAGTCGTTAGACTACACACAAAGTCGTTTAAACCACTAAACACAATAAACTGGTAACATGGTCAAGACGGCATGGATTTCCATAGCGCGCAAAGAGGATTTGATTTTAATTCTAGAAGAAGTCAAGGCCAGTACATCAGGAACCGTTGAGGAGCTACGGAAGCGTGTACGTGATCATCTAACAACTAAAGAAAACCCGACAAAATTACTAGACAAAATTGTGGAAATGGAAGCCAAATATGATCGTAGTCTTTCACCCAAACTTTCAGGTTTCGAAACAGAAATACCGAAAATACATATCTCAGAGCCAATCACGATGAATAACAGGTTTGAGGACATAGCGCGAATCGCCAATCAAGTTTGTAAATGGACTGTACATTTCGATGGTGAAACAAATCCATTACCATTTTTGAAAAAACTGGAAACACTCTCCGAAACATATAAGATTCCCCAGGACATTTTGCCAAGGACTATGCCAGAAATACTCGAAGGAAGAGCCCTAATGTGGTTCCGTAATAATAATCGAAGATGGACGCAATGGTCAAGTTTTACACAGGACATTCGAGACTTCTTTCTGCCCTCTAACTATTTGGATCAACTAGAAGATTCGATTCGTAATAAGTAACAACAGAAGAGTGAGTCGTTTAAAAATTATGCTTTAAAGTTACAGGATTTGATGCGGCCAGCTGAGCTAACAAGGGGACAACAATTAAATCGAATCTATCGAAATAGTAGGTCAGAATATCAGCTACACATTAAACCACGTGAATTTACCTCTCTGGAAGGTTTGATCAAGTTAGCTGAGGAATTCGAGCGACTTATTCAACTAAGTAACATAGAGCGCCAACACACTCTCGATTGGTCACCGCCGGTTCCCGTTTATAGAATACAGACCGGAAGGGTAGACATGCGAAGTACTTGTTACAGATGTGGGGAAGCAAATCATTTTACACGAGAATGCACAAAGCCTAGGAAACTTTTTTGCTGGATTTGTGGCATTCTAGACCGTCGAGCGATCGAGTGTTGTAGGAAAAACCCAACCTACGGGAATCATCAGAGCCCATCGGGAAACTCCTTGGGGGTTGTCACGCCAGGCGGGACGACAACCACCCGATCATCTTACCCGTCAAATTAGAATTCAGTCATCCAAAACTAATGGAGAAAAGGATAGTCCCTAATCAAAGCGGTTAATCGAATGATTATATCTAGCAGGAAATTAACCAGTCACCAATCCAACCAACCACAAAGCAAGCAACAACAGTAACAGCTAGAAGTCCAGTAACAAATCCACTACCCACGCTAAGCATGCCGCATCGAAGTGATTCAGAACCACACTCAGTACCACTACAGGGAAAACCACAAAAGCAGGCGTTGCCTAAATGCGTCGTAACTCCTCCACAGATTTCACCGTCTCATAGGGAAATTCCAGAAGTTTGTTATCACCAAGCCCATGCACAACAGTCGCTAGCCAACCGCAATCAAAACACACAACCACGAGAGCAAAAGCATCAAATCGAAGAGCATGATTTATCATCACGTCCAGCACTGCCACAACGTTTAACGATAGTACCAGAGTCATCATATGTCCATCATCCATTGTTACCAACTTCTATAAGTTCAGAATCATCGTCGCAAACGCCACAGAGTCATTCGCAAAGTAATTTCAAATCATTGTCGCAAACGCCACAGAGTCATTCGCAAAGTAATTTCAAATCATCATCGCAACCGCCACAGTGTAATTCGCAAAGCAACTTTAAACCATCGTTACAACCAGAGAAACTTGATATATATAATTCATAATATATATCTAATGTTATTTGTTTTGAATTATTAAATTAACATACTTTATTTTAAATAATAAAGTGCTAAGTAAAAAAAACACACACTCGGAAGTACGCGTAGTAAGTACACAAAGCCGCGGCGAAATAAAAGAAGAGGAAAAACATGCAAACATGGAAAAACACAAGAAGTACACAATATAACACAAAAAAGTTCAGCTTTACGGCGAAGTTAACTACAGCAATTAATACTGGTGCGCTACATCAAAAAGCCCCGGTATGTTCGGTATAAAAGAAGGAACATATGATATGATAGGGGACTTGGTTTTTGACTAGTGAAGAAGCAAGTACTCTGGCTCATTCGGCCTTCTGGTAAATTTTACCAAGGACTTAAATTTTCACTCATACAAAGACATTTGGTCTTCTGGCACATTTTGCCAAAACCTGGCTCCTTCAGCCAAATGTAGTTAGAAATTATCCTTGTCATATGTTTTACTTTTTGAATTTTTTTTGTATTAACCTGGCTCATTCGGCCAAATGATTATTTTCCACAGTACAAAGTAACCGGTTCGTCAACGGTGATGCACATTTTTTTCCCTTCAATTATTAAATAAAAGAATACTTTATTTGAATTATAATTTATCATATGCTGAATAGCTTATTCAGCAATTATTTAATTACACTTTGTTATAATAAGTTTCTTTTATGAAGTAAATAAAATATATAATTAATATATATAATCAACGTTCTTTTCTTCTAACAAACCACGTCTCAGCAAAGTATAAATATATCGACTGACTCAGGAACACGCTCAGGACATCACAGCAAAAACTACAAAAGTTGAACGTTACCTAAATGTGTCGTTACACCCCATGGATTTCACTGCATCATCGGTTCAGCTCCAGAAGATTGTTATGCCCACAGCTGATGCAGAACATTCGATATGCGATCCGAAATCAGAATTTCATTACCACAATTGATCAAAATCATCAAATTGAAGAGCTTGATATTTTCATCTCGTCCACAAATCCACAACGTTAACAGATTGTAACAGAATATCATATATATCATCCATTGTTACCAACTTCTATAATACACAAACATCGTCGCAAACACCACAGAGTATCGCAAAGTAATTTCAAATCATTATAACAAAAGAAACAGAGTCATTCGCAAAGTAATAAATCATATCGCAACAGCAACAGTGTAATTCGCAAAGCAACTTGAAACATCGTTACAACCAAGAAACATGATAATATAATTCATAATATATATCTAATGTTATTTGTTTTGAATTATTAAATTAACATACTTTATTTTAAATAATAAAGTGCTAAGTAAAAAAAACACACACTCGGAAGTACGCGTAGTAAGTACACAAAGCCGCGGCGAAATAAAAGAAGAGGAAAAACATGCAAACATGGAAAAACACAAGAAGTACACAATATAACACAAAAAAGTTCAGCTTTACGGCGAAGTTAACTACAGCAATTAATACTGGTGCGCTACATCAAAAAGCCCCGGTATGTTCGGTATAAAAGAAGGAACATATGATATGATAGGGGACTTGGTTTTTGACTAGTGAAGAAGCAAGTACTCTGGCTCATTCGGCCTTCTGGTAAATTTTACCAAGGACTTAAATTTTCACTCATACAAAGACATTTGGTCTTCTGGCACATTTTGCCAAAACCTGGCTCCTTCAGCCAAATGTAGTTAGAAATTATCCTTGTCATATGTTTTACTTTTTGAATTTTTTTTGTATTAACCTGGCTCATTCGGCCAAATGATTATTTTCCACAGTACAAAGTAACCGGTTCGTCAACGGTGATGCACATTTTTTTCCCTTCAATTATTAAATAAAAGAATACTTTATTTGAATTATAATTTATCATATGCTGAATAGCTTATTCAGCAATTATTTAATTACACTTTGTTATAATAAGTTTCTTTTATGAAGTAAATAAAATATATAATTAATATATATAATCAACGTTCTTTTCTTCTAAAACCACGTCTCAGCAAAAATATAAATATATTGTCTAGACTCTGGAAGACGGCTGAGGATATCCCAGCAAAAACTAAAAATTTTTGAACGTCACCCAAATGTGTCGTTACAACGTTGGAGGCACATGCATCAACTTCAGCTCAGCAAAAATAGTTCTGCCAACATTTGATGGAGACTATTTGAAATGGATCGAATTTAGAGTTTCATTTCAACAATTGATTCACGATCAATCCACAAGTGCAGCCCTTAATATATTTCATCTGTCTACAAATCTAGTAGGAAACAGAATTCTGAACAGAATACCAATATATCTTGGAATATTTTATCCAATCTGTATGACAACAAACGGCTTCTAGTAACACCATTGCTAAACAAATTGTTATCACACCCAACCATAACAATAGAAATAGCAAGTCTCAAAGGCATACATGATATTACAAAGGAATATTATTATGGGTTAGCAGCTCGAGAAATCTTTAAATGACAATCGAAGGATAATGTCGTTAGAAGAATTGTTGCGATTTCTGATAGGAAAATTTCAAGTATTCGAATTAATGACGAATTGAAACATCAAACGATTTCAAAAATCCGCTAATGCAGCAATAGCACTTGCAGCTACAGATTCAGCAACAAAATGTTACACTTGCACTAATAACCATGAATTGTTTTCATGTGAAAGTTTGAATCGAAAATCCATACAGCAGAAGTACGTATGACTTAAACGTCATAACTTGTGTACAAATTGCATGAGACCCGGTCATAATGCATTGCGAAAGAAGACATAAAACGCTGTTGCATCAATACAATAGATAATCAGTTCAATCATCAAATCATAAGTTAGCTGAAAACAATTCAACGCCACTTGCACAAAAAATATTAATGTATCTGTCGACCATGGTACAAACAATTTCGTTCTTCTAGACACAGTTAAACTTTTAGAACTGAATTCTAATGAAAAAACAGTAGAATGCAGAACAATACTGGATTCAAGCTCACAAGTCAATATTGTGACTGAACAATTGGCAACCAGATTGGGTTTGCAAGTAAGTTCCAGTTCAATTTGCATCGAAGGCATAGGGATCGGAAAATTGAGCTCTAAAAGTTCGTACAACAATTTTTGTGAAATTACAAGTGACAATTTATAAAACAATACTTGAAGCATTTGTTCTTCCCAAAATCATATCTAATCAACCATCGTAGCATTTACAAATTTCAGATTGGAATCTGCTCAGTAACATCCGATTAGCATATCCTACATTCTACAAGTCTAATAAAATCAATATGTTATTTGGAGAAAAGTTTTCTCATCAAATACAACGTTCAAAAGAATTACCACTTTTATAAAATACTGTGATTGGGTGGATGGTGTCTGGAAGAATTCAAAATGCTAACGCAATGATTGCAACATGTAGAATAGCATCAGAAAATAGTTTAGAAAATGCAATAGAACAACTTTGGAAGGTTAAAGAAGTTGATACTCACTCAAGGGTCTTGTCAATATCAGAGCAACGATGTGAAGCTCAATTCACTCAAATTACATATCAGAATACTACGGAACGGCTCGTCGTACATCTCTCCTTTATAAACGACATATTCTCTTCAGGAGATTCAAAAGACATTGCTACGAATAGATTCTTAGCGTTAGAGCGTAGACTTTCAAAGGATAGTCACCTCAAACGACAATATGTAGATTTTTTATATGAACATGAAAAATTGGGACACTTGACCTAGATAGACATGGAAAGGATTATGTCACCACTTTATTTTATCCCCCACCATAGTGTTTTTAAACCTGACTGTACCACCACTAAGTTATTTGTGATATTTGGCGCATCATTAAAAACAACATCAGGATAATCTCTTAATGATTTAGTACACAGCGGACCAAGTGTTCAATGTGAACTACTGCCTATTCTGTTACGATTCCGACTTCCTCATTATGTGTTTACTACGGACATTGAAAAGATGTACCGACAAATACTTGTACATCCAGAAGACAGACAATGTCAGCTCATCGTTTGGAGAAATGAACCGAATGATCCTAAAAAATATTTTGAACTGAACACAATAACATATGAAACTAGATCAGCACCATGTTTAGCAACCAAATGTTTGCAAACTTAGTGATTAGCTATTAACACTATGGAAAATTATCCATTGCGTGCATTTGATCTCAAAGAAAATGTCTATGTTAATGATTGTCTACAAGGTGCAGATAATTTAAAAACATTATTGGAGACTCAAAGTCAGTTAAACAAAATACTGACAGTACGCGGTTTTAAATTGCGACAGTGATGTGCGAACCATCCAAGTTTACTACAAGGTAGTCAACACGATGACCTAAAAGTATTTTCAGACCTAGAAAATAATAACGATAAAACAAAAACTCTAGGAGTACCCATTTTTTTTTATGGTATCCAACCTGGAGGAAAAATCTTCTATAGATACAAATGGCATATACTATTTGCATGCCCAATTCATGCAGATCTCAATTGAGTCATACATGCCCACGGACTAAAAAGTTCGACCAGTTAAGGTATTCCTTCACAGGGCAGGATAGTAAAGCACTTAACGTGCTTTCACTCCGATTGTGTACTAAGTTTTTCGTCCGCTCTAATAATATTTATTGTTCTAGAGATTATGCACTTGTATAGGCTCCACTCCTGAATGCTTGCCGACGTCTGCGTTACTGTAGTAGAAGGGCTGGCTTTACCAATTAGTGTCTCTAGATTTTTTCTAGTATCTACGAATCTTATACAGTCTCTAATTATATGGTCAGGACTCTCAATTTTATCCGTACAAAACTAGCAGTACGGGTTACCTGCCAGCCTGAACCGGTATTAACCCGGTGCCCAAAATCTAGTAGTTTATGTGTACAGATAACCAAAGGTAAACTTCTGAAACATTTTACCAAAGGTAAATTGTCTACAAATATCTCGACATGATTGTATCTGTCGCAGTACAATTACATATCTTGACAGATGCTTAAGAAAATGCGTATGGTGCTGCAGCTTACTTGCGATCAACAGTTCAGAATGGTTAAATTATCGTGCGACTATTGTCCGCCAAATCACGAGTTAAACTCTGTGCAACTATGCTCGGTACAGAGCTAGCAACAAGAATAAAGACCGACTTGAAAATAAGAAACTACCAGACGTTTTTTTGGTGTGATTTACAAATAGTTATATCATGAATCAACTCCCCATCATCAAAGTTTCATACTTTCGTTGCAAATAGAGTAAGCACAATTCGTCAGTTAACAGCCACAAGTCAATGGCGTCACGTTAGTTTGGAACACAATCCAGTTGACATTTTATCAAGAGGCCTCGCACCCCATAAACTGAAGGTATCATATATGTTTTTTTATAGACCCATGTTTTTGCATATTCGAGAAGAATTATGGCCTCCAAAACCATCATCATTGTCTGAAATCTTCATTGATCCTGAACGGAAGAAAAAGGCTCAGTTGTCGACATTGGTTGTTGTTGAATGCACATTAGGGTGTCCCAAAAAAATCAAATTCTTTTTTTTTCAACGCATACCCTGTAATTATGTTTGAATAGTGTCAAAACAATTGTAAATAAATTTTCGTGTCATTTGAAATAAAGGAACTCGTGCCGACTTGTCGAAACATGTCAGAACTTGCATCCTTTAGCGCATCACAGCAAAGTTATTGCAGTGCTCGTTATTATTTGTTTGTTTTAGTAGTAAGCGCATTATTTTGATTCAATCAATATGTCAATAGGATTACGCAGTTTTAAAAAGGAAATATTTTTAATTGGGGATGTAAAACATCAAATCACTGGTTCAAAACTTCCCTCTAATGGACAAGTGGTGGCAGTTCTGTTCTACAACATTCGTGAAGTGAATTTAAGTATTACTGAAAGCGCAAATCTTACTATTCGTGAGTGCATTATTTATTGGGAAAAGGCACGTATACCAACTAAAGCTATACCTAACTGTGTTAAGAAGTTAATTACATTATACCAAGTTTGGAGAGGTTTGCAGAAAAATGCGAACAAAACACAATACGTGTACGAGCAGCGTCGACAAGAGTTTATTACAAACTTAGACAATTTGTTTGACATTGCACATGCTGACGCGCTTAAATTAATAAAGATAAATGAAGATAAAATCTTCTTGCAGCGCCAGAGAGAGCCAGGTCGACCTGGTTACTTAGCTGGAGCGGACAAAAAATTAGCCGAAAAAGAGGAAAAAGCGCATCTTAGAAACATTGAGGAACAAAAGCGTCGTGCTAATTATTGTTTATCCTTAACTGCTTCGACGATATCTTATCACGAAACTTTATCTTCTGATTCTGAAATAATGGATCTACAAGAAAATTTACCCATCCAAACTGGGAGTGCGCAGTCCGCTACTAAAAAAACTTCTATAAGGAAAAATTTTATCACTCCAAAGTTAGTGGCAGCTTTAGATAGGTGTCAGTTAAGTATGAGAAATTCTGTATTTATTATTGAAGCTACTCTTGAGGCACTTGGACACAATACTGACGAATTTCCTATAAGCAAGTCCTCCATTCAAAGAATTCGCACAGAAAAACGAAAACAGCGTGCAGAAATTATTAAAGTCGATTTCCAAAACGAAGTACCAGACATTGTAACTGTCCATTGGGATGGCAAACTGTTGCCGGCTTTAGATGTCCGCAAATGTAGAGAAGAACGTCTCCCGATTGTTATTTCGTATGGTGATAAAGAACAACTTATTGCGGTGCCAAAATTAGACAACTGTACAGGAAGTGAACAGGCACAGGCAGTTTGGAATGCGGTTACTGACTGGAATCTCGAAGATAAAGTGCAAATCCTTTGTTGTGATACTACTGGTTCAAATTCTGGTCGTATTAATGGTGCTTGTGTGCTTCTCGAACAAAAATTTAATCGAGATATGCTTATTTTTGCTTGCCGTCATCACATCTACGAATTGATATTGAAAGGCGTTTTTGAAGCTAAAATTAGTCAAGTTACTAACAATCCTAACATTCCATTATTCAAAAGGTTACAAGAAAACTGGACAAATATCGATCCTAAGAAAGTACAGTATCCTACAGAAAGGTTATCTTACTTGAATGCTTCAGAAATTGACAAACTGCTGGAATTTTATCGAACTGAATTGACTAAGAAAATTGTTAGAAACGACTATAGAGAATTAATAGAGCTTTCAATAATATTCCTTGGTGGAGATACAGAAAAGAAATTTAAGATTCGACCTCCAGGTGCCATGCACCAAGCGCGATGGATGGCGAGGGCAATTTATTTATTAAAAATTTCATTACTTAGCTCTCAATTTATAATGTCTAACAAGGATAAAGCGGCTCTGTTAGACGTCTGCCTTTTCATCGTGACATCCTACGTCAAACCTTGGCTGCAATGCATTTCAGCGGTAAAAGCACCTTACCAGGATTTGTGTTTTCTGAAGACCATGAAGGCTTATGAAACAATTGACAAAATTATCTCAAAAACAGTTTTACAAAAGTTCTGTCAGCATTTATGGTATTTAATTGATGAAGTGGCTGTCTTGTCCCTATTCGACGATGATGTTGATTATGAAAGAAAGGCAAAAATAGTTAATAACTTAGCCAAAGAAAACCCATCAGCCTACAGTAAACGATATATCCCTTCAAAAGATGAACTTTGTGGTTCACTTTACGAGAAAAACATCGATGACTTTGTTTCATTGAAAAGCAAGGCTTTGTTTAATCGACTCAAAATTGATGACAGTTTTCTCAACGAATGTCCTACTTCATGGTCTAGTAATGCTTCATTTCAACATGCTAAAAATAAGGTGCTGACACTGCGAGCAGTTAATGATACAGCAGAAAGAGCGGTTAAGTTAATGCAAGACTTTCATGGCAAAATCACTGTTGAAGACGAACAAAAGGAATTTTTACTACTCTGCGTACAAGAACACAGATATGTTTATCCTGACTGTAACAAACAAACTCTAAAACGAAAATTAAATAATTAACATCATTTTAATAATAAATACTTAATAAATATAAGAGACAGGTAAAATAGTGTTTTATTTACTGAATAAACATGAAGGTCTAAACTGTCTTCTATAGTTTCAATACAAACTTTCTGTTAAAAGTTTGGGATCAAGTCGGCACGGGTTATCGTTATCCGATACCAATAATATTTATTATTTTAGTTACTAGTATCAAATAGAAAAAAAATAAGAGGTATGCGTATTTCAAATCGAAAAAAAAAATTTCGCCCTTATACCCTGGGACACCCTAATGCACATTGCCTAGAGAGTTCATATACGCGATACAACACAAGAACTTATTTCGACTACTTCGAAATCAAAATTATGAGATCAGACGGAGGAATAAATCCAGTTCATTGGCATCACTGGCACCTTATATCGATAATATGGGCATTATAAGATTTGGTGTACGTTTGGAAGCAGCGTTATTATCATATAACGCAAAACATTAAAATTTATATATTAAATTTAATTAGCAACAATGAGTTACAATCATTTCATCAAAATAAAATTTAAATAAATTAATTTTAAGTAATATTTAAAAATAAAAAAATAAGTAGTTTGATTAACAGATGCTACTTCACTACTTCACAGAAATAAAGCTGATAAGTTAACACAGATTAAGGACCTGAGTTAGCATCAATTAGCAAACACTGACTTTGACAACTACATCCTCGTCAGATCCGAACTTGATATTCACGGAGCAGCAGAGGTAATTGAAAAGACTAACATTCACATTCTCATTTAGTTTGTTCCACATACCGTTGAATGAGCTGCTTAAAAGGCATATGCCGTCAGCATAATCGAGATCTTCTAGTCTGAGGAATAGGTTGGTACATAATGTAATCTAACGCAATGATGAAGAGCAGAGGCGACTAAACGCAGCCTTGCCTATGCATACACAGACGAACGTACACATATACGTACAGTGAAACCATATCTTACATTCTTTGCATACGGCTACTGTGACGACTTTTACCATCTCGCCACATAAATAGAAACTAGGCATACAATTAAGTTATTATTAATGTATAACTAAAAAAACAAAAAGAAAAATAAATAATAATAACACAACAATAGAATTAAACTATTTTCAGTCAATAAAAAAAATTGTTTATTATTAGTTAATCTAAACTCATAAAAAAAATGTTTATTATTAGTTAATACAAACTCAAAAAAAAATATTTGTATAAGCTATTAATAAGTTAATATAAACTATTTAAACATCAAGGTATTAGTAAGTTAACTTAAACTATCAATAACATTAAGATTATATTAGTTTAATAAAATTAAAAAAAACAATAATCCGTGAAATATAAATAAACTGAAAACACTTCTCATTTTTTTGAGTGTCATTTATTTTGCCGAATATTTAATAAATGTGCAGCAAACATAGCAAAACAGCCGAAGGCATTTAGAGGCATTTCGACGCGCACTGCTAAAGAACGATACCGGAAAAAGAAGGGAAGAGAAACGCCTTTTCAGGCAAAAATAGGAAGCTTGAGAAGTTGGGCGACAGGAAGCGGCGCAATAATTCTATAAAAAAATCAAAAGCGTAACAAATGGTTATGAACTCAGAGTTAGTTCCTGCAAATATCCAAATGGTAATCTAATGACAGATGTCCAACTTATAATTAATATTTGGAAGAATCACTTCACGAACCTGCTAAATGGTAGTAGTGGAGATGTGACTGAATCCAAATGTGGTCCAGTCCAATCCACAAAATAGATGATCTTGCAAACTGCGCCAACAATCTGGAGATCAGTCTTTTAAATATTGCATACAAGGTTCTGCCATTCTGACATTGAAACCAATCGACAACCAACTGATTGGACTTTATCAGTGTATCTTCAGACCTGTCAAATCCATGTTAGACCAAATACTTACAGTGCGTCAAGTCCATGAGAAGACCCAAAAAAAGCAGATCAGCACACATCACCTATTTGTCAAACTTAAATGTTGCTTTCGTTATATACAAAGAAAAATAATAGAAATGTATATTTCTATTGCTACTATATAAAGAACTATTGATTTCGTTACAAGTAATTATATAATAGAAATGTTTATTTCTATTATATATAAAAAAAACAATGCGTACTGGAATGTATATTTCTATTCACCGATGTACCATATATAACGAACTATTGATTTCGTTACAAGTAATTATATAAAAGAAATGTTAATTTCTATTATATGTATATAAAAAAACAATGCGAACTGAAATGTATATTTCTATTCACCGATGTATCATATATAACGAACTATTGATTTCGTTACAAGTAATTATATAATAGAAATGTTTATTTCTATTATATATGTATAAAAACAATGCGAACTGAAATGTATATTTCTATTCACCGATGTATCAGCTTGTAAGTTTAAAACGATGTCTTCACTAGCTCGATGCTTTGCTGACTCCTTTCTTGTGCTTTTGCTTCGCCTGTTATATCCGCGGGGTGCGAAGCATACAATAGTTTTGTTCTTGTAACTACAACGGTGTGTTGTTTACAAGTTTTTATTATTGTTCTGATGGTTTTGTTTTGTATTAAATTTGGTGGTGGGTTTTAATACTTGTTTTATCAATTTTATTAATGTTTGATTATATTTTTGTGTTGTAAAATTTACGACCATAAATTTTATGTTACAGCGCGTAGATGCTTTAAAGAAATTATCGTGTCAAATTATTTATTACATAACAATCAATCTAAAATGAAACAAATTACTTCCAAGCAACATTAGTGAACAAACAATCCAATAAAATAGATAGCATCTAGACATTAAATATTTTCAGGATTTCATTCTTTGTATTTCCGTTTTAAATAGTGAAAAAAACTTTAGTTATAGTTAGGTTAGGTTAGGTTCGAAAGGCGCGTGCCGACCGTTGTCAGCACTTTCACTCGGAAGCATATATTGCACATTGCCGGGAGGGGCGTGTTGCTAACCTTTGTAATCCTTGTTAAATCATTTGGTTTTCCAGATGAAGTTGAGGAGGTCCGACAAGTTTGCTTTCGTTATCTCTTCCAAGCCAGTGAAAAAGCGATCCCCGAGATATTGAGGTGGCTTTGTCTGAAGTCCTGGATAGAGACAGAGGAAGTGGTTGATAGATTCTACCTCCTCTCCATCTTGGATAATTCGCTTGTTGGAATTCGCGACAGTTCCAGCATAGGTGCAATGGCACAGTGCCCCGTTAGTACTCCAGTAAGCATACGAACTGCAGGTTTGCTGAAACCTAAAAGGCTTTTCGTTTTATTGTTGTGCATCCTAGGCCATAAGGTTCTAGTGACCTCACAGTGATGACGGTTAGTCCATAAATTGTTGCCACCGTGTTGGTAAATTCCTCTTTTATCCTAAACAGTTCACATATTGGTGTATGTATTGTGAGGTTGGCCTCTCCTGTATGAAGTTCAGAACCTCTTCTGGCCATCTCATCTGCTAGTTCATTCTCTTCAATATTGCTACATCCAGGAACCCAGCAAAAAGAGACCTTGTGATGTTTGATGCTCATCAGTGAGGTATGACATTTTACTACAATTTTGGATTCAATTGCTACAAAAATCATGATATTCGAGGGACAAATTGTACTTTGTTGTATAAGGTTGGGCGCTTTTTCAATAGCATATATCTCAGCCTGAAAAACGCTGCAAGTGTCACGGAGTTAGCAGGACTGCCTTATCTGCATATCTTTCGAGAAGATACCTGCTCCTGTGCCGCCCTCCATCTTTGAGCTATCTGTGTAGATGGTACCTACAGAGTTTCCTATTATACATCCAAGCTCCCACCTATCTCTGGTTGGATAAAGAGTGGGAATTCTGGTATTGAAATCTAGTATTGGTGTCATATAGTCTGTAGCAGAGTCGAGGTCCGCCTTGACTGAGCTATGACCCCTCCTTCTTATCTCCTTCAAAACTGTACGGTGTCCGTAGTTAGCTGGTTTTCACATCTAAGACTCCCGAAGCCTAAGAGTACTTTTGGCAGCACAGCCTTAAATAAACTGCCACAGTAGTAGGAGATGTAGTATAACATTTAGACGCCTGCCACCAGACCAGAGACCCATTGGTAATGATAAGCCTGATGATCGTTGTGTACATTCCGTATACTACGTACGGTGACAATCCCCATCGCTTTCCATAGGTGTTTTTGCAGACATAGTATGCAGTTACTCCTTTCCTAGTTCTCTCCTCAATATTCCTTCTCCAATTTAGTTTGAAATCAAGGACAACAACAAGATATTTGGCTTCCGAGGAAAGCTTCAGTGTAATTCCATCCAGTCTGGGTAAGCTCAAAGTAGGTATTTTTGTTTTCCGTGTGAACAGGGCAAGTTCTATGTTAGTAGGATTAACCCCTAGCCATTACTTTTAGCCCACCTGCAGATTTCACCAAGTGCCGATTCCATGAGCTCACTAATCTTTGACAAGCATTTGCTTGACATTAAGATAGGAACGTCATCGGAGTAGGCGATAACCTTTATTCTCCAAGAGCCAGAGTGGCACTCCTCCCTGTGGGGTGCCACTTGTAGACCTCCTGATCACGGAACCCGTTCCCATAATTGCGTTGATGACCCTGCTTTCAAGCATTTTGCCAATCCGTGCTATAATGAAATTCTCGACTCCATACTTTCTAGGCGCCTCTCGGATCGCGTTCTTGTTTACGTTATTGAAAGCTCCCTCGTTGTCAAGGAATCCAGCCGGGGTGTACTCCTTCAGTTCGAGTGATCTTTCAATAGTGCCAACCACTTCATGGAGAGCACTTTCTACCGACATACCCTTACGGTATGCGTGCGTGTTGTGCCATGCCCATTCTGCGGATACTAGTCTCTCTCCAGTGTTTTCAAAATAAACGAGGAGAGACTTATTGGTCTGTAATCCTTTGCAGATACTAGATACTCTCCAATGTTTTCAAAATAAACGAGGAGAGACTTATTGGTCTGTAATCCTTTGCAGTAAAGGGATTTAGCTTTTCCGCTTTTGGAATAAAAACCACCCTAACCTTCCTCCAAGCTTGAGGTACATATTCATCTCTTAAACATCTTGAAAAGATGTTTACTTGATGGTCCCGACGATTTGTAAGGATTAAAGGAGTTAATTGCCCAGGTAACTTTATCTCTGCTAATAATATTTACGACGTCATTCCTAGCTATTTGAAAAGGATTTAACAGTGAATTACAGTCAATAGAGTCGGTGCAGCTTGTGACATCATTAGCATATTAAGTGATTCCTGACTCGATTCTAGTCATGATCCATCTAGCATTTTAATACTTGTTGAGTCTCCAGAGAGTATTTTTCGCAGCCTTAATGCTTAGTTTACAGTCTCAATAGTTCCTCAGATATGTTGCCAGGAATTTCTCTTTGCAGTTTTAATTCTGTTTTTTTACATATTAAAACTAGCTTTAAAGAAGTTTCAATCCTCTTCTTGCTGGCTGCTTTTTGCCTTGTTTAAGAGTTTACTGGATATAGTTCTCAGCAGCCTCAACTCAGCACTCCATTAAACCAGTAGAGGTTTGGTTTTTGGCCTAGTTAGGGGGCAAGCTGATTCAAAAGATTCATTCAAGATACTCGTAATGCGACCGACCGCTTTATCAATGTTTGTGTTCCCTTGGCCAATTTTGACGTTTGTCTGAATTAGCTTTTGGCTCGCAAATCTCGAAAAATTTGAACAGTCAGCATTTTTGGGATTTCTGTATGGGTTCTTACATTGTGTATGTGGAATGTAGAGATGATAGCCATTCAGTCCAAGTCCGGCGACCTTGCCTTTGACAAGCCATGATTCTTGAACAATTGCTACATCCACATCACGTTCCGCGAGGTAATAAATCAGGTGGAGCGAGGCTAGGGTGGAGTGGTGCAGATTAATTTGCAATAGTTCCAGCCTTTACTCTGTCGCCTGGCACCCGAACCTTTAAGGAACCTAGCTTGAATTTGATAGCCCCTTCCTTTTTTAATATTAATAGTGATGATTGATACCATTTCCGTTTTTACAGACAACCATAGTCACTATCCGCCATCCAGATGTTTCTAGCGCCTGGTTCTGCCGTCCGATGACTTTCAATATGAGGTCCTTGTCCGAAACCGGATGTGGGACCCACAGGGAAACAATGGGACGTACAGGAAGCTGAGACTGACGAACTACTTCCAAAGACTTCTTGTTGCCGCAACCAACAACCTTAACACCTTTCTGCCATTCAACTCCATCGAAAGCTAATTCGTCACTATCAGCCTTCGTCATCGGATGCGCCTCGACAAGTAGCCAATTCTTAGGTGATATCTTCTCATCAGGGTCGACTTTGTCTATGATGGGTACTTGCAGTTCCATTGGAGATTCAAAAGAAGCCGATGATATAGGCTTTTTAGAATCCTTCTGTGTCTCTTCTTCGGACCGTGCCCTTTTTGTGGCTTTGCCCGATGAAGAGGAGGGTATCCTAGAAGATGATCCTGTGGGTTTGGTGGCAGCTTAAGGCTGCTATTATTGACCAAGCTGGATCCGCTTTATCTGCAGTTGAAACGATATCCCTAACAGACTTTGCTTCCACTTTGTTGTATGGCTACCCCCGTTAATGAAACCCGACGATTCACTGCAGCCCTAAGCCCCCACACTACTAAGTTAGTTTTAAAGAAAGAAAAAAATACAAAGATACGTATATAATTTCTGTTTTTTTTTTATTACTTAAAAGCTATCTGTTTTTTATCATGGAAAACCTAATAAATCACAAAATTCGTTTCGATCAAAAAACCCGTACGAAAAAAATTACTAGTAAATAAAAAATAAATTGCAAAAATTAATTGGAGATAAAGATAAATTTGATTACATTGAAACAACCAAAAATACTTAAAGAAATCTGTTGGCAAGAACGTGTCTTCATCGAATCTCTAAGTTAACATCATGGCGGAGATTACAGTATCACCTTTTTTGTGAATTAGGCAAAGCACACAAAAATTCCAATAGTCTTTGCCATTGTTAAAGGAGTAGAAACGCTTTAGCGCTATATTGTTACATTTCGATTCTCTAAAAGGCAACATAAGTGACTTTTAATTTGAAAGTTTGGTGAAAGTTTTGTGTTTTGTGGTTTTTACGAAGACACAATAATGTTATGGTTTCTCTAAATTATTTGGAGTCTTCTCAACTGTGCACTTAACAAAATAATACATACTTTTAATTTTAAACTCAATCTCTTTGTTGTTGGTGCTACTGCCGTTCGTTGAAGGATTGTAACAGACGTTACCACTTTCAATCCTTGATAATTTTTTCATAATTAAATAAAACCAAAGTTTAAGTTTGTAACGACACGGATTTTCCGTTTCGTTATTTTCTTTGCCGAGGTATCCTCAGCCTCTTTCCAGGAGTCGTTGCAATAAATTTGTATTTACAAGGACGGGACTTCTCAAATAAAACATGGTGATTTCAGTTTTCAGAACTATTTATGTATAAAAAAAAATCAATAATATATATACAAAAGAATGAAATTAAATGAAATCAGCATGAACAAAAATTATTCCTTTGGCTTGGAAAGGATATCAGTGGCGGTCTTACTTTCAAAGACTACCTCTGTAAAATTCCAAATGGTCTACAGTCTAAACTTGTAGTTGGCTTAAATCACCTTGTTTCTGTGTTCACCTGTTTGGGAAAGAAAATAAAAGAATATACGATTGATTTATTGAATATACATATAATGGTGTCCAAGCGCGTTGACTTAAAATCGCCTTACGCTCGTAAAATATATATACATTTTGTACTACATATGTTATACACTACGGTTTTACACCGCCTTCGTGTCAGATAATATTTATTATATTATTTTATTGGTTGACATATAATGCCACTCAGTGATCATATAAGACTCACTGCCTCTTAACAAAACGCGTCGTCTTTTATACTGATTAGACGAGCTTTTCATGTAACGCACTTACAATGTTTTTTCTATTGTTTGGTGGTAGTTTGTTTACTTTCATGTTTCTATTTCTTGTTTTCATACCGTTTTTAAAATTGTGTGTTCAGAAAGTTCTGATTGTCTCTTTGCGGCGAATTCTCTTAATGATTCTGACGCTTGTCTATTTTGTTTTGATTTTATAGCCAGCACCGGTATATGTAATTTTTAACATCGTTTATTGATTTATAAAAAATAATGTGAAAGTAAATACTTTATAAGTACATTAAAGCGGCTGTGGTAAATCAAGAAGGTGTGTATTTATGATTTTACCAATTTAATGTTAATTTTAATTTTCCTAACTTCAGACTATTTCACGTATTGCAGTTGTGGGCAATGGGTCAATTAATTAGAAACAAGGCCATAAAGGTACGTATCAGATATTTCACATAAAACATATTTTCTTAATTTTATTCATATATTACAGAGACTTCATTACAACAATTTTGGATATAAAAAAAATAATGAGGTGTAAAGTGTTTATTTATGTAGGGCAAAATTTACTTATGTGTGTTATATTTTATATAACCAACTGAGTTTATATATCTAAGTAAAACGACAGGTCTTTTACTTATGACAGCCTGACTTCGACTGACTCTCTATTTATTCAATATGTATTACTACTAATAATTACAGAGTTGTAATTATACAACTTAATTATACAACATCTTCCTTTTAATAACTTAGACTAATAATCTCAACATAGGTCCATAGACTTACTTAGAAATTATTAACTTAAATTCTACAATCCAAAATCTTACATTCTAAATTTTTAAAATGATATTATTATTAAAATATAAATGTATATTCTTAGTATATAGGAAATTTTAAACTATTCGCAAAATATAAATTACAATGAATTTTATATGGTTTTATAAGTTAACCTTTCAGGAGGAATTATTTTTCTTTCACTGTTTGATCTCTGAATATTTTCATTTGTTTTGAGATCACCTAAATCGTTGTTTTGTTTTACAACTTCTTCAGTCTCTGTTTCTATGACTTGTTCTTTTTCTTTTGTACAAATTTCTTGAGATGTTTTAGTTATTTCAATATTTGGTATTTTTAAAATATGTTGCCTATTTCTTCTATAATCTACTCCACTTAAATCTTCAACTAAAAATGATCTAGGCTGTTTACAACTTTCTACTATTCTTCCTGGAATCCATACTGACCTAGGATTTTTTTTAAAATATACTTTTTCTCCTATCTCTATAGGCTTTAGAGTTTTTGAGGCTCTAATATTATTTTGTGACGAATTTTGATTTGTTTTTGAATAAATATTATTTTCTTTTACTTTGTTGGGCAATTTAGACTTTAAATTATTAGACAATGATGGTAATTTCGTTCTGAGTTTTCTAGTCATTAAAAGTTCAGCTGGACTAGCAAAATTACTTTTAGGGGACGCACGATACTGAAGCAAAGCTGTATAGTAATCCGCTTCCGTTTCTAGACATTTATTAAGTAACTTTTAATAGTTTGTACTGATCTTTCAGCAAGACCATTTGATCTTGGTAAATATGGACTCGACGTGATATGATCAATACCCCAGTCAACACAAAAATTTTTGAAATCGAGAGAATTAAATGGCGGGCCATTGTCTGATATTAAATACATTGGTATTCCATGACGTGAAAACATGCTTTTCAATTTTGTTACAACTGCTAAATTTGAAGAACCCGAGTTTAACAATTCAATCTCAATATATGTGGAAAAATAATCTACTACTAGTAAGTAAGTTCTTTTGTTAAATTCGAAAAGGTCTATACCTACTTTGAACCAAGGAATTGAAATTACTTCGTGACTTACCAAGTCTTCTTTGGGATTAGAGTTCCTGAATTTTATACAAATTTCGCAACTAGATACTAAATTATAAATATCATTATTAATATTTGGCCAAAAAATTGATTCTCTTGCCAAACTTTGACATCTTTGAATCCCTAAGTGACCTTCATGTAATCGAGATAACATTTTTGTTCTATAATTTTTTGGAATAATTACTCTATTATTTTTTAGTAATAGTCCTTCAATTTCATGAATACTATCTTTGATACTAAAATACGGGCTAACATCTAAGTCACACAATTTCTTTGATGCGGGCCAGCCTTCTTTCAAACATTTTAAAAGTTTTTGACATGTCTCATCGTTTTTTGCGAACTGTTTTAAAACTTCAATATCATTTCTCGGTAAAGCAATTTGAGAAGCTATTGAATGACAATGAAGGTCTATATCTTTATCAATATCTGTAAATGATTCAGACTTTAAAGGTGCGCGAGATAATGCATCAGCGACATATAAATGTTTTCCTGGTTTATAAAATACTGTTAAATCATATGCCAGTAATCTAAGCATAAATCTTTGCAGTCTTGAAGGTATTTGATGTAGAGGTTTATTAAAGAGAGATACTAATGGTTTATGGTCGATTTCTACAATAATATGGTGACCGTACACATATTGATGAAATCGAGTGCAACCAAAAAGAATAGCAAATAATTCCTTTTCTATTTGCGCATAATTTATCTGGCACTCCGTTAAAGACGTAGATGCATAAGCAATTGGAGTTCTTTCATAAGTAATTACAGCCCCCATAGCTACCTTTGATGCGTCTGCTGACAGAGTCAACTGTTTAGTAAAGATGAAAGATGTTTAGCAAAGATGAAAGTTTTTTGTTGACAAATTCTGAATAAATGAACCTAAATAATTAATCATACCTAGAAAACGTTGGAGATCTTCGCTATTAGCGGGTGTAGGAAATTCCGTAATTGCTCTTATTTTATCAGTATCTGGTTTAATACCATCTTCATTGAAAATATGTCCAATGAATTTTATATTAGTTTGAAAAAGTTTTGATTTACTTTTGTTGAAACGAAGACCTACTTCTGTTGCTCTCTTCAAGACCTTATACAAAATATCATTATGCTCTTTTATTGATTTCGCATAAATAAGGAATTCATCTAAATAAATTATAACTCCTTTAATATCACCAAAAAGACGAACCATTTCTCCATGGAATATTTCTGGTGCTGCGTTGACACCAAATGATAAACGTTAAAATCTAAATCGAGCAAAAGGAGTGTTGAAAGTACACAACTTTGAATAATTTTCATCCAAGGGCACCATCCAGAATCTTGAACTTGCGTCCAGAGAACTGAAAACTTTTGAACCAACCATCTGCGACCTACACTCATCTAAATTAGGAAATGAAAATCTTGGCCTCACAATAGCTTTATTTAAATTACGAGGATCTAAGCATAAACGGATATTGCCATTTTGCTTAGTAACTATCACTATTGAACTGACCCACTCAGTTGGTTCAGTAACTTCAGTTATAACTTCTAATTTCTTCATTCTTTGTAACTCTTTTTTAAGTGGTTCAAGTAGACTAAAGGGCACTCTACGTTGTACATCAAAAACTGGTGTACTATTGTCTCTGATTTCCAATTTACACTTATTTCTGAGCTGACCAAGACTATTGAACACGTCTGAAGATTTATCAAAGATTTCTAATTCGTTACAGTTGTTTATTTCTACTTTATTATTACAACTTACTGCGTTTACTATTTTAATTAGATATAACTCAACTGCTAAGTTCAGACCCAGAACATTATTACAGTGCATATCGACCACATGAAAAATAGCCTTTTGTCTAATATTGTTAAATAACAAATCCACATGAACTTTTCCTATTATAGGTAATTTTTCACCACTAAAAGTTCTAATATTATTAAAATTCTTTTCTAATTTAATATTATTAATTGTATTGAAAGTATATACCGACAATAAGTTTGTTTCCGCTCCAGAATCTACCTGGCAGTTCACTTTTACGCCTTCTATATTGACATCAACATTCCATGATTTATTTTGTGCAAAAAACTTTTTTAAGTTTTTGCTTATTGTTCCAACAAATAAATCGTCATCAAATAATTTTGTTTCTTCAGACACGTTTTTTATATATCGGCTTTTACGGTACTGTTGTTGTTGCTGCTGCTAAAGCACATTGCTGGTCTTGCAATCCGTTATTTTTTGAGCCCAGCAACCACGTTTTCATTTACTGTTTTCAGTATTGTTGTTGCATTTTGTCGTGCAATTTCAATATTTTTTGCTATTTCCAACGCTTTACCCCATTTAATATCACCTTCGCTCAAAAGACGTTCTTTGATATGTTTAAAGTTGAGGGATAAGCCACAAATAAATATATCTCTAACCAAATCTTCACGCAGATCTTTAAACTCACATGTAGTACTCAAATTTTGAAGCGCTGTTGCGTATTCGCTTATAGTTTCTTCTGAGTTCTGTTGGCGAGTAGAGGATTTGAACCGTTCCATAGCCACGTTAGCTTTTGGAATAAAGTATTCACTGAACTTTTTTAACACATTTTCTAATTTTACTTCTTCTATATCCATGTTAATTGAATTAAAAATGTCAATACAATCTGCCCCCAAGTGGTGCAGTAAAAGTGCAACTTTGCGACGTTCTTCTAAATTCGTTGCAAGAATAAAAATATGGAACTGCTTGCTCCAACTTTTCCATTCTTGAGCCAGATTAGTTGACCTTATATTTAACGGCGGTAGCGTTGTAGCAAAAATTTGACTATTTCCACTCATTTTATTATGTTTAATTTCTTTTTCTATTTCTTTTTCATCACCTGACACCATGTTATATCTTATATAACCAACTGAGTTTATATATCTAAGTAAAACGATAGGTCTTTTACTTATGACAGCCTGACTTCGACTGACTCTCTATTTATTCAAGATGCATTACAACTAATAATTACAGAGTTGTAATTATACTACTTAATTATACAACAATGTAAACTTAGCCTTTACAAGTTTTTATTTAATATATTTAATAATCAGTTTTATTTAGTTTTTATTAACACGTTTAATAATTTAACTTTGTTTGATCACTAATTATTTGTATGACAATAGTTTTACAATTCAATTTTATTTAACTTCATCATAATTTTATGTTATTACCGACTTTATTAATGATTACTTTTAATATTGATATAAAATTTTGTTTTAATTAGTTTCACTATTCTTTAGTTTTCAACTGTTCCTTGTTTTTCATAAATTTTAAATAATAAATGTATTTATATTATTTAAAACTCTTTTGTGATGTTTATATGTTCCATTAATTCACTGCTTTTAACTACTATTAACTCCAGAGGTCAATGGCTCTACAGAGCTCAACTACTACTGATTTCTAAACTACAGCTTACAAAACTTACCTCAATTTAATTATTATTCAATAGTTTTTGCGTATTCGCAATTTAATTATTATTCAATAGTTTTTGCGTATTCGCAAAAACGTCAAAATTTTAAATTGCACTTTATATCATAGCAACTTTTAATTGTCTTATTTTTAATGTCGCTTTCAGCTTGACACAATTAACAAATATTAATAGAAAATCAATAATCAGCATTTCCTACCGTCAAGCTGACGAGCTGACATTGGCTTCTGTTATTTTGCAAGCCGCAAACGACGCTGCCTACTTTTAGGCATGCCTTATGATTGAATAAATAAACCAATAATGTTATTCATAGTTTGGGCGAATATTTAGAAACACATAAAGCATTTACCTGAGCCTTTCGATTCACAACATTGCTATTCTTCGGACTATTTTTTACGTATACTGGCAATGTCTTGGTATACCCATTTACACTCTAAAGTATACATTGCATACGCTTCACAAATGGTCGTTCGCTATCGCTGAGTCCCAATAAATAATTAAATAGTTGACTCAAGTTAAATGTAAGCGTTTTTTATTGCTCTTAGTTTTATTAAACAGAAACACACAAATTTCTCTAAACATAAAAATCCAGTACAATAATTTTCTAAACTAATATAAACTGACATTCTTAGAAAACTATTTTTAAGATTACTGTACGCTACTTGGTGCTAACCCAGATCCTTAATCTGTGTTAGCTTGGTAGCCAATTTTTATGTGTAAAGTAGTTTGAGCACTTGTAACCCAAACTACTTGTATTTTCTATGTTGATTAGTTTAAGCACTTGAAACCCAAACTAATCGATGCGAGAAAGTAAGAAAGTTATAATTAATTTTTCTTTTCCTTCTGAACTTTATTAAAATTATTTCTTATATTTATACAAAAATTATTTTATAAAAAAGCTATTAAATTATGCATTAATTAACAATAAATATTAATGCATAATTCACAAATAAATAAATTTGACTACGCTGTGCTGACATAATTATAGGCCAACATATTACACACTTTCTTCAGTACATTGACCAACAAGAAAAGCTGATAATGCAAAATTGCACTTTTCGTTGGTCAATGACTGGTCGCAGTGTTGGCCCAAATAATATGTAAACACATGTAACCAAATAACAAAAAAAAACAAAAATATTAAATAATATTAATTAAATGCAAACATAAACATTTTCCCCGCCGTTGAGTGCCAACTCAACTTATCCTAAGTTGTGGTCACAGTGAAGTCCAAATTTTGTTGACGTAATTCTGCATTCTGCATATCATTTCCTCGTGTTGAAATTTCGCTTATTGTGTGTTTCTGACATATGTTATGTTTAGTTTTCCAAGTAATGATTATTATGATTGTTATAGAAATTAACAACGCCAAATAACTTATCGTATGATGATGAATACTGTTTAATCGCACTCTAGAGGGAAGATATGTCAAGTTTTCCTTAGTTAGCCGGTCTTGCAATTCTGTGAGTTCTTTGAGTTGTGTTTTTACATCATTTGGTGTTGTATTGAAGATTTTCTGCATCTCATTAATGTGTACAACTGTTGATAAATTTCCAAATCGTGGAAATGACGTGGACACAATGCTGGAGATAAAATAGTGGCCATGTATGGTTATTTCTGCGTTTTTAATGATGCACGTAGGCCCAAATGTAAGCATTCCGGATCCTATCAGTGAGAACTGACTCAAGTAGGTCTCACAACTAGCTGACATCAATGTTTCAAGTTTTGTTGCGTATAGCCACTGGTTCGGGTTGTGTAGTTGTTTCAATGCAATATTTCCTTGAAGTTTTATTATATTGCATGTTGTTGACTGATTACAATTAAATAGATTGATTTCACATGAATGTACCGATGATGCTATACCTAGTCTTGTTTGTTTATTAGCGCAAAGGTATATATTATCCTTGGTTAAAAAACATTCCCGTAACTCATGGTCATCAAATGGAATGTACTGATCTCGAACAGTATTGGTTGCCAAGTACTCCACTTGAGTTTTGATAATTATCATGGTTTTGTTTATTACAACCGGTATCGGTGTTGTCTTCAATTCAAATTCAAAACAATTCAAATTGCTGCTTGTCTAGCAGTGGTAGTTGTATTAAAAATAATACATGCTGATTTTTAATTGTTGACTTCACTTTCATTAGCTTGTAAAAATCGGTCAAATTGTCTTCTGTGAACGGTAGTGTACGCGATGATGGTAAGTGGCCTTTGATTCTGTTAATTTCCTTTGTTAATTGATCAGGAGTTAATAGCAGTGGACTGATTTTCCCATGATGTGTATCTGTAAGCACATCAATTATCTCCGACTGGATGTGTTGAAGATTGGATGCCATTAATGTGAGTTCTGCAGATAATGAAAGTAGTAATTGAGTGACATGTATTTGTTCTATTGTAGTTCCAATTCTGTTCAGAAACTCATCAACCTGCTTTTGCAAATGATTCATTCGGGACTGCATGGTAACTTCATCTCGTTTGATTATATTTATGTGGAATCTATAATAGATGTTTGATTATGAATTAACTGCATTGCATAATCATCTCTACTGTTAAGTTGATTTATTGTGTCAGATATGCTCTCAGCGTAGTCTGAATCAAGCACTCCGAATAAGGTGTGTGCAATATTTCCTACTATGTTAATTGCAGCTCGCTTGTTCCGGCTTTTATATAATAATGTTTGGTCTTGCAACAATTCATCTCTTACATGTTTAAAATGAGTATAGAGAGAAGTACATGCTGTATGTGCTTGCAATTCTGAACATAAACGTTTAATAGTTTTAGTCCCGTTTTTGAAGGAGTCCATTTCGGTCCAATATGGATGAAGATCATAGTAAACAATCATTTTCCATTCTGTCGTTGCTACTTTCATCAAGCCAATGGATTCAAAGTATATTCCTAAATTATTGTCGAAAAGTGTTACATTCACTGAATTCCCTAATACCAATGGCAGGAATAATAGAGATAATAACATTGTGCATAGTAATGAATTAGACATTGGCCGTGAATACTTTTTAGGTGGCT
Source organism: Teleopsis dalmanni (assembly GCF_002237135.1). NCBI lineage: Eukaryota > Metazoa > Arthropoda > Insecta > Diptera > Diopsidae > Teleopsis > Teleopsis dalmanni. The sequence goes on along the minus strand of NC_051846.1, from coordinate 100,310,146 downwards.
CGTCTTGATCTGCGCCTTCGTGTGGTGTTTTCGAATTCGCTTTTGTAAAACTTTTTGAAAGTTGTTCATCAGAAACAGGAGATTGTTCATCGGCTGGAAACAGAGGCGCTAGTCTTGTCAAAGGACGTCTTAGAGTTCCTGATGCCATTCTAACATCGACCACGCGAACAAGACCGTCATCTCCCTTATATACCTTTGCAATACGTCCAAGCGGCCATTTTAATGTAGGAACATTATCTTCCTTGATGATTACAAGGGTGCCTTCTTTTATATTTGGATTGGCTGCTTTCCATTTGTGTCGACATTGTAGTTCAGTGAGGTACTCGGTTTTCCAACGTTCCCAAAAGTCCAATTTGAGGCGAGAAACTAATTTCCACCTTGTCACCAGATTTATATTTCCTGATTGGGCCTTTGCATCTGCCATTGCTGTGAGTGGTTCTCCGATTAAGAAATGACTAGGTGTTAGTGCTGACAAGTCATTCGGATTACTCGACATAGGTGTCAATGGTCGAGAGTTCATATTGCTTCGACTTCTAATACCACAGCTCTAGTTCCTCATATGTTAGTGAATCGTCTTAGTATTCGTATCAATAAGTGTTTTGCTGATTTGACTGCTGCTTCCCACAGTCCACCGAAGTGCGGTGCACGAGGAGGTATAAATTTAAATGTTATTCCTCTTTCATTACACGTTAATTATCTTCTCTTGTGCCTTCTTGTTTGAATTGAGTGCAAGTTCAAGTATTGATTGCTTGCTCCCACGAAATTTGTGGCATTGTCCAAAAAAATTTTTGCATGTCCTCTTCGAGCATAAAACGTTTCACAATCCATGAATGCATCTGGGTTAAATCGCTAACTACTTCGAAATGAACTGCCTTAGTTGTAAAACAACAGTACACAGCAATGTATGCCTTGTGTGGTTTCTTGCCTCGGATTCTGTAATGTATCCAAAAGGGTCCGCAAAAGTCCACGCCAGTGGTGAGGAATGGTCGCCCAGGTTGTACTCTTGTCGCTGGCAAATTACCCATCAGTTGTTCTTAAAATCGTGATCTTACTTTAGTACAACGTACACAATGTTGTACTACTGACCTTACCATCAATTTGCCCTTAATTGGCCAGTATCGTTGACGCATGTTAGCTAGGAGAGACTGCGGACCACAGTGCATGTATTTCTTATGGATTTGTTCCATTACTAATTTGACAATGGGGTCGTTATAAGGCAACAACATAGGATATTTGGCATCATACGATAATGAGGCTGCATCCAAACGTCCACCAACTCTTATGATACCCGTATTATCAATAAAATGTGCCAGTGATACCAATGCACTGGACTTATTTATTCTTCCATCAGATTTCATAATTTTGATTTCATTTTTAAATTCTGCATATTGAATACTTTTGATGATGACCTGATGTGCTGCATCTAGATCATCTGGAGTCAAAAAATTGCTTGAATGATCATTTTGTTTTCTTCTGGTTCTTTTTACGAATCTTAATATATACGATAATATCCGTTGAAGTCTTCCAAATGAGTTGTTGTGTCGTATTGAGTATATGAACTCTCCAGGATTGGCTGTGCCTTCAACAACAGACAATGTAGATACTTGAGTTTCCTTCTTCCGTTCAGGATCAATGAGGGTTTCAGATTTTAACGCTGATGATGGTTTTGAAGGCCATAGTTCTTCCCGACCATGCAGGAACATAGGTCCATAAAACCACATACTTGATGACTGTAGTTTATGGGGTGCAAGGCCTCTTGATAAAATGTCAGCTGGATTGTGTTCCGAACTGACGTGGCGCCACTGACTTGTGGCTGTTAATTGATGAATGTTGCTTACTCTGTTTGCAACGAAAGTGTGAAACTTTGATGATGGAGAGTTGATCCATGATATCACTATTTGTGAATCACACCAAAAGAACGTCTGGTAATTTCTTATTTGTAGATCGTTCTTTATTCTTGTTGCTAGTTCTGCACTAACCACAGCTGCACAAAGTTCGAGACGAGGTAATGTCAACCTTTTCAAAGGTGCAACCCGAGATTTGGCGCACAATAGTCGTACAATAATTTGACCATTCTGAAGTGTTGATCGCAAATACGCTGCAGCACCATATGCCTTTTCTGATGCATCTGTAAAGATGTGTAATTGAATGTTGGCAGGAACTTCGCCTTTGAAAATATGACGAGATATCTGCAGACAATTTACTTTTGTCAAATTGTTCCGGAACTCTAACCACTGTTTATGTAATTCAGTCGGCAGTTTTTCATCCCAATCCATCTTTAAATTCCATAATTCTTGAATAAAGATCTTTGCCATCACCACAACTGGTGACAAAAGTCCTAGTGGATCAAATAGCCTTGCTAAATCTGAGGTTGCACTGCGCTTCGTCGTGCTGCAAACAGGTTCCAATTTAACCTTGACGCATAAACTATCAGATTTTGGACACCAGGATAATCCAAGAGTTTTTGTTGTATCGTTATTATTTTCTAAATCTAAATTGACTTCTAGGTCATCGTGTGGAATTCCTTGTAGTAAACTTGGATGATTTGCGCACCATTTTCGCAATTTAAAACCGCTTGCTGTCAGTATTTTGTTTAATTGACTCTGAGTTTCCAACAATGTTCTCAGACTATCTGCCCCGTGTAAACAGTCATCTACATAGAAGTTTTGTTTGAGAGCAGATGCACCTAATGGATAATTTTGCATATTGTCATCAGCTAAAGCTTGCAAACATTTGGTTGCTAGATACGGTGCTGATCTAGTACCATATGTTACTGTGTTGAGTTCAAAGTACTTTATCGGATGACTTGGTTCATTTCTCCAAACGATAAGCTGACATTGTCTGTCTTCTGGGTGTACAAGTATTTGTCGGTACATCTTTTCAACGTCTGTTGTAAACACATAACGAGGAAGACGGAATCGTAATAAAATAGATAGTAATTCACTTTGAACAGTTGGTCCGATGTGTAGTAAATCATTGAGAGATTGCCCTGATGTTGTTTTGGATGATGCATCAAATACCACACGTAACTTAGTGGTAGTACTGTCGGGTTTAAGCACACAATGGTGTGGTATAAAGTAATGTGATGACATAATCCTTTCAATATCTATTTCGGTCATATGTCCCAATTTTTCATATTCATCTAAAAACTCTACGTATTGTCGTTTGAGGTGACTATCCTTTGAAAGTCTACGCTATAGTGCTAGAAATCTATTTGTAGCAATGTCTTTCGAATCTCCCAAAGCGAATCTGTCATTTATAAAAGGAAGACGCACGATGAATCGTCCCGTAACATTCTGATATGTAGTTTAAGTGAATTGAGCTTCACATTGTTGCTCTGCTATTGACAAGACCTTTGAGTGAGTATCAACTTCTTCAACCCTCCAGAGTTGTTCTATTGCATTTTCTAAACTATCTTCTGATGATATTCCACATGTTGCAATCATTGTGTTAGCATTTTGGATTTTTCCAGATACGATCCATCCGAGCACAGTGTTCTGTAGAATTGGTAGTTCCCTTGAAAGTTGTATTTGACCAGGACTTAGGAGTTGATGATAAAATTCTGCTCCAAGCAACATATCAATTTTGTCAGACTTATGGAATGTGGGATCTGCTAATTGGATGTTATTGGGCAGATTCCAATTTGAAATTTGTAAGTGTTGCGATGGTTGATTGGATACAATTTTTGGCAACACAAATGCTTCAAGTATTGCTTTGTAATCGGTCACTTTTGATTGCACAGAAAGTGTTGTACGACTTTTAGAACTCAATTTACCTATCCCTATGCCTTCGATGCAAATCGAACTGGAGCTTACTTGCAGCCCCAATCTGGATGCCAGTCGTTCAGTCACAATATTTATTTGTGAACCTGAATCCAATACTGCTCTGCACTCGACTGTTCTTCCATTAGAGTTGGAGGCTAAAAGTTGTGCAGTTCCCAAAAGAACGCAACTGGTATGACCATGATTGATGGATGACATTAGAGTTGTTTGTGCAAGTGGCCTTGAAGTGTTTTCAACTAACTTATGATTTGATGGTTGAACTGGGTGTCTATTTTGATGCAATAGTGTATTATGTCTTCTTTGGCATATAGTACAACCCCTGCTGGAGCATTGTAATGCCATATGACCAGGTTTCATGCAGTTTGTGCACAATTTATGACGTTTTAGTAAATCGTACTTCTGTTGTATGGATTTACGTTTGAAAATTTCACATGAAAATAATTGATGACTACTATTGCAAGTAATACATTTTGATCCTGAGTCTGTAGCTGCAAGTGCTACTGCTGGATGTCGTGGTTTGTGACTTTGTTTGTGGTTTTCATTCGTCATTGATTCGAATGCCTGAAATCTTCCTTCTAGGAACCGCAATAATTCTTTTAATGAAATTATTCTTCGGCTGTCTTCTAACGATTGCTCGAATGCCGTATGTGAAGCTTTGTCTAGCTTTCTAATAATTACGTGAACCATTATGGCGTCCCAAGATTTAACATCAATACCTTGAGCTGCTAATCCATAATAACATTCTTTTGTAACATCATGTATGCCCTTAAGACTGCTTGCTGATTCAATTGTTATATTTGGTTGTGATAACAATTTATTTAGTAATTCTGTCACCAAGAGTCGTTTGTTGTCATACCGATTTGACAGAATATCCCAAGCTATATTGTAATTTTGCTCGGAAATTTGCAGATGCCGTATGAGGGCTTTCGGCTCACCCGCCAATTTTGTAGATAGATGGAACATTTTGTGGGCTGCGCTTATTAATTGATCATGGATCAATTGTTGAAACAAATCTCTAAACTCAATCCATTTCAAATAGTCTCCATCAAATGTTGGCAAAACTATTTTTGGAAGTCTGATTTGTTGAGTTGCTGCAGGCCCCTCTGACGTCAATCCTTCAGTTGGTTGACTGTGTTGTTTTAAATATATTAACGCGTTTTGGGCATCTTTATCCGTTGAATAAATTTGATCCCAAGTATATCCGACGATGTCTTCTGCGTCAGCTGATGACCATATTTCATCATTGTTACCCTCAGATCCTTCTGATATTTTTCTATCAGAGAATATTTCAGATCATAATAACTAGGATGATGTTTTATGGTAATTTCCTCATAAATTTTATCTATGCTTGCGCGTAATGCATGCATTAATGAGGATTGCTTTTTGATGTTTCGCATGAGCGATGTAGCTTTGTTTGACCCTCTTGGGCTTACTACTGGCTTCCCGTTCTGTGGTTTTGGGATTAGCCTTGATTTCTCCAACTTGAATCGTTCATCATATTTGATTGATGCTTTGATTTCAGCATCATTTATTTCAAAATCATTCAATAGGAAATGTAGCTTTTTTAGTCGTTCTTCATAGTAAATGGAATCCTGCTTGCAGGTACTAGAATCCTTTTTGAAATTGGTTATCAGTCGCTCAATCTCTGTACCGAGCTCTGACTGCTTCTTTAATAACGCATCCATGGCGATGTTTGAATTTTCGGTCTGAAAATTCCAATAAATACTTCAGCTGGTTAATGAGTAGACCTTTTGGTGTGTCCTTTTGTAGGTAATTGACTCCTTCGATATGTATTTCGTCAGGATAATGAAATAAAAATTGATATTATATCAATAATCACGTCGGGGTCACCAAAAAATGTACGCTACTTGGTGCTAACCCAGATCCTTAATCTGTGTTAGCTTGGTAGCCAATTTTTATGTGTAAAGTAGTTTGAGCACTTGTAACCCAAACTACTTGTATTTTCTATGTTGATAAGTTTGAGCACTTGAAACCCAAACTAATCGATGCGAGAAAGTAAGAAAGTTATAATTGATTTTTCTTTTCCTTCTGAACTTTATTAAAATTATTTCT
>NC_051846.1:100292830-100304191 GCF_002237135.1 Teleopsis dalmanni | reverse complement strand
GAGACCATAGAAGCCATAAAAGAGAATTCGCTGCGCGAACTAAAGGCCATACCTTCGGCGGCCTATCAAACTTGTATGGAAAATTGAATCAAGCATTGTCAAAGATGTATTTCCGCAGGAGGAGAGTACTTTGAAGGCGATAATAAGGGAAATTATAAAAATTAAAATTTTGCGTGTTTTTTTAACTTCTCGTTCTTTTTTTTATCAAATAGTATATACTCGTATTATGAATTATATAAAGTGAAAAAATAATAACATAAGTTCATATTGAAAATATTTCAGTAGTGTATAAGAACAATATAATGACATTTTAAACAACAGCAAATCATATGTACAACTGTTAAATGTTAGAGTAGCAACTAAAAATTGTTCTTTCCAATAACAAACAAAAATAATAATTATATTACTAAGGAACAAAAAAAAGAAATAAACTTTTGTCGTATTTGAAACGAATTACCAGTGTTTTTTTTATATTATTTCACATCTGAAACACAACATATTTTTGGCGCAGCCTTCAGTTCAAATAAAAAACCTTTAACATTAAATATAACCAGGCCTATTCTGAATACTCCAAGGGAACAAAACTCCCTATTTTCACGCTGTTCCCAAACACACAACTTCCTTATTCTGAATTGCTTGAGAGACAGCAGTTTTGGGAACAACAACAGTTTCAAATTTGTTTTGTTACATTTTGGCAACCATGCTACTTTTTAATGACGAAAAGTGCGAAAATGAGCAAAACAAAGAAAAGAATTGCGTATCATATGTTGATTTAAATGTAAAAATCGCATTATTTGTTTGCTGCACAAATTATCGGAAATAAATATAAGTTATTTTATAAGTAAATAATAAATAATAAAAAATTAAATAATAAAAAACTTTTATTTTAATGAGTAAAATAAATATATAAAAAGAATTGTGCATGAGCAAAATAAACAAGAATTGTGCAGTTGTTAATGATTATTTAAATAAAAAATTTTAAAAAAGTTTTCAAAAATGCATTCAATTGCATTTCGAATTTTAGCGGAGAATTTGGCTCAAGAACAGGAGCAAGAAATTTTGCAACAGAGGATCAACCGCAGAAACTTACATGTTAAATTTAACTCTTTTCTAAATTTTTAACTCTTTTTTAACTAATTAAAAAACAACCTTACGTTATGATATCAATTCTTCAATGTCTTTATTTTCAAACATTCACTGCTTTTATACAAAATTTGCGTAAATTATGATTTAATTTTTTTAATTAGGATAAAAATGTCCTTCATGCTTCAATTAATGAACTAATAATAGTTTATGATTGTGCAGATGTTACATTAAAAAAGAAGAAGAAGCAAAAGAAGAAAATTTAGTTATATTAAATTTATTAAAATAAATTTTTTAAAATATATTCGGAAAACTAATCAACTCTTGTGGATAAAATAAAAAAATAAAACTTTGAAAATATTAAATTTATTGCAATAATTTTATTATAATAATAATTTTATTAAAATATATTCAAAAATCTGATAATTCTCAGTTACTTTTATATTAAATTAAACCATTTTTAATATTTTTTTAACTTGTCTCCCCAACAATTTGCTTGGGAAAGAATTTGTGCAAAATTGGGAAAAAACTCCCATTCCTATGCGATTCAGAATAGCAAAATTGGGAACAGGGAACAAAACTCCCATTCTCAAATTATTCAGAATAGCAAACTTGGGAACAGGGAACAAACTTCTATTCCCATGCTATTCAGAATAGGCCTGAACATGACATTATTATAAAGACCATAACATTATTGGTCTCGTTCAGTGCTTCTCCATAAAAAATCCCAACAGGTCTTTGGGTAGAAGCAGTGAAGTCCGCGAAGGGTCATGTAGTTCGGACAATGATAAACGCGTGTCTCACATTTAAAGAGCTTAATACCGCTCTTATCGAAGTTGCAACAATTCTGAATTCTCGACCAATTACGCCGTTATCTTCAGACCCTAGCGATTATGAGGCATTGACGCACTTTGCTTCTCTAAAAACTTTACCGGAACGCTGTATGACAGGTAGGTAGGTAGGTTGGAGTGACGACTTTGTTTACCAAGAAAGCCCACTTGAGCACAAATAATGGCCCGTTGTGGTACCACAAGGAAAAAGCGATGTTCGTATATAGACAAGGGGATCAGTATACGACCAAAGCCCAACAGAGAGGCAACCAATCCCCCATTAGGTAAAGGAGAACCAACTGGACAGTTCTATGAATCTAGCTAGGTCCCTCACATTGTAGGATGACATCTCAGTCAGATCGGTCAGAAAAGGGGCCCCCAAGATTTTTGATCTTCTTCTGGCTAAAGATGGACACTGACACATGAGATGGAACACAGTCTCCTCCTCGTCCTCAGAGCCACAACCGAGACAAAGGTCATTATAAGGAAGACCCAGTCTCATAGCATGCCTCCCTATTAAGCAATGACCCGTCAGCACTGATACCGTAGTACTGAGCAGATCTCTCTTTAGTTGGAGCAGCTGACCCGTACGCTTTTTATACAAGTTAGACCAAATCGACCTAGAAATGTGACAACTGGGCTCACTTGCACATTGTGGCTGAGCAATTCTTAGATATTTTTGTTTAATTGCCAGTTTAGCTGTTGCAAGTGGAACGCCAATTTCTAATAAATGAAGGTTTTACAATTTTGTTACTTTCTCTAATTTTTTTGTAGCTAGGTACATCAGTGCATGGAGTGACGTCACTGCTACGATGCTGGTAAGTGTTCTACCACTAAAGTAATGAAAATATAAATATAAAAAGAAAAAAAAAAAAAGAAACAAGTTGATGCATAGGAAGTTTTTTTTTTATCTTTATTATATTTATCTATTTTGATTTTATTATATATATATGTAAAAGGTAAGTTTATTATATATGTAAAAGGTAAGTTTATTATATATGTAAAAGGTAAGTTTAAATAGTCAATATAATATAATTCACACACACGCCAACAATAAAAATAATAAAACTATGAAATGTAAAAGACAATCGCCAACTACAAACGCACACGACCGTACTTCTCAACTGCCGACTACTGACTGCTCACTGCTGACTGCTGACCTCACTACTACTGCCATTACTGCTTAACCGACTTATACTTGACTGCTTAATCGGCTTACATTCGGCCATCCTGTTCTCCATCATCGGTCCCAGATGACAATAGTTCCTCATTATTTTCTATGTATCTCCATAACTTCATATTATCTGAACTCGTATTTGAAATATTGGGTCCCTCCACGTCAGCTGTTTTGCGTACTTCGTACCGACCATTACCCTTTACATTGGTGACTTCATACGGTCCTAGAAATTCACTTGCTATTTTTCGACCAGCCACAAACTGCGTACGCTTTATGGCTACCCAATCACCAACTTTGTAGTTTGTATCTGCCTTTCGTTTCTTATTGTAATGTTCTTGAGCCCTTAGTATCTCTTCTCTCGCCTTTTCTCGTACTCGTTGTCGTTCCGTTTCAAAATCGTGCAACATTTCAGCCTGAAGAGCTTCTAAAACTTGGTCATCAATACCATTTCTCATACGTACCCCAAACATTAATTCAAAGGGTGTCGACTTTGTGGAGCTATGAATAGAAGAATTGATAGCTTTTTGCACGTTAGAAACGTACTTATACCATCCTTTGGGTTCAGCTGATGATAATTTAGATATTACGGCTAAAATTGTTCGGTTAACCCGTTCTATTTGCCCGTTACCTCGTGGAACTCCAGTAGTTGTCAGTACATGTTCGATACCGTTAGTATTTACAAATTCAACAAATGCATTCGATGTAAACGCAGCACCTCAGTCACTGATAATTCTTGCTGGTGAACCAAAAACATCCGACCATTTAGTCAAATGTCGCAAAACTTCTTCGTACCCCATTGATTTTGTGGCATATAGCCAAACAAACTTTGAAAATGCATCCACGACGGCGAAGATATATTTGTATTGTTTAGATGTTGCATCCATTGGCCCGAGATGGTCGACATGCAGCGTTTGTAGTGGTAAATCACCTTTTTCAATACAGTGTAGAAAACCTTCTTTCTGGCCTAATTTCTTGTTGTGTATGATGCAGCTTACACAGTTTTTTATAAATTGATTAACTTTCGCCTCGATATGTGGTATCCAATAATACTGCTGTATGGTGTGCATCGTTTTCTGAGTTGAGAAATGTCCAACCTCGTGTGCATTACGAATTACTTCTAATTCCATTGCTTTAGGTACTACTAATAAATCAACCCCGTTAACATTCTTATAAAGTACATCGCCTTTGATCTTAAAGTTTTCGTAAGATCTTGCTTTTAGTATTTCAAAAATAGCTTTCAAGTGTTCTGTAATGTACGCCAATTATTGATGAGTATTTTCGCTAAGGATATTTAAACGCCGATATTGTTTGGCGATCCTTTAGCTAACATTAATTGGTATTTATTAAAACTCAAGTAAGTTTTGCTGTTTGGAACTTAGTGCGCTTCTTATGAGTGCACTTCTAGTTCTGATTTTTATTTAATTTTCTACTTTCAACTTAACCTAGGTACATAACGACGCAGCGTATGTACTTTCTTATTTACTAAATATTTTATGATTATTATGTATTTAATATTATTTATATTAATATTTATTTATATTTATGTACAAAACGACGCAGCGTAAGTACTTTAATATTTAATAATTTATTGCTAAGTAAGCGTATTCGATTCCACTTGTATCGAGTACGCTTACTGTTGATGTTGTTGTATATGCGGTCAATGCCTGGCAAGCATATGGTTATATCGAAGGCAAAGTGCCGCCGATATGTGTGGTGTCAAATTCCTTGTGTGGAATTGTGCATTTGTTTGTAAACAATGCAATGCGCTTGGAAACAATTAGTGTATTTTTGTATACACTGCACATTTAAATATAGAACCACTTATTATTATATTAATTGTATGCATTGCCAATATAACTAACGCATATACATTACACCTCCTTTTTGGGAAAGAATAATGCCATAACGGGATTATTCTTACTTTCTTAAATAAAGTTTTAATTTTCAATAGTTTTATATAATTATATTTAGTTTAGTTATATTTATTTGTGTAATCACTACATTTATTTTAACTTATTCATTGTACAATTTTATTCTATTAGTATGTACTAATTGTTTCTTATTTTTATTGTTTCTTATTTCAATGTTTCCATTGTTTTCTATACTTTCTATTCTATAGGGACCCGTGTATTTACTATCTAGCTTATGACCTACTTCATTCCTAAGTAGTACTTTATCTCCTATTTTTAATTCTAATTGTTCACTATTTCTATCATAGAGTAACTTTTGTTTTAATTTAGACTTATCTAAAAGTGTTTTGGCTCTAGTGTGCGCTATTTCTAATCTATATTTAATTTCTTTACTATAGTCATCTACATTATATAATGGACTTATGTTACTAATTGTATTGAATTTATTGAAACATTTAGGAATTTTTCCATAAATAAGCTCGTATGGACAATATCCATGCACCACTGATGGTGTTGTATTGAAACAATATGTGAAGTATTTCAACCATATATCCCAGTCGTTTTTATCGACTGATATGTATGAACGTACATATTCATTAAATGTTCGGTGACTGCGTTCTACAGTTCCGAGTGTTTGATGGTGATGAGCTGTTGATGTTATATTTTTGATTTTTAAGTATTTGCATATATCCGTTATTAAAGAATTTTTGTACTCTGTACCCATATCCGTAATGAACGTCTTCATTGGACCGTACAAAAGTATAAAATTTTCAAAAATTGCCTTGGCTACAGTATTTGCACTTTTATTTGGTATTGGTATAGTTACTAAGTATTTTGTTAAATCACATATAAGTGTGACAGCATACTCATTGCCATTCTCAGTTTTAGGTAATGGACCAATGGTATCTACCAATACTGTGTCAAAAGAGCCTGTTGGCGTATCAGTTATTGTCATTGGTATTTTTGTATGATTATGAATTTTAGATTTTTGACATTTCTGGCATGATTTGACATATCTTGATATATCTTTGGTCATGTTTGGCCAATAGAAATGTCTTTTAATTTTTTGTAACGTTTTTGTTATTCCGCAGTGTCCACCTTCCACTGGGTCATCATGGTAATTTTTTAAAGTTTTTCTTATTTCTTCCTCTTTAACCAATTTGGTCACCTTTGGCAGTAGCGCTACTGTTAAATTTTTCAATAATTTATTGCCCTTGGCCTTAAATTCATTTATTGAGACAAATTCGAAAATTTTCTCACTAGGTGCCATTTGTACTTTGTTGATGCGATGTTTGTAGGTTAATTTCTCTAACCTTGGGAATAATTGTCCTAAGTCAATTTTCCCATTGACAAACAGATCATCAATTATTATTTTTTCAATAATTTTATTTCCACGTTTTAAATAACAGTGGTTAGAAGTCAATTTCAATTTTATTTGTTTTCTGACGTCAGTACTATTAATGACTTCGTATATATGGGGCTTTTCGTACTTTAATTGTTGGTCGAGGGTATTTATTTCTTTATTTTGTTTGGTGGTTGATCTAGTTCTCATTTTGAGAATCTTTATAGATTTTTCATTCATATCTTTAAAATCGTCTATCGTAATTCTTGATAGAGCATCGGCAATATAATTTTCTTTGCCTCTGAGATATTCCACTGTGAAATCGTATTCTTCGAGATCTAATCTCATTCGAGTTAGTTTTGAACTCGGGTTTTTCATTGAGAAAAGGTAGGTTAATGGGCGATGGTCAGTTTTAATTAAGAAATGTGTACCATATATATATGGTCTAAAATGTGTTATAGCCCAATGAATTGCAGTAAGTTCTTGTTCAATGGTTGACTTGTTACTTTCTCCTTGAGTAAAAGTCTTTGAAGCGTAGGAGACTGGAAGTTGTCTACCATCATGCTCTTGGCTGAGTACTGCACCACAAGCATGCTTGCTTGCATCAGTAGTGATACAGAATGGTTTTTTAAAATCTGGATACTGTAAAATAGTTGGATTCATAAGTTCATTTTTTAGATAATCAAACGCTTTTTGGCAATCTTGAGTCCATTGAAATGGAACTTTCTTTTTGGTTAATCTCGTTATGTGTCGAGAATAATCAGAAAAATTTTTTATGAATCTTCTATAATAGTTACAAAAAGCAACAAATCGTCGTGCTCCATCAGCATCAGTCGGTACTGGGTAATCTCTGATTGCTGTGTATTTATTGTCATCCGGAAGGATGCCTTTGTTAGTGCATTTATGACCGAGATATGTAACCTCATGCATAAAAAATGTGCATTTGTCAGGATGTAGTTTAAGATTGTACTTCCGACATAGCTCAAAAACATCTGTCAAATTTTTAAACATATGTCTTTCAGAACATCCGAGTACAACTAAATCATCCATATATAAAAATGCTTGAGATGGTGTTAAACCAGAAAACGCAAGAGTCATCATGCGTTGAAAAGAATTTGGAGCAATTTTCAATCCATACGGGAGTCGTTTAAAACGATAAGAGCCATTTTCTGTAGAGAAGGATGTAATATCTCTTGAAGATTCGTGTAGCTCTATTTGATGGAATCCAGACATTAGGTCAAGGCATGAAAAATATTTAGCTCTTCCCAATTGATCAAGGATGTCTTCTATTCTTGGAAGAGGAAATTTGTCTGCAATCAATTTTTTATTTATTTGGCGGTAGTCCACTACTAACCGCCATCTTTTCTCATTTGAACCGGGTAATGACTTTTTGGGTACTAATAATAAAGGACTATTGTAGTTTGACATTGAAGGTTCTACTATGTCATCATCTACCAATTTCTTTGCTTGTTTTTCGACTTCTGCTTTGTGGGTATGTGGTATTCTATAGTTTTTTATGTAGCTTGGTGTTTTATCACTTAACCTTAAACGCTGTTTGTAGAAATTATTTACAGAAATTTGTTCATTTTCTAAACCGAATATGTCACTGTAATTTGTGCAAAGTGTTGTTAACTTGTCGCTAAATTTATTAGGAAAATTTTTGGATAATCTATTTATGATTTCTTTAGTTCTATGGTATGAAGTATCTTTTGGTTGTAATATATCATAATTTGATATTTTTTCAGTTTTTATATTTTTAGCTTTTAAAGCTGTAACTGAACTATTCGTGTTGAGTATCCTTATAAACGCATTATTACCTTGAACTATAGTGTTTGCAATAAACACACCAGGTTGTAATTCTTGGTTTGGGACCAATAAATCTTCCTGTTCTGCGCTGAGGTATACTCTCCTAATTACCTGAGATCTTGCTGGTAACATGATAAAATCATTGTCACAAGTGTTTTTAATTGGTATGGCAATATGCTGTGGAAAACATTTTGGTCGTAAAACGAGCCATTCTTTATTTTGCATGAAATCGAGTTTACAATTAAATTCTCTTAGAAAGTCCATGCCGATAATTCCATCGCATGGTATAGGAAAATCATCTTGTACTGCATAAAATTTATGTGTTACTAGAATATTTTCAATTCTAAGATCTAATCGTGTAAGACCCAATGATTGGATCGAACCTTGGCCTATACCGCTGAGGGTTGTTACCTCAAATTTATTTACTTCATATTTATCTACATTTGCGATTTTTAGTAGAGACACGTCTGCTCCTGTATCTACTAATAGAGTTAGTAATTTATTAGTGGCATTGTTAAAAAAATTAACAAACACGCCCAGGTTAAGGTTTAAGCTATATATTGTGTTATGTTTTAATCTCTCAGAGGCTGGTTCAGGTTTTCCGAACCAATATTGTTTTGGTTAGTACCATTATTAGTACTAGTTATTCTAACATTATGTTGGATCCTGCGGTTATTTCCGCGTCCTCGCTGATTTCCATATTGATTAGAGTTATTGTATTGTCTCTGCCTATTGTAATTATTATTTCGGTAGTATCCTCTACCTCTAAAATTTCCATTCACGCGATTGTTTTCGCGATAATTATTTGTATTTTGACGCTGTGTAAATAGAACAGTGTCTGTCCGGCCAGTAGCATCCGTGCAGCTTTCTACAAATTTTTGTACCGCATCGTTCAAATTATTGAATTGGCCTGACTTCATAATTAGTTTGATTTCAGGAAGTGTACAATTTTTAACCATTGCATCTACAGATGCCTTAGTTGAATATTGTATAGCTATTTTTGGTGGTATCCCATCCGAAATGTAAGCACCTTGAATTGCTTTAGTTAATTGCTCAACTTCTTTAGTATATTGGTTGGCAGTTTTGTTCTTCTGTTGGAGATTCATTAATTTAGCAGTTAAGACTGCAACCGATTCTCCTTTGATATTTGTTTTTAAAGTATTTATTATGGCTAATATCGAGTTTTCGGTGGTTATTATTTGCCTAGCTGTACCTTTTAATTTAGTTTTTATTAAAGTAACTGCCAATCTTTCATGTTCTCCTTTTAACTCATCGACCATTTCGATACCGTCAAGGAAACTTTGTAGATTGGATGCAGTTCCGTCATACTCAGGAATGAGTCGTGACGCTGTACTAATAAATTGGTCAGCTGATTGTGCCATATTTGTAACGTGGTATTTTTCTATTTCTGATGAATTTTCAATTTCGCTATTTGCTTCTTCAATTGGTATTAATATGTCACTATCTTCTGTGACAAACAGTCTATGTACATCTAGCTGTATTGGTTCATCTAAGTTATGTGGAATTTTTTCCTCTATTTTATATTTAGAATAAATGTTGATTAACCTGTCTCTGGTTTCCCAAAATACAGAGTTAACAATTCTTTTATGGCTTTCTGTTAATTTATGGCTATAGTTTATATATATAGTTCTGATATTCTCTAAACTATTAACTAAGGTCAATAAGTGTTTTCTCAGAGTTTCTGATCTGATAAACGTATTTTTGTTTATACACTTGTATGCCTTGTTGAAATTTTCTTTTTCTGTTCTCAGAAATTCTTCTATTTGAGACCAGTTATCCATAAGAATTAAAGAAAATTGTTGATTGATTTAATGAAAAATTTTTCTAACTATTTCATTCGCATAGTTAATTATTTTATTATGTTTCTTTAAATGATTGTCTAATTTCTGTTTAGTTTTGCAGCTTTTGCCACATACAAAACAGTTAAAAGTTTTCATTTTGACGAATCTAAGTAATTTTAGAATATTTTGAGAAATGTTGATTTACGTGCTGTAGATAGGCAGCATCTATATTTTTTCTAATACAGTAGCGATATTTGCAGTTTTTACAAAATTTTTCTTAAGGGATCTACGATGAGCCTTATACAGTTTTAGAGCTAAGTTTGCACTAAGCAAAATTATTATTATTACGAAAAATTTTGTTGGGTCGTAAGATTCTTTTCTATTAACTTCTATTTCGTTTACTACGTTAGCTACAGGTTTATTTATTTTCGATTGAGGACTCCCCATTGTAAAATAAGAAACAACAGTGAAAAAGAATATCAATAGTAGAGAGAGACAAGGAAAATAAAATCAAAAAGATACCGTAGTGATTAAACAATTAAAAAAATTTGTTTTTTTTTCATTCAAAACATACTTTATAATATGTTATAATTTTTAATGCAAAATATATATAAAATTTTTTTTTTTAATTTAAAACATTTAATTTTTTATTTTTAAAGATTTTTTTTTTCTTTTTTTTTTTTTTATGTATCAAAACAATAATCAAAGTAATATAAAATTTACATTATCCCTACCTATGGTTTTTGGCAACGGCTTAACGCCATTTGTGCCTCTATTGGTTTGCTCTTTAATTTGATAGAGCAAGCTCCATTACAATTATTTATAAATCATAAAAAAAATATTATACTTATTTTCGTTGCACAGCTCTTCGCTTTTGCATCTGTCTGTTGTGTCGGACTTGGATAATTTCATCAATGCGCCTCCAGATTTCGCACGCGATGTCCCACGGTGGTGGTGGTTCAGTATTTAATGATTTCCTCAAGGCTGCTAATTTTTTCCTTTCCTGGACTAGTATACCACCCCTCTTTTTAGGTTTTGGTACTGCCGGAATAGCTGTTAGTTTCGCCTCCAAGTGCCGTTGTTGTCTGGCACGATATTCAGCAATGGTGAGTCGTTTAGGCCCTGGTGCATTAGACATGTGTTATTTTTTTTTTTATTTTATTATATTTATATTTAAATATATATTTTTAAAATGAGCACATAATCCTGCACCAAAGTCACGGTCGCCATGTAATGTACGCCAATTATTGATGAGTATTTTCGCTAAGGATATTTAAACGCCGATATTGTTTGGCGATCCTTTAGCTAACATTAATTGGTATTTATTAAAACTCAAGTAAGTTTTGCTGTTTGGAACTTAGTGCGCTTCTTATGAGTGCACTTCTAGTTCTGATTTTTATTTAATTTTCTA
>NC_051846.1:100261850-100291771 GCF_002237135.1 Teleopsis dalmanni | reverse complement strand
ACTTTGTACTCAGATCTCGATATGCATACCTCTGCCGTAATAAAAAACTTCAATGGCAATTAAAAAATATTGAAGCACTTAATACTGTTAAAAATGCTTCTGACTGGTGGAATCTAGCAAAAAATTTGAAAAACAGTCCTCTTAAAGTAGCTAATTCTTTACAATGTGAAGACTTTCGTATTCACTATGAGTCCCTGCTTACATGCAATTCCGACCTTCCAGTTATCTCTTGGTGTCTTCCGCCTTTTCTCAATCCTTTCCTTGATTCTCCTTTTGAATTTCGTGAACTCCAGCTTGTGCTTGCAAACACCAAATCTAACAAAGCTTCAGGTAACGACAGCATTCCTTATGAGTTCTACAAAAATGCTCCTGTTGGTTTCCTTAACGAGTTACTTACGCTATATAATTATATATTTCTTCACGGTGTCATACCTTCTTCGTTTTTAAAATCGATAATTCAACCCATGTTTAAAAAAGGAGATCCCAATATAGTTACTAATTATCGTGGATTATCATTGCTGGACTCTACATATAAAATATTTACTGGTATAATACTTTCGCGTATGAATAGCTGGGTTGAGCTCAATAATATATTAAATGAATACCAAGCTGGATTCCGGAGATCTTACTCAACTGTTGATAATATTTTTAATCTAACCTCTATTATACACTTAAACTTAAGTAACAATAAAAAAACATATGCCTTTTTTGTGGATTTTTCATGTGCATTTGACACTATACCCAGGAATGCCTTATTTTTCAAATTAGCTTCTTTAGGTTTGTCTCATAAGTTTTTGAGCACACTGATGAAATTATACATTAAGACTGAAAAGTTTTCGGAAATTCTCATTTAAAATTCGCGCGCTGTATATTTTTCGATATTTTAAGTTTATGTAGTTTGGCAGCACTGTCCTTAATTACTATGCCAAAAATGAGCTCGATCTGTCAGACAGTTCGTTTACGGCAGCTGTTGAAACCAGTTCACCTCAGTAGTGCGTTGCGAAATGTCTTCGACGGTCGTACGACCGTCCTGGAAGGCTTTGTACCACTCATAAACTTGAGTTTTCGATAAAACTGATTCCCCATAAGCCTTTTGTAGCATTCGCAACGATTCTGCACACGAAATTTCGTTCGAAACACAAAATTTGATGCAAACTCTTTGTTCAATATTTTTTTCCATTGTTTTTTTCGCAACGCCCTACTGAGGTGAACTGGTTTCAACAGCTGCCGTAAACGAACTGTCTGACAGATCGCGCTCATTTTTGGCATAGTAATTAAGGACAGTGCTGCCAAACTACATAAACTTAAAATATCGAAAAATATACAGCGCGCGAATTTTAAATGAGAATTTCCGAAAACTTTTCGGTCTTAATGTACTCGAACACCAGCAGTTGAGTAAGGGACGATAATCTTATATCTTCATCATTTAAAGTTACTCAAGGTGTAAAACAAGGATGTCTACTCAGCCCGATTTTGTTCTCCCTATACTTAAATGATCTGCATGACTTTTTAACGGGTGGAGTACCTATTAACTCAACTAATATAAAAGTGCTTTTGTATGCTGACGATGTGGTTCTACTTGCGGATTCACCTGATGTATTGCAAATTATGATAGATGAGTTATTTATGTATTGTTCACAATGGGGTCTTATCGCGAATCTAGATAAATTTAAGATAATGATTTACAGAAAAGGTTCTAGAGTAAGTAATTCGTTGTATTGGAAATTTGGGGAAAGGCAAGTAGAAATTGTCAATGAATATAAATATCTCGGAATATTAATTACGTAAAACCTTTCCTACAATAAACATTTGACTTCTAAACTCCCCTTAGGTAAAAGTGCAATTAACTCGACATGGGCAAAGTATTTGTCTAATCCTAAAATAACTTAAAAATAAATTGAAAATTTTCTACTCGGCAGCACGTTCGATTGTATTTTACGGTGCCCAAGTTTGGGGTTACAAACACTATGATCAAGTGGAAAAACTTTTTAGATTTTTTATAAAAAAGATACTATTTCTACCCACTAACACCCCCAACTATATGCTCCACTTAGAAACGGGTTTACCGACGCAGTTCTTAGACACAATACAAATACATTTCGCATATGTAAGAAAAATTCTTAATCTCCCCCCACAAGGCTTCCTCGAATATTAGCGGAACTTATAATTAGTAAAGGTATATATTGGGCCAAAGATTGGGAAAATATGTGTTTAGAACTGGGTGTTTCAATAACCAGTTTTAGGAGAATGGACCTTAAATTATTGCACAAAAATATTATAACTTTATATGAACGGAGGGAACACGATTCTTTTGTAACGAATGCTAGGTCGGGATCTCATGACATGTACCCACAGCTACAATATGACATTATGCATAATTTTTATTTCGAAAACACTCAGCACATATCGAGCCTACTTTTTAAATGTAGAGGCGGTCTTTTTAATCTGAACGGTAGAGAGTTTAATACATCTGATCGTGATTGTTCTATATGTAATCGTCATGAAATAGAAAATATATGTCATATTATTGGTGTATGTCCAATTTTCAGAGAACATAGGCGTAGTTTTTTTGATAAAGCACTTCTGTCTGAAGAAGAAGTGAAAATCTTATTAAACGGTAGCAATATTTATAAACTGTATAATTTTATGAAAAGTGTTTTGAGTTACAGAAAATTAATTATTGAAGAATTTATATAAATAATAATGTTAATATTATGCACCTTCTTTTGTATGCCAATCTGACACACAACAAATATGTTATTGTCAATTTAGATTTTAAGTAAAATTCTATAATTTTTGTAAGTGCTATATGAATTTTTTTTGAATCAATAAATAATAATAAATAATAAATAAATAATAAATTACTTTGTAAACGTATGTTATATCTAGCTAGACTATATACTCAACAAAAGTTGTCTACTCCACACCGTCTTTGCTGTCGACGATGCTTCTTGGAATACACTGGTCTAGAATGGAGACAGAATAGCGTACCGCTTCTGCCAGGTTAAGTTGCTTTTAAAAGTAAATAATACAACAAAGGAGGGGCAGCCAAAGCGCTTATCCAGCAGCCGTGGACAGTCGGTGGGCATATTAAAGGCCTTCAACATCAATCAAGTAAGTTGATATATAAACGTGACATTTAGTCACGTATACAAAAATGTTAACTTTATTCCAATTTTTCATCCAAAAAGACTAGGTGTCAGCCATCTTTGTGGTCCCGACGGAGTGCGGTTCTGGTCATGGAATAATATTAAAAACACTTGGAGCACATAAAATTCGTCAGTGCGATGAAGACTATATAACAAAACTCCATTATTTTAGCTGAAAATTTGAGGTTCACTTACCTTCACATTCAACGTGGGAAAACAGAGACCCACAGGTTGACAGAAAAAGTTTGGTTTGGTACATACATTGATCAAAAATGGATGGAGGCACTGGTGCTGGTGTATATGGACCCAATTCGAGAATTTCGGAGGCAATCAACTTATGCGTAAGATCCCATATCAACAAAAAATCATCTGGCTCGAGAACTGTTATTTACTCTGATGGCCAGGCTGCTCTCAAAGCTCTTTCCTCTTTGACTTTCAAGTCAAAACAGGTCCTTGAGTGTTATGAGCTCTTACAGTTACTTGCAACTCGGAATAAGGTTAGCCTTTACTGGGTTCCGGGTCACAAGGACGTTTTGGGAAATGAACAAGCTGATGAGCTAGCCAGAAATGCATTAAAAACTGCTTTCAAAGGACCTCAACCCTTTTGTGGGATAAACTGGGCAGTATAAGACTAATAATTAAGGACAGGGAAAATCACATGCGGCTGGAGTACTGGGAAAACTTTCCATCTTTAAATTTTCAAAATGTAATTTAAAGTTTCTAACGGGTTTCTTTACAGGTCATTATAGACTGAAATATCGCCTTCATTAACTAAAACTATCCGCTAATTTGGAATGCAGATTATGCCTTGAAGATGAGGAAACTACTATGCATATTCTTTGTGAATGCCTAGTTTTAATAACACTCAGAAGAAAATTGTTTCATATGGGACTTCTGTTATTATAACAGATTAAGATCTCTTCTCTAGATTTAGTTCTTGACTTTATTCACCAAGCTTTAAGGGGCTTTGTGTAATCAATAATGAAAATGGTACAATATGACTCTTTTGGCCGTAGTACCGGCTGTAGGGTGATTTCACGTCTAAACTTTTAATAATAATATTCTTGGATAAGAGCTGACCCACGAAATTACAAACAGTTTGTAATGTTTCGCAAAGCAGGTTGGCTACAAAGCAATCCAGTGATCCAGACTTTGAAAATTCGTTGGTATAAGGGACTAAAGTGCCTGTATGAAGCAGAAACTTGTTTACCAAATGATGCTGTCACAGCAAAATATAAGGTATATATTTTTAGTTCAATGCATGGCCTAGGTATGTGAAGAGATTTATACGGCGTTTACATTGTGTGATTAAAAGTAGATTAAAGCAAAAATCGAGATTAAACTACTAACCTCGTTGTTAATATCAGATTTCCTATACAAAAGGTTATCTCCTTTTCGTCGAGATTAGTTTTAAATCTCCTTCAAAATGATGATTATTTCTCTATGCAACTCTGCAAATGTCTTAATGTCGTAGATTTTTGTACGATCTTGAAAACATTGTTTTTTTTTTTTCAATTCATACGTTATTTCTTGAATCTTTCAACTTAGAAACTAACAATAAGTGATCAAATCTTAAAACTAAATTTTTTTTTTCCCAGGCCATTGCTTTGGAAAAAAATATTAAGACAATAAATTATTTATAATTAAATAAGATTGAAAATTAACATTGAAATTAAAATTGAAATTAAAATTGAAATTAAAATGAAATTAAAATTAAAATTAAGACTAAAATTAAATTAAAATTAATTCAAAAAATCACATTCAATTCAATTAAATAAAATTTATAATATTTTAAATCAAATAAGAAATTTAGAAAGTTAGCAGATGTTAATGGTGTCCTTCCTTTTTAAACGCTTGTGGCCTTTGTTCATTAGCAGCTTGTAGGCTGATTTGTTGGGATGATCTTCTAACTTTAAGAGATACTGACGGCTACATCGAGCAGCTTCTTCAATTACTGCTGATACGCCCAAATCTCTATGAAGGTTGGCGTTTTTTATAAACCACGGTGCACCCGTTATCATTCTTAGGGTTTTAGATTGCACCTTTTGCAGTTTTTCAATATTTGATGGCATCGCTGTTCCCCACATTTAAATTCCGTAACTCCATATAGGTTTTATTATCGACTTGTATAGCAGAATTTTGTATTCAAGTGGTAGCTTAGATGACGTGCCCATAAGCCAATGCAATAAACTTATTTTTATATTTATTTGTGTCTTTTT
The DNA here is from genome assembly GCF_002237135.1 of Teleopsis dalmanni. Lineage (NCBI taxonomy): Eukaryota > Metazoa > Arthropoda > Insecta > Diptera > Diopsidae > Teleopsis > Teleopsis dalmanni. The sequence continues at coordinate 100,286,403 of NC_051846.1, read as the reverse complement.
AGCCTCTATGTGTTTGTTCCAAGATAAATGTCTATCTAGATTTATCCCTAAATATTTTACATAGTCACTCGAGGGTACTGTTTTTTCATTTATTGTAATATTAGGACAGTTGCTTGGTCTTAGAGCAAATGTGATATGGGTACATTTTTGTTCATTGACTTTGATACGCCATACTGATAACCATTACCCGAATTGGTGAATATGATTTTGAAGCATGCTTTGTGCTATTGTGGGATTTTTTTGTGCACTTAGTATTGCTGTGTCGTCAGCAAATGTTGCAGTTAAAGTATTTTCCGAAGTTGGCGTATCACTTGTAAACAGCAGATATAATAGCGGACCTATTACACTTCCTTGTGAAACTCCAGCTTTGATAGGACAAGGTTCTGAAACAAAATCTTTATATCTTAAACTAAAAGTTCTTTTGCTTAAGTAGTTTTTTAACAAAATGTGAGTGTTAACTGGCATGAGAGTTGCAATTTTATTTATTAAGCCTTCATGCCATACTTTATCAAACGCTTGGGCTACATCTATAAATATGGAAGTGAAGTATTGTTTATTTTCAAATGAGTTTCTAACGGATGATACAATACGATGCACTTGTTCAGTTGTACTATGTTTAGCTCTGAAGCCGAATTGATGCTCCGAAATTATTTCGTTAACTGAGAGTATTGGCATTATTTTTGCTATTAATAGCTTTTCAAATATTTTTGATAATACTGAAAGGACGCTAATTGGTCTGTAAGATTCTACTTTGGTTTTGTCCTTTCCAGGTTTAGGTATCATTGTTATTTGAGACATTTTAAAAAATTCGGGAAAATATCAGAGTTCGGAATGTGATGCACAAAATCGCACACTGCACTGTGCGAGTGGAAATTATTTTTAAAATATCCACACGCACATTTGTGGTGTTAAGAAAAAAAATGTACGCACTCAAATTTGTTGTGCGATTTCAAATTTCACATCGCACAAAGCAATGATTGTGCACACACATTTGTGCTGTGCGACTGATTTATAAAAATGTGCCCAATCAGATGTGCGAGAAAATTTTATGCTCGCACCGCACTGTGCGACAAAAAATTCTTTCTGCACACGAGTGTGTTGCTCATATTTTTTTTTTTTTTTTTTTTTTTTTTTTTTTTGGTGTCGGACCTGGGGGAAAAATCTTCAAAAGATACCCGCCCGATAAAGATACCATTTGCATGCCCGATTCATGCACGACTCAAATTGAGTCATACATGCCTACGGACTAAAAAGTCCCCTACATTCTCAACTCAAAATCCTGAAAATCCCTGCAGTACGACCAATTAAGGTATTCCTTCACAGGGCAGGTTAGAAGAGCACTTAGCGTGCATTCACTCCGATTGTGTATTAAGTATTTCGTCCGCTCTAACAGTATTTATTGTTCTAGAGATTATGCTCTTGTAAAAGCTCCGTTCTTCGATGCTTGCCAACATCTGCATTACCATAGTAGAAGGGCTGGATTCCCCAATTAGTGTCTCTAGATTTTGTCTAGTATCTACGAATCTTATACAGTCTCTAATTATGTGGTCAGGACTCTCAATTTTATCTGGACAAAACTGGCAGTACGGGTTACTTGCTAGCCTAAACCGGTAAAAGTATTCACGGAAGCAGCCATGCCCCGTAAGAAACTGTGTTAATTGAAATCCCAAGTCTCCAGATCCTCGGTTAATCCAAACTCTTATATTTGGAATTAACGAATGCGTCCATCTTGATTTTTGGGAATGGTCCCACCTATGTTGCCATTCATTAAGGTATTTGTCTCTTATATCTAGATAAGACTCTGCCAGAGATTGCCCAGTTTCAGTCGTTCGCCGACGAGAGCGCTGTAAGAAATTGTCTCTGGCCAAGAACGCTTCAAGGTCTATTGGCATGCGTCCAGCCAATACTCCAGCAGCATCGTCCGATACTGTACGGTAAGCACGGCAGATGCGTAGGTTTGACAATCTATGTGCACTTTTCATTACACGTTTTTTTTTTTTTTATTATTTATATTTAAACAAAATGAAGAGTTTAAATTTACAACAACTAGTCATATTGACTAACAAGAGGTTTTTTTTATTACAAGTAAATTTATCTAAGTCTATCTAGGGTGAGCATATAGATACGAACTAGTCATCTCCTTGCTGGTTGAAACGCCTCAAAAGGTCATTAGGTTTGAAGCGGCATAAGCGTCTGTGAGTGACATCACAAAGTAGCGCTGGAATGGTGCTGTTTAAGTGTTGTCTCAGCCTGTCATAATGTTTTTTAGCAGCCTTCTGAATTTCTTGTTTGACAGTAGGTATTTTTAGGTCTCGATGTAGATCAGAATTTCGCACGTACCACGGAGCGTTAACTGCATCTCTGATTGCTTTGTTTTGAAATCTTTGCATCATATCTATTATATGTTTCTTCGCACAACCCCAGATTTGGACGCCATAGAGCCAGACCGGCTTGAAGACTTGTTTATAGATCATAAGCTTATTTTGCTGAGATAATTTAGATCTCCTTCCAATAAGCCAAGTTAACTTTTTGTATCTTATTTTTAGCTCATTTAATTTTTTCTTGACGTGTACCTTCCATCCCAGTTTGGCATCTAGAGTCATACCTAGATATTTCGCAGAATTTGCAACTGGAATTTTTACGCTATTTAGAAATAATGAAATTTGATTTTCTCTTTTGTTAGTAAAGTCTACATGATTAGATTTTGAACTGTTTACTATCAGCTTCCATTTATTTGTCCATTGTTCAATTTCTTGAAGAGCGATTTGAAGCTTAGTGGTAGACACCTTGTTGTTTGGACCTGTAGCCATTAATACCGTGTCGTCTGCAAAAGTTCCAACAATACATCTTGGATTCACTGGCAAATCATATGTGTACAGCAGGTACAGCAATGGGCCTAGTATACTCCCCTGAGGGACCCCGCGATTTATAGGATATAATTTCGAATACGCGTCAAGTAGTTTAACTCGATAGTACCTTTCGCCAATATACGATTCCAGTAGTTTACAATATTGCTGTGGCAGGATAGTGTTTAACTTATATATCAGGCCATAGTGCCAAACCCCATCAAAAGCCTTTGATATATCCAGAAACACAGCTGAACAAGTTTCTTTGTTTTCTAATGCCTTTTCTATTTCGTGCGTAACTCTGTGTACTTGTTCGATTGTTGAGTGTTTTTTCCGAAATCCAAACTGATGATTTGGGATAAGATTTCTTTGACAAACTACTTTTTCAAGTCTTTTACAGATAAGCTTTTCGAACAGTTTTCCTATGGTTGGCAGGAGAGAGATTGGTCTATATGAAGTTGGAGAATGTTGGTCCTTATCTGGTTTTAGTACCATCACAACTTCAGCAACTTTCCAATAGCTAGGGACATGATTTAATTTTATACTCGCATTAAATATCTGTGCAAGTTTGGCTACTCCTTTTGGAGGTAGCTTTTTCAACACTTCACTAGTTATGAGGTCATATCCTGGTGATTTCTTTAATTTCAATTTTTTGATTTCCCCAGTTACTTCTTTATTTTTTATCCGCAAAATAGCTTCATCATCTATGTTGTTATTTGGCTCTATATAATGGGTTTCTTCTTGATTGAAGGTATTACTTAAATATTCAGCCAAAACATGTGCCTTTTCAATATTGCTTTTCGCCCATTCATTATTATTTTTTTTTAATGGAGGATTATGTGTGATCGGTCTTTTATATTTTTTCATAGCTTTCCAGAGAGAATAGTTAGTTTTGCTATCATATGTCAAGTTTGTAAGATATTTCTTAACATTTTCATTTTTAAAATTGCTGATTTCTCTTCTTAATTTTTGAGTGGCATTATTAAGGTTTCTTTTATCTTGTATTAATCGTGATTGTTGCCATTTTTTACGTAGTTTTCTTTTATTATAGACTAGATTTAAAATTTCGACCGGATAGATTTTATCAAATTGCTTACTATTCTGCAGTGGAGAACTGCGCCATGCCGATGTTTGAATCAAGCTTGTAAAGCAATGCGTTTCACTCTCTAGGTCATTTATACTTCGTATTTTGCAGGATAGGTCAATATTTTCATTTATCTGGGCCTTAAAATAATTCCAGTCTGTTAGACGGTTTGTTAGTGTCGGTTTAGGTATCGTAGATAGAATATTACATCCATAAGTAAGCAATATTGGAGAATGATCAGAATTTAAGTCAAGTCCTGCTTTAACTTCAATGTCTCTTTTTTGAATTTTATTTACAATAAAGAAATCAATGACATCTGGTAATTTATTTCTATCAGTTGGCCAGTATGTTGGAGAGCCAGTGGAGAGAACTTCAAAACCTGTGGCCCGACATGCTTTAAGTAATTCCTTACCCTTTGTGGTATTTAGTCTTGACCCCCATTGAACATTTTTTGCGTTAAAATCACCACCAATTATTGCTTTATGATTGTGTAATTTTAATAGATCTATGTATTGTTCATATTTTACGTTATGTCTTGGTGGACTATAGATGGACGTTATTTGTATTTTGGAACCACTCTCTTCAACTGCAACGGTTGTTGTCTGGAACTCTTCATTAGAGAGTTTATTATCTTGATAATGCTTAATGTTGGATTTAATTATAACAGCACTTCCGCCTCTAGCATTATTGCTTGGATGAATAGTATGATAAATATTATAGTTTTTAAAATTGATATACGTTTCTTTTGTAAAATGAGTTTCGCTTATTAGGCATATGTCTATATTTTCTGTTAGCAGAAGTAATTCTAATTCGTTTTTGTGTTGAAGCAAACCATTTGCGTTCCATTCCATAATTTTAAGAGCAATCATACAGATGTACAATTATGTTTTTGTTCTAAGTTGTCTAGGCGATTTTCTATTGCCATTAGTTTTTCAAGAATAACAGAGAGGACATTTTGTGATTCATCAGATATATTTATTTTTTGAGCTACGGAGGTTGTTGACTTAATAGCGTCTGCATATGATACTTTAGCGATTTTTCGACTTGAGTATATTATTGGTCTTTCGATATTATCTGTTTGAACTGGGACAGGAACTTTTTTTGTTTTTTGGTCTCTTAATTTTTGAAGCTCTTTTGCGACTACACAACCGCGATATGACGCTGGGTGTTGCTCCCCACAGTTGCAACATTTTGGGTGACTATCATCGGGTTTTTCACAATTTATGGTTTCATGCTTACCTGCACATTTCACACACCTTGGCTGCTTTTGACAGTAGTTTTTGGTATGGTTGAAAGATTGGCATTTGGTGCACTGCGGGATAATTTTAGAGGGTTTTATTGTTTCTATAGATACTATCGTATTTAAGATTTCTTTGATTTCATGGATTTTGTTCGTATCTTCTACTGCCTCAAAGGATAATATGAACATATCCAGTGGTTTCTTAGTTTTAAATTGTAGCTTATTAATTGCGCTGACAATTTTAAATCCCTTTTTTGCAAGGTCGCCAACAATATCTGTAGGGTCGCATGAGTGATGCAGGTTTTTTGCTATAACTCTTATTGGTCTAAGCTGTTTATGTTCATAAGAGTGCCATGAGAGATTTGCTTCATTTAGAGCTCGAGTTACTTCCCGATAATCGTTACCATCGAAAGTGCTAATTTTACATAAGTCGTTATTCATTAGTTTCAGCAAAAATTTATTTTTGCTTTCCTTTGTAATAATTTTTCTTATGTGATTGTAATTATCAGAAACAGTTACCATAATTGGAGGTGGACGAAGCTGGGTTGATGTCTTTTCCGTTTCTTTAGAATGCTTTTGTGTCACATTGTTGAGAGTTGGTGACACACTTGGAGATGTAGTAGCTTTGCGCTTTTTTGAGGCTCTTTTATTATTTCTTTTAACGATCCAGTCGGTTTCTCGAGCAAGCTCTTCCTCGTCTGTTTCGAAAGTTATGGTGGTTTGCTCTTTCGGAACATTATTGTTAATAAGTTGCGACCTTAATTTTTGGTTTTCACTTTTGAGTTGGATAATTTCTTGATGAAGTTTGCCGCATAAGACTTCTAATTCTCTCATTTTTTTATTAAAAGCTTCATTATTTTTGTCATTAGTGTGGCTGGTATTTGTGGACATGTTAATTTCGTATGGAACTATATCTTTTGTACTGTTTTGAGAAATTTTGTTTAAATTATTATTTTTATTACTAATTAATTTAATTTTATTTGCTATAGCAATCTCACTAGCGGTTTTTTTAATGTTTATTTCGGTATTCGATTTACCTATAGTTTTGTTTATAGGTTGATCGTTTATTTTAATGTCTTCTGCATTAAATGTTATGTAGCCATTTAGGCCATTTTCACTTATTAGTGAATGTCTTCGTATATTACTTTTACAATTGTTCATAAAAAATTAAATATTAAAAGAATAAAATTTTTTAGTTTGATGATCACTGATTATATAGTATATATATAGAATATTAAATTTTTACAAAAGAATTAAAAATATACACTGTGGCAACGCCACTTTTATAAATTGCAACTTTCGTTAAAAAAATAAACAAACAAATGCTGTCTCTATCAGCTGTTTTGAAAGTATTAGTAACTTTCAGCAATTTTATTGCTTTTGATTAATTTGTTTTGATTTTTTTGTTTTTTATTAAAACCAAAATTTAAAATTTAGAAATATATTTTGCAATTTAAACACACAAACCGCACTTTTGCTGACACGGATCGCGACAACTAGAGTGTACGTTTATTATTTAATCTTTGTGTGCACTTATTTAAATTTGTTTCTTTAAATTTTAGATTTAAATTTAGATAAAAACGGAGCGTCCGCAGTTGGAGTGTTGAGTTTTAATTTTAAAGTGTCACGTGAATACGTGAATCACGTGAATTCATTACACGTGAATACGACTTAATGGTTGTAGCATGTGCCCACACCGGAGCAGCATAAAGCATCACCGACTTGGAGACTGATGCTAAAAGAACTCTAGCGGTGTCCTTGGGACCTCCTATGTTTGGCATTAATCGAGATAATGCGTTGCAGACACGTGATGCTTTATCTCCCGATTGTTTTAGGTGAGTTTTGAAACTCAACCTACTATCTAAGGTTACACCAAGATATGTAAGTTGGGGGCTAGATTGTATATCTACTCCACCCACTTTAATTGAGAGTTGTTCAATCTTTTTCCTACTTGTGATTAATAGCACCTCAGTTTTATGTTCCGCAAGCTCTAATCCGCTGTATTGCAGCCACGATTTAGCTGCTGCAATAGTAGTGCTGCAATTCCTAGCCACTTCGTCTAGAGTTTTTGCAACCACTACTATTGCAATATCATCTGCATACCCAACTACGTGCACTCCGTCCGGCTTTTCAATTCGAAGGATACCATCGTACATGATATTCCAAAGAATTGGCCCTAGAACTGATCCCTGGGGGACCCCTCCCGTAATCCTATATATTTTGGGTCCGGATTCTGTATCATATAAGAGTAATCTGTCTTTAAAGTATGATGTTATAATTTTCAAAAGATATTCTGGGACTCTCATTTTCATCAGTGCATTTAAGATGCTACTCCACTCAGCAGTGTTGAAAGCATTTTTAACGTCTAAGGTCACTACCGCGCAGTACTTTTTAGTACCACCTATCCACCTTACGCCCTTAGTAGTTTCCTTTGCAATGTTGCATACATGTAGTACAGCATCAACAGTACAGCGTTTAGGTCTAAAGCCAAATTGGTTATTTGATAGACCCTGACTTGCCTCTGTGAATTTTTCTAATCTAGAACTTATAATTCTTTCAAGGACCTTACCTGCAGTGTCTAATAAGCATAAAGGTCTATAAGATGATGGCAGTTCTGGGGACTTATTACCTTTAGGAATAAGCACAAATCTCTGCTTTTTCCAACACGAAGGGAAGATTCCTTCCTGTAGGCAGCTGTTGTAAACATCCGTAAATATAGAAGCTTGTTTTTGTATTGCCTTCTTCAGTACAGTATTGGGGATTCCATCCAAACCAGGAGATTTATTGGGCTTAACTCTGGAAGAAGCGGCTATGACTTCAGAATTTGTAACCGGAGGTATCTCATTTAAATCAGTGTTTATCGGTATTAAAATTCTAAGTTCTCCCTTTTTTGGGAACAAATGTTTCACGATATTCGCCATTATTTTAGGACATGAAGGTACCGAGCCTCTTAACCTCTTAAATTTACGCATTACTATTTTGTAGCCATCGCCCCAGACATTTTGTTGCTCATATTACGATTGCACAAATGTGCACAAATGTTTTTTTTTTTTTTTTTTTTTTTAACGAGGACTCAAAAGCATCGAAAGCCTAAGTCAGTGTGAAACTTTAATCCGCTAAAAACATGTCCTCATGTCCGGACGGAGAGTCCCTCCTGGAACTACCGTTAGGTATTACGTCAGAAAGGCGTCCTGAGCATTAGCTCAAATCGTTAGTTATATCGTTTGAGTTCGTAACTGTCCTATTTCTTGAGGTGAGACCTCAGTTGTGGCGCGTTCGCTGGCATGACGTCGTTCAATGGCCCTAAGTTGAGTCATGATCCTAGCAGCAGCGGTCGATATCAATCGCCAAATATCCGGCGAGTTAAGCATTTTCAAAATTAAATTTCCCGGGCAAATAGGCTCGCCAATAGCCTCACTTATCTCTGCTCTGACTTCGTTAAAACGTGGACAAGAGAAAAGAACGTGGTTTGCATCCTCAGCGACCCCTTCACAGCTAGGACAAAACGGATCTTCTTCGTGTTTGAAACGATGAAGATACTGTTTAAAGACTCCATGTCCGGTTAGGATCTGAGTGAGATGGAAATCTACCTCACCATGCGACCTGTGTACCCAGACATCAAGATTTGGGATCAGGGTATATGTCCACCTCCCTTTCATCGAGTCATTCCACCGTTGTTGCCATGTAATCATGGAAATGCTTCGTGCCTCATCCTTCGACAATCTACTGTGCCAGATCTCTCGAAGTTCGTAGGCCAACAGATCAAGCGGCGGCATGCCTGCTATAACACATGCAGCATCGTCCGATACAGTGCGGAAAGCACTGATTACACGTAGCGCGCTTAGCCGGTACGTGCTTTTTGCGCCTGCAGCGTATGATCTCGTTCGCATAGCAGAAGCCCAGATGGGAGCTGCATACAATATTACCGAGCTGGTGACTCTTGCCAGGAGTTTACGCTTGGTGGATCGTATACCCGAGGTGTTTGCCATGAGTCGTGAGAGGGCAACGGTGACTTTAGTCGCCTTCTCATTTACCGCCCTTAGATGGTCTCTAAAAGTAATCCTGGTATCTATGATAACACCCAGGTACCACAAGGATGACTTCGAGGCAATTTCGAAACCACCGCTTGAAAACGAGAAGACTTCCCGTTTTTTCCGAGTACTGAGTAGCACAGCTTCCGTTTTTTGAACCGCCAGTTTCAGTCAGTTTTCACAAAGCCAACTGGTTACCTTATCAACAGCTGCTGAGCACCGCTCCGTGATTTCCTCTATCGTTTTCGCAACGACAACGATTGCAAGGTCATCAGCGTAGGCCACGCTTGTGCAATTCTCTGGAAGGATGACTTTTAGTACACCATCGTACATCGCATTCCACAATGCAGGACCAAGTACGGAGCCTTGCGGAACACCACAAGTAACCGTGTACTGCTTGATTCCATCGTCAGTCTGGACCTGAAGCCATCTACCACTAAAGTAGTGGTAGTAGTGGCACCATTCTCCTGAGGTACCATGGGACCCCAAATTCATTGAGTGCTTGTGATATCTTCGACCAATTAGCTGTGTGGAAAGCGTTTTTGACATCTAGCGTCACCACCGCACAGTACTCTTTGGTACCTCCTTTCCATCGTTCTCCGCTAGTGGCCGCGCGGGCTATTTTGAAAACTATGTCAATGGCGTGAAGCGTAGACTTGCCTCTTCGGAAACCGAATTGCCGCTCACTAAGTCCTTCATGGCGTTCCAGATATTCGTGCAAGCGGTTGACCATGATAGACTCAAGGGTTTTCCCGAGTTCATCCAACAAGCATATTGGTCGGTACGCTGTTGGATCCTGCGGTTGTTTTCCTGGTTTAGGAAGCAGGACCAGATCTTGCTTTTTCCAAGGGCTTGGAAAACTCCTTCCTCCAGACATTTTGTAAACAAGTTTGCGAATACATTTGGATCAGCTTTAATTGCTGCAATAACAGCAATACTAGGAATGCCGTCTGGGCCAGGTGCCTTGTTGTTCTTCATACGCTTCATAGCAGCATTCATCTCATTGACTGTGACCTGAGGTATTGTAACCAATCGAGGTCGAGGATCAAAGAAAAACTCCCTGTCGTCCATCGAAGGAAATAGCGTAGTAACTATACGGCCAATTACCAGCGGATCCATAGGTTGGGGTGCTCTATTGCCCCGAATCGAGCACATTACCACCTTATAGGCATTCCCCTAGGGGTCAGCTTCAACACTCTGACATAATTCCCTGAAAGAGCGCTGCTTGCTCTGCTTAATCTCCTTTTTCAAAGCCTTGCGGCATTCTACGTAGTTGTCGTGAAACTGTTGCCAATTTGCGCAGTTACGGTTTCGTTGAGCGACGCGCCTTGCTCTGATGCAGTCGCCTCTTAAACGAGCGATCTCTTCAGTCCACCAAAAGGCTGGTTTTCTAGCTGGTCTACATGACGCTCGGGGCATTGCCGCGTCGCACGCTGCAATTAGTTTGGAGGTCACCGCCTGCGCCATGCTAGCAGCAGACTCTGGGTACTCCACGTTATCGCTCCAGACCAGTTTGAAGATATCCTCATCGAAGAGTCGATGTTTCCATCTACGTTTTAAGCAGACATTTCTACTACGCACTGGTAGTGTGCAGAGTTCGACGATAATTGCGCGATGATCGCTATGCAAATAGATGTCTCCAACTGACCATTTCATACTTTGTGCTATCGTGTCGTGAGCAAATGTCAAGTCGATGGCAGACCGATTCCGGCCTGCTTCGAATGTATGTTCGCCAGTGTTCAGAAGCACAACATCTAGTTGAGAGAACCATTCCATGAGCACCCTTCCTCTAGCGTTGGTGTGATTGCTACCCCAAGAAGTAGACCAAGCGTTGAAGTCGCCGGCCAGGATAAGCGGAGACTTGCCCCTGGCTTCTGTCACGATTTCGGAAAGTAGCTGCTCAAATTCCTGTAAGTCCGGACTAGGAGGAGCATAACAAGAGAACAAAAATATCTCATCTACCTTGACCCAGGTAAAAAAACGTCGGCTGACTGTAATAGAGCATTGAAAGGCCCTGCCATTTGCGGACCATATTGCTGCTTTACCGGAGGAGACTGAAATCCACGATGAGTTTCCTACATCATGATATTGTTCACACAGTAGAGCTATATCCATATTTCGCTCGTAAGCCGATTGGAAAAGCAGGTCCTGTGCCGTCCTGCAGTGATTCAGATTGATTTGCACAATTCTCATTTGCGCACTTTGTCTACCGCCTTCTTGAACTCTGGACAGCGAGCGTTTCCAACAGCTTGCTTGCCTCCACATAGAATACATTTGCTGTCCTTGCTGCATGCAGCAGCAAAATGGCCTTCCTCACCACATCTTCGGCAAGACTTACTACGATCTTCCGGGAATTTACAGTTTGCAGCTATGTGACCAAAGCGCCAGCATTTTATACAGCGTTTCGGCTCCACACATTCCATGATTCGGCAGATTGACCAGCCGATGCGAATTTTCCCAGTGTTTAGCAATTTATCGGCATCTGACGCCGCGAGCTTTACAAACGCTGTTTGTAAGCCCCGTTGCTTACCGCCCACCATACGGACATTGCCTTTCTCCAAGTTATTTATGCCACTTCCCAGACGAAGAGCTTCGCAAATCTCTTGTTCAGACGTGATTTCATCCAGGTCTTTGATCACCACCGTCTTGCTGTGAGTCAGTGCTGCCACACGTACTGAGTCACCAAGCACGCTAATCACTGCTGACTGAAAGCCCACCGTGTTACTTTCTGAAGCCTTTTTAAGCTCTAGCAGCAATTCATTTTTGACGGTCCTGCGCACGCGCTTGACCGAGTTGCCGAGGTCCTTAAGCGATTTGTCCATTCTTATGGTCCTAAGGATATCCGCGTAACTTTTCTCCGCAGTAGATGCGATGATGATTGCATCTGGCTTGGACCGCAAGCGCTGCTTCTTTTTTGTTTCGACCTTTTTCCACTCCTGTGTTTTATTAATTTTTTTTATCTGAGAGTGCTTTTCGAGTTTTTTAACAGATACAGGGTGCGTGGCGGTTGTGTCATCCATTATTCTTGCTGTTAAGCCTTCCGCCTTTTTTTTGTATTTTCTTTGGCGTTTTTTCCCTGTTTGCCCAGCAGGAGTGTCTTGTGTAGGCGAATCGGTTTTCTGGAGTCTCTTGGCATCTATTGCTAGATTCTGGAGTCTCAACCAGGGGGAGGTTTGGGAGCAACAGTCTGACTTGAAGGTTTCCCTAGCCACTTTGTCTTGGAATTCGATCGCTGCCACTTCGTAAAGAAGTTTGATGCCGTCGATCACATCTCTCATCAGTTGATGGATGGCTCTGCGCCTCTTTCCATCCGAATGCGTCTCATTTACCATTTCAATGAGAGATCGGATCTTACTTCCCAGGCTAAGGAAGGCATTTTCCGGAGTCTTTATAGACCCCTGACACGTTGGTATTGCTGCCCCTTGGGGAAAGCACGTTTTAGAGACGATAGGCACAGTCCCCGGTGTGGTAACCGCCGTGCGCGCACCTACGTCCATGCTGTCAGCGTGATTGGGCACGCTATCAGCATCCTTCTCCTCCATAATTGTTTTTGTTGTTTTATGTTTTATTATTTCTGTATTCATTTTGTTGGGTCCCCACTCGAGTTCGTTGTCGTTCATTGAATGTGCAGTCACCTTTATGATCCCATGGTTGTCTTTGCATGCAGGGAGTTCCATGCGAGGGTTGACGTACCTCCTTATGAGAGTGTACGTTCAGAGCCGGATCAGTGCTAGTCAGGAGTATACTCAACTGAGCCTGCACCACCAAATTAACAGTGTCAGTGTTGGAGCGTTTCTCGAGGCCTGCCAGGGTTTTAACGGGACGGGGGCAAGAATGCCATTAACCCAGAAGCCATTTCCTTAGAGATTCACTTCTAAGTACTCAGGTTCCAGAATGGCACCCTCACCAGCCCAAGAGTAATTAATTTCTACCAAATTCATATCTTCCAGTATGCCATAATCAGGATCTTACTGGGCTCGTACCTGATGGGTGTTTGAACCCTAAAATCATAACTATTATGCACTGCTTGTCTGTCTTAGCATGCATTCTTCCTCTTTCATACCTAACCTGTTAAACATGAAAGGACTCCATCGTTGTTGCATCCGCCTTTTCTTAGGACAGTGCACACGGCTGCATCCCTCGATGGTGCACAGCTGTTTAGTCACTCTCTGCGCACTTGGATGACCCTCGTTGCCATCCCGGGATGGAGGACGCTTATTTAGAGCCGGCGTCTACTCGGCTCAGCTCAGGGGCTTCTCAGGGATTTTGTGACCTTTTCAGCCACACCCTCCGACGCCTGGCTGGATTTTAGTCGCCTCTTACGACAGGCATACCTTACCGCGGGAATATTCTAACCCCTATCCCGCAGGGTGTGTGTGTGCACCCAAGGGTGGAAAAAAATTACAGGAACTTCACAATTTTGTTTGAAATAGAAAATATTATTTTGTTGCAAATTTTGAAAAAATTGATATTTGCGTTCGTTGGGATCGTAACTTATGTTTAAAATTGCATAAATTAACAAATATTTAAAATAATTATTTTTGTTAAGTAATGTTAACTAAAAATTATAACTGTCTTAACCTTATTTGTATTTTAACTTAAAATATTAGTTTTTTGTATATTACTTTGTGCATTTTTAAATGCAAATATAGTAAGTGAACTTAAAGTATTTGTTTGGAAAGTTTTGCACCAGTTTAAAAGAAATAAAAACATATTTTAGGAAGATTTTTTTATGCCCAAAAAATATGTATTTACATAGGTAGAGTGTCTAACTTTTATTAAAAAACACGAAAGATTAGGAAAATATTTTTTTTGAACAGGTAGCAGGTATTGGTATTGGTGTATTTGTTTAATAAATTTTGCAACAGTTTAAAAAAGATAATACGGCAGGGCCACAAATAGATATTTTTCTTCTCCAGAAATATGTATTCACTTAGGTAGAATATCTAACATTCATTAAAAAACGCGAAAGATTAGGAAAATATTTTCTTGAACAGGTATCAGGATTTTAACGCCCTTTCTACTGTGCTAAGTAAGCAGAGATATAATTTAAGTGAAAAAATATTTCAGCAATGTTATTAATAAGATTAAATGAAAATTTATTTCAAAAAATATGTAATAAAAATTATATATTTTTTAATAAGAAATTAAGATATTAAATTATTAAATTATTTCAATAACTTCGTTAAATTTAAGCTGTAATTAAAGATAAAAAATTAAGTGAAATCTAATAACAAAATTAATTTATGTTGTTGTAAAAAATATTTCATTTGCTTTTCATAACCTTACTAACGAATCTTAGTGTATAACTTATGTACTATTAAATAAAATTTTATGAAGTAGTCCAAAATTGATATATTTAATTTTTTCAAAGTACGATCCGTAGAATCGATCCTCTTTACTTATAACATTTCGAAACAAATACTCTTTCTCTATTAAATTCATGTACCTATTTAACTCATATATCATAAACTATTTATATTTTATATTATAACACAGTTTTCAAGTACATTGTGAAATTAACTTTATTCCCATGTTTTAAATTAATAAACCTTAAAATAATAAGTAATATAAGCAATAAATGTAAATAATAAATAAATTCAAATAATTCAAATAATTCAAATAATAATTATTTATTTTCAAATAAATAATAAATTCAAAATTAAAATATAAATACAAAATCATTTCTTCAATAAAATATTTCGTATTAAGACCAAAATTAAAACAAATCAGTTTTACGTACTATTTTGCTGCGATATTTGTCATAATATTGTGCGCTTTTAAATCATCATTTCACACAAATGTGCAGTAGACATTTCGTCTCCGCACATTTAGGTGCATTTTTATTTTCAAGTCTGCACACAAAATGTGCTCCTCGTTTTCTTTTCTGCACACGTTGTGTGCGAGGGTAAGCTGGCTGCCTCACACACAATGTGCTATGCGAAATAACTTCGGCACAAACACCGAATTGGTGTGCGAGTTTTATTTCACTCCACCACATTCGTGTGAAATGTGCGTTTTGTTTGTGCATACAAGATGTGCACTTAAGATGTGCACAAAAATTTTCGCACACCATATTTGTGGTGTGAAATTTTATTTAGAATCGCACAACATTTGTGCGTGGTGTTTTGCATTTTTTTGCACAGCACAGTGTTTTTCTGAATCCTGCTAAATACTCTGATAGAATCAATGCTCTGAAGAAAGTTCAAGCATACGTAAATAAATTTACGGCACTTGCACAAAAAATCTTAAATTTGTCGAATAATTTAAAAAAAGATAATGAATTATTGTGTTCCGAATTATTAAAAAAATTTAATAAATGTGAAGATAAGAAGAATCTTATGCAGAAAAACTTAAATCGAGTAATACATCTACTGTACCTATTACAGCGAAACCTATAAGGAAACAGTTAGGTGATGACACTAAAAAAGACTTCAAAATGAAAATTTATCCGTCTGAACTTAACGTGAAGGTAAATGATTTTCGAGCTAAAAATGATGGCAGGGTTACTATTAACTGTGTTACTTCAAAGGAACGTGAAATTCTTGCAAATGACAAAAAAAAATTAAGTGACCAGTATATAATCGAAACACCTGCGCTTCGATACCCCAAATTATTCATCTCGGGTATTAGCGAAAAGCTAGATAATGATAGTTCAACATATTAAAGTGTTAAAAGTCTATGAGTCTTATAAAAATAAAAAAACATTTAATGCGATTGTTGAAATAGATGGCAAGGTTTGTAAGCAATTTATGAAAGAACGTTGAATCAACATCAAATGGGATAGATGCATAATATATGAAAGTTTAAACGTAATGAGGTGCTATAAGTGCTAGGGCTTTAACCATAAGGCGAGTATATGCAAAGAAGATGACCATGTTTGTGCTAAATGCAGTCAAGTGGGGCATTCACATAAGGAGTGCAAAAGCGATATTGTCAAATGCGTTAATTGTGTTATAGCCAAAAAGTTGCTTAATCTCCATGAACTTTCTACTGATCAAGACTGTAGGGATGTAATATGTAAGATCTTACAACGCAGAACTGGACAGGAAGGTGAAAACATTAACTACTAAATATGCAGGATCAGAAAACACTTATCAATATTTTTTCGAATCAGCGGTGTGGTGTTAATATGGTTCATTTTAATGCAAGAAGCCTTTCTGGCCTTAAATTAGATTATGTTGGAAGTGTTTTTGAAGACTCCAAAGTGGATGTCATTTGTGTTTCCGAGACTTGGTTTGATCATAACATAAGCAGCGTTTTTTTTTTCCTTGAACGGTTTTGATTTATTTAGACATGACAGGAAACATAGATTAGGTGGCGGAGTGGATATTTTCTGTAAGTCATATTTAAAAGGTCAATTAGTGTCTGTCTCAATGGAAACTGAAATTGAACACATCAGCGTGCGTATACTTGCTGGCAACTACATGATTTTAGTTACTTGTGCCTATAACCCTATCAAAATATTTTTCTGCGATCCTCTTTTTGATTCCCTTCTACCTATTGCCGTTAAGTTTGATTTTCTTGCAGTATTCGGTGATTTCAATATTGATTTCTTGTTAAATTCTGCTAAAGCAGCTAAATTAAATGACCTTATGACTATGATGGGTTTAAGTGTTGTAAATAACTCCATGCCTACTAGGTTTGGCAACAATGTACGACCTAGTCTTCTTGATTTAGCTGCTGTCTCTGACTTGAGTAAAGTTTTGTTTTTCGAGCAGATTTCATTTGTGTCTGACCATGACTTATTATTTGTGACTTTTGATTATAATGTGACTAAAACATTTACTCCTACACAATTCTCTTTTTGGGACTTCAAGTCTATTGATACTCGGAGATTGTTCAGTGAACTGAATTCTGTTGACTGGAGTGGTTGTTGGTTTGGTGCATCAGTAGATGAAAAATTGGGAGTCTTTAATAACATATTGATACATTTTTTACATCGTTTTGTGCCATATCGTACAGTATGTGCAAAAAATTCGTCTTGTCCTTGGTTCAAGCCTTATATTAAACGAAAAATTAACTATAGAAATAAAAAATATGCTGTTTGGTAGAAATATCCCACGGCACTCAATTGGATGCGATTTAAAGTGGCTAGAAATTTAGCTTCTGCGGCTATTTATAAAGCCAAATCAACGTTCTTTAAATCCAAACTTGGAGGTTGTCTGCAAACAAAATTTCTCTGGAATAATATTAAATCTTTAGGAATTATAAAAAACTCCACAGCTGTGTGCTCCTTAGATCCCAATAACTTAAATGATTATTTTGTTTCGTCTGTTGGTAGTAGATTGAGCGTCAATCCTGCTTTTCCTTGTCTTGAACATGCCGACTCTGAGAGTATATTTAGCTTCGAATGTGTTAGTCAAGAAGTAGTTTTCAATAGTATAATGAAAATTAAATCAACTGCAATTGGTATTGATAAAATTCCTTTGAAGTTCTTAAAACTTACGCTTCAGTCAATTATTTCTCCTCTGACACATATAATTAATCACTGTTTTGCTTCTTCAACATTTCCTAATGCATGGAAGCTTGCAAAAATTATTCCAATTGAAAAAAAGTCAAATGCATTTCTATGCTCTGGCTTTCGCCCAATTAGCATTCTTTCCTCGCTCTCGAAGGTGTGTGAAAATATCATGGCTAATGCTATTCGTTGTCACCTGGATCGTTTTCAGCTCCTTTCCCCTCTACAATCTGGGTTTAGAAAAGGTCATAGCTGCATGACTGCTATGTTGAAAGTACTTGAGGATGTTCGAATCAGCTATGATCAAAACTTGATTACATATCTATGTCTACTTGATTTTTCTAAGGCTTGTCAACTCCTTCTTATTTTCTAATTCGGCGGCAAAATTTATCTTTAGCTATTTAAGTGGAAGGTCGCAGTCTGTTGTGGTATCGAATAAGTTCTCGACTTTTAAAAATCTTCACACTGGAGTTCCTCAAGGGTCAATCCTGGGTCCCCTTTTGTTTTCAATTTATAAAAATGATGTCTTTTCCATTTGTAAGTAAACTAAATTGCATGGGTATGCTGATGACATCCAAATGTACGTTTCTTGTGATTTCACCGCTATTGGTAATCTAATTCAAAAGATAAATGTTGATTTAAATAATATTAACACTTGGACCATTGAAAATAATATGCTACTTAATGCCAAAAAAACAACTATATTGCCAATAAGTAGATTAAAACTAGATGTCAATGGTTTGCCTCAAGCGTCTATTGGGCAATCATTTATTGAATACAATACTTCTGTAAAATATTTAGGTTTCCATCTAAATACTAACTTACATGCTTGTGACCACATCAATCAAGTTGTTAGGAAAGTATACACTTGCCTCAGATGTCTTAATCTATCAGCGTGATTTACCTCTGTTGCTACTCGCTGCTTGTTGGTAAAACAGTTAATAATCCTTATTATTATGTTTTCCTCGTTAGTTTATTCCAAAATAGACGCGGTGTCTCTTACAAAGTTAAGAAGTCTAACCAATTCCATGACACGATATGTTTACAGTCTCAGAAGATTTGATCACCTGGATAATTTCAGGTTGTGACATTGAACAGTTTATTATGATTCGTGTCTGTCTGTTTCTGTTTAAATTGGTTAATGCTAAATCACCTGAATACCTTTTCAATTGTCTGCAACAAACACGATCTAATAGATTTCTTTTATTTATTATTCCAAGACTTAACTTCATTTCCACAACAAGTTTTTTCTTTGTCCATTCTGTCAGAGTATGGAATTCGCTCTTATGTGAAACCAGAAACACAACAAGAGTAAGAGCTTTTAAAAAACGGCTAATTAATGAATTATATTGACACCACCCGTTCTGACAATTATTTATATTTTTCTAATTGATATTTTTCTTTAATTGTCATTGTTAACAAATGCGGTCAATCTTCTGTTAAAAGAATTATTTTTGGTGACATTTACCGTATCATTATTGCATCTTTTCGAGTTGCTTTCCAGAAATTGACATCTTCTACTGAAAAGTGTGTAGCAACTTTCCCAAGATGGCTATGACTCAAAATCTTGCTGAGAATCATAAAAAATTTTAGTTTCGTTATCCACCTTAGATAACACAAGATGAATAATCTAACGATAGAAGTGAACCGAATAAAGCTAACACTGTATCTACAATATTTCTGAGTGCCATTGAATCGCCACTCGTCATATCTTTATTAAAAATAAGTGAATTGATATGTTCCATAAAAATTAATACCTTTTTGTCATATCTCATTTATAATTGCATTAAAGCTTTTGAATAATTTTCTTTGGTTATTTGAAATGGTTGTACTACGCTCAACGCCGCACACGAAAGACAACTTAGAAGATAATTAAATTTGTCAATTGTGTTTATCGACGTATCGTTGTGTATTAGATTTGTGAAACCATAGAAAAAACGTTCATATTCGCCGTATTTACCACCAAATCATGGCAATTTCAGTGCTGGTAAACACTATAATATGACGAGTTGTTCAAAATCGTCGAATTCAATACACTTGATTCATGTATCGAATTAATTTTATGATTGTTCATAGTGCACACAATAAGTGATTTTATGCTGACATATATGTAAGAAGGACACATATGGCAACCCTGGCGATAGCAGAAAGTTAGATAAGTTGATGACGTTGAGAAGAGCGGTTGTAAAGTTGTCGAGTCCGGTCGTTGTAGCAGCAGTTGTGTTCTCGTATTGTTTCTTTCTTTTGATACAATTATTTATTCTTATTAATAAAAAAGTGAACCTAATCTTATTCTTTACATATATGTCCTCTAATTTGCTACGCCTATCCGGACATGATCGTTCAATTTTACTTTGTATTTGACAACCTTCTGTAATGATTCCAAAATTTGCAGTCGACATTCTAATATGTTAACATCCACAAACACTAATTCCTTCTCTACCTTCTCCTTAATGCTCAGCATGTTTCGTTCGACTGATGTTCGCTCTTGTTTTAGTGAGAAGAGTTGCTCAGTTACTGAGTCATTTCTTCGACGAGTCATATTTGCAAGTAAAACAATAAGTATAATTGATTTCCAATAGAGTGTGATGGTATGCACGTAATTGAATCCAGTGTGTTTAAAAACCGGTGAAATTTCACTCAACTGCACATGTGCTTGTGTACAAAGTCCGAATAGCGAACTGTTCAGAGTACCGCTTCTTCAATCAAATAAACAATTAAGACAGCTCTCGATGCCACCCGTCCTGTCACGGTCGCTTTTGTTGGAGTATAGTTCGTTTATTTTGTATGATAATTTTCTATAAGATTTTATTATATTGTAAAATTTTATTACACAAGCTAATAATAATTTATAGTTTACAAGACATTATTTATATTAAAAAATACTGAAAAAGTTAACCGAAATTGTTTTGTATCTTTACCATAATTTATATGACTTTGTTGGAGGTGGTGGCTCGCACAGCACAATTTTATTATTTATTAAACTATTATTAATAACTAATTTACAACAAAACCACCGATTGGACATCCGAACATTCAGCGATCTTAAACGCGACTACATTAAAGCGAAAGTCATTTTATGCACTTTTGTTACAAAGTCATTGTATTATGGATAAAACAAATGTAACAATACTTACTAAATGCGCTTTTGTTTATTTTTTGCGCTGTCTTTGAGCCGTTACAAAAATGAATTTGTAACAGAATGCGCAAGACAAATGACAAACCATGTGTGGTCGTTGCACTAACATGACCCTAATTCTTTAGGGAAGAATAATGCAAATAATATTTCAAAATGAATCCTAAATGGTTAATATATGAAATGCATATTATTAAATATGTTGGAATAGTAAAGAAATACTTATATATTGAAATGCATTAACTAGATCATATCATGCGTGTTATGACGTATTGTGGCGGCGCTCTGCTTTTTTTCCTTTTTAAATCTGTTTTAAAAGTTTATTATATCAACTGTTGTGCTCAAAATTTTTTATAATTCAAATACTTGCCGATAATGGTGGAAAGTTACACCAACGGGTGTGATTTTTTGTGTTTTTATACATTTTAAATTGATTAATTTGAATCAAATACACTAAATCTTTTGTTTTTTTGCAAAATAATTATTGCAATTGTTTTGTTTTGATTTAAAATCAGCTGATAGAGACAGCAATAATCACTATAAAGCGCGAACTAAAAAGCGCGCGAACTAGTGTTGATAAACGTTTTCAAAATTTATAAATAACTTAAATAATAAGTAATATTATATTTGATTAAGAATAATAAATATTTTTTGATTTATAATGAAAGAGTGCAATAAGTGCCGTTCTACTATACATGGAGAGTCTGGTTTAGTTTGTGAAGGTGTATGTGGTAAAGCATATCACATTGCAACTAAATGTTCTGGTGTGGAGCAATCACATATTAATAGCCTTAATAATAAAATGACTCATTTTATTTGTGATGATTGCTTACAATATATACACAATGTTGACTTTTCTCTTAGAGAAATTAATGATAGTGTGACCAAAAATAATAATTGTCTTAATGAATATGAAAATGAATTTAAAAAAGCCTTTAACGTTAACGAAAATGAAATTAAATGTTTATTAAAAGCTATAGAGGCAAAATATGCTGATAGGATTAAATCACTTGTTGAGGTCCAAAAATCATATGTAAACAAATTTAATGGGCTTGAACAAAAAATTACATTGTTATCTGATGTTATTAAAAAACAGAATGATGAACTAACTATGAATACATCTAGGAATATAAACATGATTGAAAATAAAGATACTTTTGCTGCTAAGCTAAAAATGGGTATCAATGCTAATGTACCAATGACTGTGAAACCCATTAATAAACAACAGAGTGAAGAGACAAAAAAAGACTTAAAGAATAAAATTAACCCAACTCAGCTAAATGTTAAAGTGAACGGATTTCAGACTAGGCATGATGGCAGAGTAACTATTAAGTGTATTAACTCTAAAGAACGTGAAGTCCTTGCTAATAATATTAAGAAAAAACTAAGTGATCAATACGTCATTGAAACTCCTACATTGCGTAATCCCAAAGTGCTTATCTCAGGAATGAGTGAACAGTTAGATAGCGACAGTTTACTTCTCGCAATAAAAAATCAAAATAGTATCTCGCTCCAACACCTAAAAGTTTTAAAAGTATACGAATCTTATAAAAAAAAGAATACATTTAACGCCATAATTGAATTAGACGGTAAAGCTTTCAAACAAGTTATGAAAGATCGTAGAATTAATATCAGGTGGGAAAGGTGCATCGTTTATGAGCATTTAAATGTTATGAGATGTTATAAATGCTGGGGCTTTAATCATAAAGCAAGTGTATGCAAAGAAATTGACAATGTATGTGCTAAATGTAGTGAGACTGGGCATACTCATAAGGAGTGCAAAAATGTTTTTATTAAATGTGTTAATTGTGTTAAGGCAAAAAAAACTCTTAACCTTCGTGAGCTGAGTACGGATCATGATTGCAGAGATATTATGTGTAAGACGTTACAGCGGAGAGTTAAACTAGAAGCAGAAAATACTAATTATTAATCATGGAAGATAAAACTTTAATTAATATTTTTTGTAAACGACAACGTGGTATTAATATAGTTCATTTTAATGCGAGAAGTCTTTCTGGCTTAAAATTAGATCATGTAAGAGCTGTTTTCGAAGACAGCAAAGTAGATGTTATCTGCATTTCTGAGACTTGGTTTGACTTCCATCTTGATAGTTCATACCTATCTATAAACGACTTTGTTTTATTTCGACATGATAGGAAACATAAATTGGGTGGCGGCGTTGCTATTTATTGTAAATCATATTTAAAAAGTCAATTGATCTGTATATCGGAAGAAAGTGAAATTGAATTTATATGTGTATGTATTTATTTAAGTAGTCATAAAATTCTAGTTTCATGTGCTTAAAACCCCAGCAAAAGGTACTGCAGTGGTCCTCTTTTTGAAGCCATCCTCCCTATTGCTGTCAATTTTGATTTTATTGCCATATTTAGTGATTTTAATATTGATATTCTTTTGAGCAATGCTAAAGTGTCTGCACTGAATGACCTTATAGCTATGGTTGGTTTAAGCATTGTGAATAACATCGTGTCTACTAGATATAGTAATAATGTACGCCCAAGTCTCCGCGACTTAGTGATCGTGTCTGATCTGACCAAAGTGTTGTTATTTGATCAGATTTCGTTTGTTTCCGATCATGATTTACTACCTTAGATTATTGTGTAACGAGAAATGTCAATCCCTCTCAATTTTCTTTCTGGGATTTTAAATCAGCTAATACTTAGTTATTATGTAGTGATCTTAGCACTGTTGACTGGAGTAATTGCTGGTTTGGTGCTTCAGTTGATGACAAATTGACAGTCTTAAACAATATAATTATTAATTATTTGCATCAGTATATTCCGTATCATACTATACATGTTAAGAATTCTTCATGTCCATGGTTCAATACTGACATCAAACGTATGATAAACAAGAGAAGTAGGAAGTATGCAGTGTGGAAAAGATATCCGAATGTTTTTAACTGGATGCGGTTTAAAGCAGCTCGAAATTTGACTCGAATGGCTATTTATCTTGCTTAATCTAGGTTCATTAAATCTAAACTAGATACCTGTAGTGGACCTACCTCACTTACTTCTTAGCCACTTAATATTACTCATAAATAATAATAAGCAGATTTATGAATTGGTTGCACTTCATGCATACCGTACAAGAAGCATAAGCAAAGCGACATAAACAAAAGAGTTTCGTATTACCAACGAAAGTATTGCCACACGCTGTTCCACCAATTGCTGAACACATGTTACAATATTTTCAATAGTAATATTTCCTATATTGCAAAAGACATGTGCAAGCAATATTGTCAATGCACTCTAATAATAACTTTGACGTTTGACCTAAATGAGCAAACAGTGTAGTCGCTATGCAATGCATTCTGCAAGGTCAGCAATCACATTGATTGGCTGCAGTTATACTTTTCCAGGTTTTGTCTGGAATAAAGAGGCGGAGTCATGAGATCGCTATAATCTAGAAAAATGTATAAATACCCAAACTATTGTTCAATAAAATCAAGAATATACTTATGACTGTAGAAATATTGTTGAATTTATTCTCACTCCTTCTGGCCAAGTAACACTGGCCTAGGTACCAGCGGTAACAAGCCGCTTGATAACTTGTTCTTGATTGCATCAGTAGGTTTTGGATGCATGCTCGTATCAGGCAGGGATAATTACACGCACTCACAAGACAAGTATTACGTCTCATTTTACCTGACGATCCTGTCTACATCTGAACGAGTTAACACATTACATGATGATCCAGCCATTACATTGATTGAATATTGCCCATACATCCATTCA
>NC_051846.1:100199830-100261750 GCF_002237135.1 Teleopsis dalmanni | reverse complement strand
AAGTAGCAATGACAGTACGCAGTGAAAAAGACAAATGGTGTCTTGATTCAGGAGCTACGTCGCATATGTGCTCTCAGAAAGAAAAATTTAGAGAACTGAACACCGGAGAACAAGTTCTGAAACTTGCTAGTGATAAATCAACAAAAATTACTGGAACCGGAAACGTTATTCTAAAAACAAGTATCGTAACTGCAAACCTAGGCGAAACATTATACGTTCCCGACTTGCGATCAAATCTAATGTCAGTGTCAAAACTTACTGATCATGGTTATGAAGTGACATTGCGTCGAAATGGAGCAGTTGTGATCAATCTGAAAACTGGCAAGAAAATGCTCACAGCATCTAGAAAATTAAACTTATACTATGTGAATGAGCCAACAGAACATATGAAGATAGCCGAAAGTGCCAGCAGCCTACTGGAGTGGCACCAAAAGTTTGGGCATCTAAATGAGATTGACCTGAAAAACATGATAAAACATGAAAAAGTAAAAGGCATCGATGCAAGCATTCAATCATATTTACCAATATGTGAAATTTGCATTCAAAGCAAGCAAGCTCAAACACCATTCCGTGAATCTGAGACAAAGTCCAACGAATTGCTGGAGTTAGTTCACTCAGACGTTTGTGGACCGACGCGTGTATAGTCACACGGACATTCAAAATACTTTGTAACGTTCATAGACAACAAGAGCAAATGGTGCGAAATATACTTTATGAAACAAAAAAATGAAGTTTTAAAAAAATGCAAAGAATACAA
The DNA here is from genome assembly GCF_002237135.1 of Teleopsis dalmanni. Classification (NCBI taxonomy): domain Eukaryota; kingdom Metazoa; phylum Arthropoda; class Insecta; order Diptera; family Diopsidae; genus Teleopsis; species Teleopsis dalmanni. The sequence goes on along the minus strand of NC_051846.1, from coordinate 100,260,993 downwards.
AAGTATGGTGGAAAAACAAATTGGAAAAAAAAATAAAAACATTACGCACTGACAATGGAAAAGAATATGTAAACTACGAGTATTCAGCTTTTCTGAAAAATGAAGGTATAAGACACGAGCTAACAGTTGAACACACTCCACAGCAGAATAGAGTATCAGAACGAAAAAACAGAACTCTGGTTGAGATGGCACGCTGCTTGTTACTACAGAGTGGCCTGCCGAATAATTTTTGGGCCGAGGCAATTCTAACGGCAAATCATATTCGAAACAGATGTTCAACACGCAGCCTAAATGGTGAAATACCCCATCAATCATGGACAAAGAAGCAGGCGAACGTTAAATACTTTCGAAATTTTGAAACTATTGCTTACGCACTAAACAAAACGCCCGGAAGAGGTAAAATTTGCACCAAAATCAACAAAATGTATTTTCATAGGTTATGAAAAATCGTCAATGGCATACAGATTGTGGAATATTGCTGCCAGAAAGGTTATCAGAAGTCGAGATGTTAGATTCACAAACAGATTAGACAACAGCCAACATCAATCAGACGTCTTTGAAGGCAATATATACAACTGTCAAACTTTTGGTGTGGAAGTAAACTTAATGAATAACAAAGTAACAGACCAGAATAACATACAAATACAAGAAACAGTCAAAGAAGAAGAAGGCTCTGAAGAAGAAGAAATTGAAGAAACAGAACTCCCAATAACAAACGAGAATTTAACTGAAACACCTACTACAACTAAGCGAAAAAAGGGGAAGGCCGCGCAAACTGTGCAAAACATTTGCAGAAGAATCATCTAAAAATAAAAGTGAAATGAATGCGGAATACGAACACATCGCAAATCTGATTGCAGAAACGGATCCCAAATCAGCAAAAGAAGTTTTGTCAAGTCCAGAAAGCGAAGAATGCAAAAATGCCATGTTGCAGGAATATTCAGCACTCGTGCAGAACAATACTTGGACCATAGTGGCCCGTCCAAAGAATAAAGAAATTATCGATACAAAATGGGTCCTGCGTAAAAAGCGAGATGCCGATGGAACAATAAATAAACGTAAAGCAAGACTGGTAGCGAAAGGTTTTACTCAGATATTCGGCATTAATTACTACGAAACTTTCGCACCAGTAGCACGCATGAGTTCTGTACGAATGCTTGTAGCATTATCTGTCAAACTAGGGATGGAAATTCAACAATTGGATTTTGTCACCGCTTATCTAAATGGCAAAATCAACGAAGAGATGTACATTAAAATATCAGATGAATTCTATACTATTTTAAGTAATGAAGAGAAAACGAAATACAAAACAGGAAAAGTATGCAAAGTACAGAAGGCATTGTATGGCTTGAAACAATCAGGTCGACAATGGTATCAGAAGCTCGATGAAAAACTACGTGAAATAGGTTTACTACCATCAAATAGTGATTCATGCGTATATGTGAAGAATACACGTGAGATTTTTCTTATAGTCCTCATATATGTGGACGATCTTATGGTTGCATCCAACAACAAAATGGAATTAAAAAGGTTAAAAGAAGAACTTTCCAATTCATTTGATATGAAAGACATGGGTCCATTAAAATATTGTCTTAGACTTGAATTTGAACAAAACTTAGAAGCAAACGAAATCAAGATGCATCAGCGTAAGTACACGAATGAAGTTATACGACGATTCCAAACGCAAGAATCTAAGGTATTATCAACCCCTCTGATACCAAATGAAAAACTTAGTAAGAGCATGTGTCCAACAACAAGTGCAGCAGAAGAAGAAATGAAAAGCGTTCCGTATCAGAACTTAATCGGGTCCCTAATGTACTTGGCTGTATGCACCAGACCAGATATATCTCATGCCGTGAGTGCACTCAGCCAATTTAATTCAATGTTTGGGCGACAACACTGGACCGCTGCTAAACGAGTGTTAAGGTATATAAAAGGCACAGCAGAGAAAGGGTTAATCTTCAAGAAAACGCCGCATGACCTTGTTGGCTACGTGGATGCTGATTGGGGATCAAATATAGACGACACAAAGTCCTACACCGGCAACGCATTCACATTTTGCAATGGTGCCATCAGTTGGGAGTTCAGAAAACAATAAACTATAGCTCTGTCATCAACCAAAGCCGAGTATATGGCTATATCCGATGCTGCAAAAGAGGCAGTGTACCTAAGGCGATTTATAACAGAAATGCTTGGCGCACAAAAACCTGTGGTCATCTTCAACGACAACCAGGGTGCAGGCGAGCTTACCAGAAATCCCGTTTTCCATAATAGAACGAAGCACATAGACATGAGGCATCACTACGTAAGAGAACTGGTGAAACAGAACGAGATCGAGGTCAAGTACACTCCAACGCAGGAAATGATGGCTGACGTACTGACCAAGGGACTACCAAAGCAGAAGCACGAAGCATGTCTGAAGGGTTTGGGCATGCAGTAATTAATTAATAACTAACAAAAGAAACTGAATTGTAAAACGAGTGAATGTTGAAATTTTTTGAAGCAAGTTTAATCGACTTATTGTATGTGGTGTTGTGGAGGGTGCATGGGATCTGAGGGGAAGTGTTGTAATACCAAATACCCATGTGCACTTTACAACATCACTAGCACAACAATTACTCGTTACTGTGAATATGACAGCAGAGTAATATACATGCAGTCAGTGTAAAGTAGAACCTAGCACAGAAAGAAGCCGAAGAATATATAGTAACAATATATATAATATATTCCAAAACATTGTTTAAGTACAATTGTATGGTTCGCGTTTACTTTTCAATACAGTTCACCTTTTTCTAATTGTTTATTAATATTAAAATAACTTAACATGAATGATTCGATTTAATAAATTAAATAATTGCCATCAGAAAATTTGTTTAAGTACAATTGTATGGTTCGCGTTTACAAATTAAGTAATTGCCATTACTAAAATAACTCAACGGGACAGAGTGCGCACGCAACTGCAGTCTCAACTTTTCAGCTCACTACCCACCACTGCCTGGTTGGAAACTCCCATCCATGTTTTCATCTTTGGGAAACAGTGAAAACATTGATCATGATGCATGATCGGAAATTTCCTTTATTTTTGCGGTTCTGCAGAAAATAGAAGGTTAAATATTGACCTAGTTACCTATTGATAACTGCCAATATTCCGAAACACACAATTCTGCGTAAAGAATATTATTGAGTTCACTGATTGAGTTAACTGATTGAACTCAATAATATTTGGAAATGAAAACATTTCCGCGTTATATGCAGAAATTGTTAAATATGAAAATGGATCGTAATAACAATTTGCATTACGTACCAAGAAAATGGTTCGTAACAAATTGTTAATTATCTAAGGTAACTAGTTAAACTAGATACACAACATCTCTCCCTTTTTCCCAAGAAAACATTTCAGCACGAAATAGCTTAGAATCCGACTTACAAACACAGGCGGACAACCAATTCCTTACAAACTTAATAATTAAGATCAAAAAAAAAAAAATTAAAACTAAACTTGCTAAATCAGCTTAGCTTTTTGTTTCTTTTTTTTTCTTTTATAATTTGTTGCTAAATTTTTAAATTTGTTAATTATTTCCACAATATTATTTAACTTTTTTTGTTTAGTTATGGAATTCGAATACCTGCACTGAACTTGACATTGAAGAAATTTGACGTCTTAATCTACCACGACAATTTTGTTGTTTGTGGTAGGTCAGGCCTGCTTTCGTAATTTGCTTATTTTTGTTTTTTCTTTTTCGTTTTGTAATAACTAAACAGCTTTAACAGCGGAATTGGAAATATTTGTTCAAGAGTAGCCTCGTTTACTTGTCTTAAATCCACCACCAGGCGGCACTTCTTGTTTCCGTCTTTATCCGCTTTTTTCGGCACAAGGATAATAGATGAATTCCATGGAGAAGTACTATGTGAAATTATTCCTTCCGAAAACATATTTTCTACGTTCTCGTTTATCTTCATCCTATGGGATTCCGGTAACCTATACTGTTGTTGTGATTACAATAACCAAATAGCTTTTATTAATAAAAAACAGTATTTATTGTAACACAAACTTTTATTATTTTTAATACAACTTTAGAAACACTAACTAATTGACTGACTGATCAACTGACTGAAAAAATCTGAATAAATATTTTTAAATAAAATATTTTTAAATATCAGAGAATCTGACAATTTTAGCCTACTTTGTTGATTCTCACCACACAGCCCCTTCTAGAATTTGACGGCTGCATCACGACAAATTCTGTCCGTATTACACATTATTACTACCTCATAAGCCTCAATGGAAAACGCACTATTCTACCCACTCGAGTCACCTTCGGTGCTATCTGCTTGTTACTGTCATCATCTAACACCTTGACACTATCTTGGCAACAACCTTCACCAGCTTCATTTGCAAAATATGCTGGTTTCACTCGATCCATGCTGACGTTCATCGTGCGTCCTCTTGCCCTTATTGTTAGAGTTTTCTCACCACGACATAAAATTTCATATGGGCCCTCATACGGCTGTTTCAGTGGTGGTCGCACAGCGTCATCACGTAAGAATACGTGCGTACTGCTTTTCAAATCTTTAAATACGAATGGCTTTTCCGTCATATGACGCGATGTTTGTAATGGCTTCAGTTCGCTCATAGTTTCCTTTAACTTCTTAACAAACTCTGTTTGCGATACTTGCTTCAAATCACCATCAAACACCTCTCCGGGTAAACGTATATTTACCCCATAAATTAATTCCGACGGTGTCGCTTGCAAATCTTCTTTAAACGCCGCTCTTAATCCCATTACAACAATTGGCAAGGCCCTTGTCCATTCAACACTTGATTTACACTTCAGTGCAGACTTTAACGTGCGATGAAAACGTTCGACAAGTCCATTTGACTGTGGATGATATGCTGTAGTTCGATGCCTTCCACACCCCAAAATTTTGGCTAGCTCATCGAAAAGCTTGGATTCAAATTGTCGTCCCTGGTCTGTCGTAATCCTTTTCGGCACACCATAATGCGCTATCCAATCCTTAATTAAAACCTCAGCCACACATTCTGCCGTAATCTCCGCCAATGGTACCACCACCGGCCACCTTGAAAACCGGTCAATGCATGTCAGGCAATACCGCATACCATTACTATAGGGCAAAGGTCCCACGATATCAATATGAACATGCTCAAAACGTTGATCAGGAGCGTTGAAATCCTGCAACACAGTCCTGTTGTGCCGCTGGATTTTTGACTTTTGACATGCCATGCATGTTTTCACCATTTGACTTATTTCAGTCTTCATTTTAGGCCAACAAAAATGAGAACTTATTAGTTTTATAGTTGCTTTTCTACCAGGATGAGCTAAATTGTGTAACATTTCGAACACTTGCGCTCGGAAGGACTTTGTAATAAACGGTCTCGGTTTCTTTCCGGATACATCACAGTACACAGAAACACCCTCTGTAATTAACTCTACCAACTTGAGCTCCAGAGATGACGCTGTACAGTTTCTTATCAACTCGTTCATCTCTTCGTCAACTTTCTGAGCTTCTGCCAACTTATCATAGTCTAGTGATCGTCTAACTCCAGCCACTACACTTTCGACTCGAGATAAAGCATCTGCGACCGTATTTTTGCTGCCTGCTATATGCTGAATATCTGTTGTCAGCTGCCCGATAAAATCTAAATGGCGTAACTGGCGTTCTGATGCTTTTTCAGATCTTTGTAAGAAAGCAAATGTAATCGGTTTATGATCCGTTAGCACAGTGCAATTCCTGCCCTCAATCATGTACCTGAAATACTTGACCGCCATATATATAGCAAGTAGCTCGCGGTCATAAGTACTATATCTTTTTTGAGTCTCTGTCAGCCTTTTGGAATAAAATCCCAGCGGTTGCATCTGTCCATCTATAAGCTGTTGCAACACTGCTCCTACTGCAAAATTGCTAGCATCCACATTTAGCACCAGTTTCGCATTCGGAGCCGGGTGTGCTAGCATTGCAGCATTCGCCAGATTATTCTTACACACTTCAAATGTTTTCTCGGCCTCTGCTGTCCAATCAATCAGAGATCTATCATTTTTCTTATTTCCTTTTAATAGCGCGTGCAGGATGCCATGATTCTTTGCGGCATTCGGGAGGAAACGCCTGTAAAAATTAATTGAAGCAATGAACCTTCTTAACTCTCGTACTTCCTTCGGTTTTTTAAAATTTCTTATCACTTCTACCTTTTCAGCTATAGGTCTAATTCCATCCCCATTTATCACATGACCCAGGAAGGTAACTTCTTTCATAAAAAACACACACTTTCCCAGATTGATTCTCAGACCATGATCACTTAATCGTTTAAACACTTCTCTTAAATGTATTTCGTGTTCCTTTTCATCAGCTGATGCTATACATATATCATCTATGTACGTTACCACATAACTCAGATTCTTTAGGACATCATTCATAAACCTTTGGAAAGTTTGCGCAGCATTGCATAAACCAAAAGTCATCATGTTAAACTCATATAAGCCGAACGGGGTTATTATCGCCGTTTTAGGTCGATCCTCCTCAGCAATCGGAATTTGATTGTAGGCCTTTTCCAAGTCAATGGTTGAGAAAATTTTCTTATTGTACAATATGCGAGTAAAATCATGTATATGAGGTATTGGATACCGGTCTGGTAGTGTTATTGAATTAAGCTTCCTATAGTCACCACACGGTCTCCACTTACCATCCTTTTTCGCCACTAAATGCAACGGACTTGCCCAATTGCTGTTACTTGGTCTACAAATACCTTGTTTCGTCATAAATTCAAATTCCTTTCTCGCAATTTCAAATTTTTCAGGATTTAACCGCCGAGGTTTTGCATACACTGGCTGTCCCTTGGTAACAATTTGATGCTCTACTAGCGCAACCTTCGTGGCCACCTTATTACTAGTAGCCGGTTCCGTTATCTCTTTATAATCCCGCAGAATGTTATGTACCGGGCTAGTCGCATCAATTGTGCTTAGCTTCACGCAGTGCATCTCTCTCTTCGAACCCATTACCTGGAAGCCTGTAATGCCATCTAAAATTCTCCTGTTCTTCAGGTCAACTATCAAACCAAAATTATTCAAAAAATCCGCCCCTATTATTGGGTGATTTACCTTCGCAACTAGGAACTCCCACAGGAACTGTCTGCGCAACCCCAAATTGACTTGCACTAATTTCGTTCCATACGTGCTAATTTTCGCTCCGTTTGCTGCGTATAAATAATATTGCGTGGCTTCATTTTCAGGCTGCATTCTCTTTGGCAAAATTGAAACTTCCGCGCCTGTGTCTATTAGATAATTTATACCTGTTTTTTTATCTTTAAAGAACAAACGGCATGCTTTACCCTCTGCCACTTCACTCGCCGTCAGACGTGAAGTGGTGTTTAGTTTTCCGCTGAGTTTTGCGGTGGTTTGTACTGGCAAGGCTGAACACATTTTGTGGACCTCTCCTTGAACCGCCGATGATAAAAACAGATATTACCTCTTCTAGCACTTGATGATCGCCCTTTTCCACGATCTCTGTCATTGCTTCTTCCTCTTTTGCTCAACTGAATGACCAAATTATTTATCATGACTTTCAACTCGTCAATTTCCTTCCTCATCTCCTTCGGTTCATTCCTTTGAACTACACAAACCGTTTCTGTTTCCTGTACCTCAAATACCTTATCAGCCACTTTGGCCCACTGTGCAGAATCACCTTCCACTGCAGCTACGATTGTTCTAACTCCCACTGGCAGTCGCTGTAACCACAATGACTTTAGTACATCATCATTCATTGAATTGCCAGCCATCTCCTTCATTTTCTTCAGCAATTGAGTTGGTTTCATGTCACCTAGCTCCAATTCTGTCAGCAACTTACGCAGCCTTTTGTGCTCCGATTCTGTGAATTCATAAATTAACCGTTTCTTCAACGTCTCATACTTCAACACCTTCGGTGGATCTCGAATCACATCAACTATGCACTCCAGGTATTTCGGCTCTAAACTTGCTACTACATGGTCGAACATTGTATCATCTTTCGTTATTCCCGCATTCCTGAACTGTGCTTCCATTTGCAGAAAAAAAAGGTCCGGATGCTCTCTTGAAAACATCATCGGCTTAACTGAAACCCGGTATACCTCCTTGTCAGTGCGACTTTCTCCTTCTGCCGGAAAAAAATCTTCTTCCTCACGGTTAGTCATCTTGCTTGCCAATGTTGGGCTTGATAATAACTTACAACTCCTTTTTGTGTCGGGGTCACCAATGTTGTGATTACAATAACCAAATAGCTTTTATTAATAAAAAACAGTATTTATTGCAACACAAACTTTTATTATTTTTAATACAACTTTAGAAACACTAACTAATTGACTGACTGACTAACTGACTGAAAAAATCTGAATAAATATTTTTAAATAAAATATTTTTAAATATCAGAGAATCTGACAATTTTAGCCTACTTTGTTGATTCTCACCACACTGTCTTGTGTAGATCGCTACCTGGACCGAGTTCATCGGTATTTTGTGATCCAGCACTGTAGTACACCATAACGCTTCACCCTCTAAATAAAAAATATCTCCATAATCATGTACTATATTGTTTAGTAACGAGTCCTCTTCTTTATTTAATTGTGCAGCCGTTTCATTCGTTCTCTAGATTTGTCGACACTAATCGCAAATGTATTTTTGATGCCATCTTTCCACAACTAACCTCCAGAGATACCCTAAAAAATTAAAACTGCCTTTCCTATTTACTTTTAACCTTACAGGATACGAGTTACATTTCAAAACTGGAACCTCACATCTACCCTGTTTGATGTCCACCAGAGCTCCTCCAACATACACTTGATGCAGTAACTCCTTACTCTCGATTATCACTTCTCCTTATATGTCCTTAGCTCTTAAGGTGGTCACCATTACCGATCTCGGAGGAACTGTCAGCATCTTTGCAACACAAATTCTCTTCTTGGGACGTTTTTCCAGCAATGGCATAACGATCTCTTGTTTCTCATTTCTACAGAAAGAGATTGTTTTATTCACCGTATCAATTTTCGAGATATTCCATAACTCTTCTCGTCCCAGGATCCCATCTCCTAGTACACTTACGCCTTTTGGTAACACGTGTATTTTGAATCTCAACATGGGTTCATTTGCACTCTCTAGTACTAGTGACCCTTTTGTGTTGGTGTCTTCACCAAACGCTCCTGTCAAATGTCTTTTTCGCTTGTATTTATTTCTGTCAAATGTCTTAATGCTTCTGATTTTATCAGACTCGTATCCGCTCCCGTATGTATTAGTAAACACAAATTTCCCTTCTCTCCTAGCCTGCATGGAAATTTTATGTATGCATCATCGACAGAAAAACCAACACAAGATCCAATGTTATAGTTTGTTTCTTTTCTAAAATTCGTTCTCCTTAATTTCTCCACTGTAGATAATATAAACAAAAAGAAAGCAAACAAAAATACTACCAATTGGTTCTTACATACATTTTTAATATCTAAAATCCGTTTACTTGGATCTTGTATACTTCGTCCTTATTGGCGCCATTTTTTCTTTTTCCAATTTTTACTTTCTTGTTTGTTTTCCTTGACTTTGCAATGTATAAAATTGGCCAATATTAATTTTCTTCTTCCTTTCGGCACTCCAGTCAACTGGCCTATACTGGACCGGTTGAACTTTTCTGGCTTAGTCATCACCTCTCTACAATATCTGGCAATGTGGCCGTCCTCCCACATCGAAAACATTTTATTTGTTCCCTTTTTACTCTTTCGGGCCTACGGAATGTTTGTGCACTAGCTCCTTGCTCTGTCGCTCTTTGCTTAAATCCGTACGATATTGCGTTTAGTGGCTCAAGTATTTTCCTTAAGTTTTGGCGCTGTTAACTTTATCCTATCTTACAAAACTTGTTTGTCTTGTGGCCTCTTATTCCACATTCAACGCAGAAAAAACTATTCAATTTACTGAAACATTCTTCTTCCGCATGACCCTTTCTGCTACAAAAATCACACGGATTGATTTTGACCTTATGTTCCACCTCTCCTTTACAATTTGCGCCCTTCTCATATCCATACGTACCACACAACGCACAATGAGGAATATTCCTCCACCTATTGCAGTCTGCCCATACATAACCTATCACGAGACAAAATGCACTTTTCTCTTGTATATCTCCTTGATCTGCTCCCATCATATTTTTGTTTGAAGGTTGGTCTCCAAACAATTCTTCTACCTCTTCCACTATCCTTACCAGTTTTTCCACTGGTTCTCCCTTAAGACCGACAAACCAAGACTTCAGTGATTGATCCCTTAGTCCTTTAATAAAACATCTGGCAGCTAGTCTTCTATACTCCAATACTTGTGATTTTGTCTCGCCAGCTTTCCCATGAGTGTTGATAATTGACTCTATTTGCGTTAAAAGAATTTCTACATGCCTTCCAAAAAAATTGACTGTTTCGTTTCTCTGTTGGCTTCTCCTTGTCAATTCGTATCTCAGTTTCTCCAACGTCCTCCGTTTTAAATATGCTTTCTTTACCGCCTCGCACAAATCCGATACTGTAAGGAATGGCCGTTCAACTATTGCCTCATAGGCTGCCGCCACTAATATCTGTTTAATACAACTAATTAGAATTTCAGAACTTTCTTCCTGTAAAGCTTTCTTGGCTAGGTCACAAACAGCCATGAATACTCCATACCTCGTCCATCAAACTCGGTTCCTCACTTCCCGAAAAATATGGAACCCTTTTTGTTCACAATTTCCATAATTGTTGGTATGAGACTCGACAACTACGATGCAACCCAAAATAGACCGAGAACCCTTAGGACTTAGATAGATCATTGGCTTATTATTTTTCGACTACATACCGTTCAAAAAAAAAAAACACATTTCTGTTTTTAACAAAAAAAAAAAAAAAATTTTTTAATTTTAAATTTAATTTTTAAAATAATATTTACGCATTATTTTGTATAAAGCCAAAACATGTTGTGTATAATTAATTTGATAATTTTTCACATTTCTTGCTTATAATAGCTGCGTTTTAAGCAAACATGATCCGCTCAATTTTACATGCAAAACAAAAACAATGGGGTGAACCAGCAATTGATCTGGTTCACTTTCTGGTTCAGTGTGGAATGTATGTAAAATACGTATTTTAACGCAAATGAGGTTGGCAATGCGATGCAACAGTGTAGTAAAATTATAAACAAATCTACATTTATATTTATTTATTATTGATTTTATTTATTTATTATTTATTTTATGTACTTATTTATTTAATATGTCATTATTATTTATTTCTATGTTTAAAGTAATGTTTTAACTATTACTATAATTAAAATTATTACTTTATTCATTTATGTTTTATTATTATTGAAAAAGTGTTGTTTGATAATTTATTAAAATCAATTAATTTGAAATGAATATATATAAGTTAAGTTGAATATATTTATTTAATTAAAACATAACAATGCATAAGGAACCAGGCTCTCCAACATACACGTTTATAAAAAAACCATTTTCATCGCAAACTGCCTGCAAGATTAAGCCAGTCATGCTTCCTTTTGAAATAAGCCTATTTGCTATGGTTTGGTGCATTTATTTTTGCATGTATATGGTCTGTGCAACCAATACGAACGGGAATTTTTTCGAAGCTTCCACTTTTGCATTATTAGCAAGTGCGTATTTTGTAAATTAGTGTCCAATTGACATAAGCTAAACACTAATTTTTTTTTAATTATTCTCCATACAGAAGCTTTTGGTATCCCAAAACAAATACCAAATTCGCGAAAAGTATTCATATTACTTCATTGCTCTCGTCCGATTGTTACCATCACGGTTAGTTTGCATTCGCTAATTGGAATTTATTAACAAATCTGTTAAAATATGAAATATAATAAATATGTAGCAATTGTATATTTTATGCGCAAATACCAATCAAATAGTCTTTAACGGAACAATTCACAAAATTTCCACTATATCCATGCTGATGGACTTCATCCCCTGAGCTTAATAAACTTGGACTAGTGTTTAAAAAGAAAATGGAGGAGTCATTTTTGCTCGATAATTCTAATAAAATCTGCAATTTTCATTTATTTACTATAGAATTAAATTTAAGTTTTTAAGTAAATACTAAATAAAAACTTACATTTAATACTTCAGACATTTCAACAGATTTTATTATTGTTTCTATTTTTTAGATTTTTTGTATTCAAAATTTTCTCACTTATTTTTTTAGCGCCAAAATTGATCACACAAATCAAAAAATTTTGTACACAAACCCAACTGGCATAATTCATGCGTTGTCAATTATTTTCAAACGTGATCCGTATCGTTTCAGCAAAGATGATCCAGATCATTGAGCGGATCATGTTTGCTGAAACGCAGCCATTGTTAAAAATAATAATTACTTTATTTTTAAAATTGAATATAAGTTCATCACATTCGTTAGTTCAGATTTTTTTTTTTATACATTTTTAACTCAGAATTTGAAACGATCACTCACCAGTAATATCCTCTTCATTGGTCTTCTTTTATAATTATTCCCAATGTAAACGTGTAGCGGCTGCGTGAAAATAATATACCATTTCAGCTTTTTTTTTTTTTTTTTTTTTTTTTTTTTTTTTTTGCAGTAGGTGGACAGCATCGAAAGCCACAGTGTGAGACTTGAACCCACTAAAACCACCTCTTAGGAATGAATGAAGAAGATTTCCACAGCTATGTGGAAACTTCATTCCAGTAATCATGGGAAAGAGGAATGAGAAAATAGACTTAATACCTAGTGAACTAGATTCATCTAAGTCAGAAAGCAAGGACATAAACTAGGTAGGATGGATGATATAGAAGGGGGAGGGGTTACGGCTAACTAACGGGGATGGAATCAAAAATATACTTTGTGACTGGGGTCACGAAAGCCGCGGTTATATAAGGGGATAGTGGAGAGGTTACTGTCCATTTCGTCGAAGTAGTGAGTCAGGTATTGGGGGGGTTTATAGCGCAAAGTTAGAACAAAGTCTTCTGAGAGAGTGGAAGGAATGGAAACGTCGGGGGGAAGGTAATGGAGCCGGGTGAGATACCTACGGGCGAGTGGCAGAAGATACTCGTCAACTCGAGTGATCTTGGCATTGTTATAGAGAGTTGATATGGAAAAGTGTTTGCCATTAGGCTTGTGCTTATAATTAGTGCAATCGCGAAGAAGTTTCCGCTCAAACAAGCGGATTCTTTCCATCTGAGCGGAAGTGATGGCTGACCAAATAGGGAAAGCGTAAGTGAGGAGAGGACGAATAAGCTGCTTATAGCAGAGCAGCTTAACTTTGCAGTTTAGCTGGTTATGTCTTCGAAGTACAGTTTTAAGTTGAGTATGCCTGAACCGGGCGTTACGGATGGCATAGTCAATATGTGGTATGAAGTTATGTTTGGAAGAGAAAACAATGCCAAGATATTTCAGCTTGGGAACAAGCTGAATTGGAGAGTTATTAAGCCTGAGCTTAATATTAGAGGTGCTAAAACCTCTGGGACGATCACGCGGCCAGTAAAGGCAATGGCAGAGATCTTGGAAGGATTGAGTTTAATCTTCCACCTGGTATAGTAGTCAAAAAGAGATTTAAGGTGGGCATTAAGCTCATTGGAGACGCGGAAAGGATTAGACGAGCGCATGAAGACAAGGCAGTCGTCTGCGAAGCAGATTTGCTTAATAGGGGTCCGCGGGAGTGGAATATCTGCTATATACAGGTTGAAAAGGAGGGGTCCAAGAACCGAGCCCTGAGGGACGCCAGCATCGATGGGGAAATCACGTGACAGAGAGGAACCGACTCGAACCTGAAAGGTTCTGTTAGAAAGAAATTTGTGGACAACACTGCAGTGCGTAGAAGAGAAGCCGAACTGGTGAAGCTTAAGGATTAAGCCTTCAAACCAGACAGTATCAAAGGCTTTTTCAATCTCATTTTGGAGATGATGCAGGGCATGGATGGTGGAGATTTGGCTCCTAAAGCCGAACTGAAAAGGGGGAATAATATTATTCCCAGAAGAGAAGGATTTCAGCTTGCTGGCTATGAAGGTTTCATAGAGCTTACTGACAGAGTTGAGAAGAGAAATAGGACGATAGCTGAAGGGGTCAGCTTTGGGTTTGCCAATTTTGGCAACGGGACAAACTATGGCCTTCCTCCATGGCTGGGGGAAGGAACCAGTGTTGTACGCATGGTTGAAGAGCATGGCGCACTTTTTAAAAAAAAGTGGTGAGAAATGTCTCATGGCGTAGAAAGACACGCAGTCAGTGCCAGATGACATTTTAGGTGTTTTGAGCCGAAGCATGTCGATGAGTTTGAAAGGGGTGAGAAACCCACGGGTGTCTTCAACATTGATGCAGTGAGCGGGGAACTGCGGGGAGAAAGTGACTATGCTTTCATTGAAAGCATCGAAAAGCCCATGAACTACAGAATTCGTAGTTAACGTAAGGTGGCGCTCGCCTAGGCCAGCCGTAAGACGGTGATTAGTCATAAAGACTTCACCAAAGACGTTGGCTTTATCAAGGTCATCATACACCATGGAGTTGCCATAGCGGAGGTCTGAGATGGACCTATTGGATCCACAGATTTGCCTGACCGTACTAAAGACGTCAGACCGGCACTGAGTGGCACGAAGTCTGGCACTAATGGAATTAAACCTGGATTGGTTGACTCTCTGGGCAATTATGGTGTCCAGGTTCTTAAGAATGGCTTGGAACGCATAAGCTTGCGGTGAAGCTACCTGTATAAGGCGATAAGTTCTGCGGCGAAGCGATTTCCTCAGGTTAATGAGGAGAAGGGTAGAAGCATCAAGAGGAACTTGATAAAATTTGCGAACACGCACCTTCGGAACATGATCCTCAATTGTGGAGGTGAAAATGCTTTCAAGAGTACGGGCAGCAAAATCAATCTCCACAGGAGTCATGTTCCTATATTCGGGAATGCTCATATTAAGAGAGCGAGGTTGAACTCCGACCAGTTGGTGCTAGGCAGTTTAAAAAAAGTGCGAGGGCAGGCACGAGCAGCTCTGCAGTCGTGAAGCACAAGCCTTACTGCTTGGATATGCCGTCAATGACTCGTAGGTCACTAAGGCAGGAAAGGAGGCGATTATCCGCTAAGAAAAAATCAATGATACTATTAATATGAGTCGGAACCGAAGGAGCTACCACACTTAAAATAGGACTGACTGAGCTGCTAGTCAGCCAGTTGAATAGCCTAGTGCCACTAAGGCAAGAGGCAGAATTATTCCAAAAGGGGTGCTTACTATTGATGTCACCACCGATAAGGAAAGGGTTAGGGGACAAGGAAGCATGGGTGCCCAGATCACAAGGGACAATGCACGAAGCAATAGAGGGAGTGTGGTAGACGCAAAAGATGTTAAGATCAGGGCGGTTGGAGAGAGAAAAAGTAATGCCAACCGCCTCAAGAGAAACAAGTGAAGGGATGTGAATCCTAGAACACTTGAGAGAGTCTTTTGCCAAATTGGCGACTCCCCCACCGACGCCGTCCCTATCGAACCGGATAAAATTATATCCTCTGACATCTACAACGTCTCTGTAATTGAGCCGTGTTTCAGTCACAAGGATGATATGGGGGTTGTTGCGTTCAGCAAAATCCGCTAAAAAAGTACGCCTAAGAATGGAGTGTATAGAATTGACATTAATGAGAATGATCTTTAGATCATTCATCTCAATGCCAATTCGAGAACTTTCTGGACAAGAAAGGCTTTCTTGTCAGAATGGGGCAAAAGGCTGTACTGCTGTTTAATGCCTGCAGCAAAGGCGAAGATTCCCTGAATATCAGGGAGAAAGGAGTCAGGCTCAGGAGTACGAATAGGGGAAGATTTAGCTGCTTTAGGCAGCGAAGTGGGCTTGGGGGTTGCGGCTTTTGCCGCAGAGGCAAATGAGACTCCAGGTCTCACGAAATTTATTGGAGCCCTCAGGTCGATAGACATGAGGGGGGGGATTTTTTGCGCACGAGTCTTACTGGCGCGAAGAGAACGCAACTCCTTAAATTTGGAGCAGCGGTAGTTGGCCGGATGACCAGTCTGACCACAATTACAGCACTTGGGAATAGTGGCTGCAAGTTGCTCCTGAGTGACTGGGTCAAAAGCAGGAGGAGGAAGTTGACACTCGCCACGAGTATGTGTCTCACCACAGCGCACACAACGATGGGGGATATACCATTTCAGCTTAGACTCAACGACTTTATTTATTTATTTTTTTTTAAATAAATAATATGTTTTTTTAAAACTGGAAGCCTCGTCTGCCTCGTCTAGGCAGAGTCGACGATCTATGTCTTCGGACAGACCCATTTTGTTGAGGTGATAACGTAGTCCATGGTGACCCGTTAAATATCCTACCAGCGACCTCAACGCTATTCTGGTGAAGAAGGTTACCTTACCATAACTGTACGGATGAACCACCTCTTGTGTCTGATGGTTCCCTGAAATGTTGCGTTAGTAGCGACTCCTTTTGTTGAAAACCATTTTTCCATTATAGACTTAGTTGATGATTATTTTAATCCACAATATGGCTCCGGTCCAAAGAGTTGAATGGCAAAAACTGCCCGCAAGACTGTCCGTGGACATTACTATTGATTACTGTGTGACCAGGAACCCAACAAAGCATCACTCTTAAATTTTGAGGAAAAATTCCAGGAGGTTAATGCTTTGGTTGCAGTTTGACCATCTTAGTAAATACAGGTACGGTCGCATTTCAATCCATTAGTAATGTTTATACGAGTACAGACGTTGATGATGTACACCTTTGCTTGGAAGACAGTGGGCCATATACCCAGCGCGAACGAGATTCTAGTGTTAGGACCAAATATCCCTTCTTTGGTTTTTGAACAGTCAATGTACCAGGAAATCACTTTTGGTTCTAAAGCAGGAGTGCCATTTTCCCAGTTCAATCGATCGGGAATGAGAGCTTCGAATTTCCTACCGAAACGAAGTTCCATGTTCATTCTATCTGTCCCATCGCAAATTTCTATGCCAGGAACCAGTCTGTCGGTAGAGTTTTGACTGTCGAGACTTCCGTGCATATTGATGGCAGGCTGTAGCCTAACTGCACTCAAAGCTGTTGGAGTTTTATTTATTTAATTCAACTGTCTCAATAATTTTTACAAAGCAAAGGCATGTTGTGATAACAATAGATTCTTTTTACGACATAAGAATTAAGGTAAATTTATTATTGATAAAGTAAATTTAAAAGTTTTTAATTAATAATATCGTATCAGTCTTTATGGTCACATATAGTCTATTAGCACCTAAGACTAGGAAAATTATTAACAGTTGCATAGCTACTAGCAAAAAGTCAAAAAGTCAGTAAGACAAATTATCGAAAAGAAATGCTCATTTTTGTTAATATTTATTATCTGTGTCATTTGTAAATGCCTTCGAAAAAATAAATTGTGACAAGGTATAGACTGTAGAATGAATAATTTTGCAAATTACGCAAAACTATTGTTACAAAATAAATTTTAATTTTTAATTAATTTTTAAAATTTTATTGGTTATTGGAGCATGTCTAATGAAAAGCCACATTAGAGAAAATTTTAAGCGTATGTGAAAGCAGCTCAATATATATAAAGTCTGCTCTCTTAATTAGGCCGGTTGAGAAAAGAAGCAGTTGAGATAAGATGCAGTTGAGAAAGAGTAGAGTGGATCAAAGGTAGAGTTAATAAAAGATTCATTTAATGAAAGAT
Organism: Teleopsis dalmanni; assembly: GCF_002237135.1. Taxonomy (NCBI): domain Eukaryota; kingdom Metazoa; phylum Arthropoda; class Insecta; order Diptera; family Diopsidae; genus Teleopsis; species Teleopsis dalmanni. The sequence continues at coordinate 100,243,309 of NC_051846.1, read as the reverse complement.
AAAGTGAATCAAATATTGATGTTAATAAAAGATAAAGTTAATCAAAGATTGAAGTTAATAAATAAATCAAAGATTGAACCTAATAAAAGATAAAGTTAATCAAAGATTGCAAATAATAAATAAACTGATAAAGACTTGGTTAAAAATTGTGTAACTAAGAATAAAACCTAAACTGAGGTTTATAACTCCGAGATTTAACAAAAAAAGATATAAGACTATGAACAAAATTTAACAAGGAAATGTTTAATAAATGATAATTAAATAAAGAATACTATAAGAGAAAATAAGTGCTTGATATATTTTTTTATTTTTGGACATACAATAAATCAACACCCTTTACTTCGGGACATATAACATAAACCACAAACTTTTACATGGCGTGGAAATATATGGTTTGATATACAAATATTGGATATTGTAACATACAATATTTGATATACATCATTGGGGACTCGTTTAGACAATTTATAATATACAATAGGCATAGAAAAAACTAAATTAATTTTTTAAGATTTGATTCACTTATTGTTAATTTCTAAACAAAAGATTAAATAAATACTTTATAAATTGAAAAAAAAAATATTTTGGTAAAAAATATAATCACAAACGCCAGTAATTGGTATCGGCACACACGATGGACATATCCGAAGTTGCAAAGACTCATTTTTCTGGACTAGATTAAATACGAGAGCAGTTCTGGATACAAAGCATTATTAAGGTGTTAGTACTGACAATAGACTTTGCAAAGCAAGTATGGCCTTCTACGCTTTGATAAAGATATGTAATAAACACTGGGAAGTGAAGTCTAATAAAATTTTCTGATTATACACAGCTACTGCGCTCAAGATATTAAATTTTCACCCTACATATGAAAACACGAGTCCAAACCAGCACTGCAACATTTGCGAACATTGTATAAAGTTTTGAAATATTTGAAATATTGTATTGTATGAATTGAAATTAATAAATACCTTGAATTTAAATATTTCTTTTATTTATTTATTATAATTTTCAATTTACACAATTTACAAATTAACATTTAACAAAGATAAACAAAATCACATTTTATCAAACGTCAAGTTTAAAACAAAATATGACAGCGGCTAAAAGAAGAGAGGTCATGCGCGTGCAACTAAAATTACCAAAGACAAACCACGGCGAAGTTAATCAGCTGTAAACAAAATAAAACACAGCTGTAAACAAAATAATTGCTCTACATTATAGTTCGATCAGACGAGTATATTAGACGACGCTTTTGTTCAGGAAAATTGCTTAGTGACTAGCATCCAACGACATCAGAAGCACGCCAGAAGACTTCGGAATTAACATTTAAGGAAATCACAAGTATACAGGAAGAACTTGTGATGAACTTTTTAAAGGCATCCTTGACAAGTCGAAGAGACGAAGTATTTAGAAGCCCCGTAAACAATTTGTGTTATGGATATTTATTTTTACGTATATTTATTTTCAGTTATATTTATTTTTTTTATGTATATTTATATGTCCATTTTATTATATTAATATTATATAAATAAATACACTTACAACCTAACCCATTATAGGCGTAACCCTTTGTAAGCGTGAATACGTTTATATGAATACGTTTATATGCATTCAAGCGAAATTGTGAACTTTACAAAAGCGCATCAAGAGAGCGATTATTAACATAAGAGAGATTAAATTAATTTCCTACAACATGTTCCGCCCGTTGAAAGGACCCTTTCAAAGCGTTTAATTGATAGGGAGTGGTGCAATTTTGTGGATAGGCCAACGAAGCACATCCTGATTAGTGCGAATATCCACTACACGAATACTTCCATCTTTCCCTGTTATAGTTCCCACAATTCTGCCCAGTTTTCAGTGTTGTGGGGGAAGTTTATCATTGTGAATAATCATCAAACGACCAATAGTGATACTATCTTCAGGTTTAAGCCATTTGGATCTAAGCTGCAAAGTGTGTAAATAGTCACGTCGCCACATTTCCCAAAACTGCTGTTTTAAGTAGGTAACACGTTGCCAACGAGATAAATACGATATGTTGGTTATTGTATAATTTCTTTCAGGAATTGTAATTAACGAAGAGCCTATTTAGAAGTAAGCAGGCGTTAAAGCCTCATCATCGTTCCGATCGTCTGATAATGGAATTATCGGCCGGGAATTTAAAATCGTTTCAGCTTCAATAACCACGGTTTGTAATTCTTCGTAAGTTAGGTTAGATTGCGATAAATTTTTTAAAAATAATGTTTTAAGAGATTTCACCGACACCTCCCATGGTCTTCCAAAATGAGGTGCTCTTGGCGGAATGAACTTATTATCTGAGCACCAGTGAAATTTATTGCATTGTCACAATAAATGCGCTGCGACAGTCCACGACGTGCTATGAATCGTTTTAGGCCTAGAATGAAATTATTAGTAGATAAATCTGATATTAATTCAGTGTGAACTGCCTTTGATGAAAAGTAAACAAAAATTGCTACAAAAGTTTTGTATGAGACTTTACTACGATACGTTGTATAAAATGGTTCACAAAAATCAATTCCTGATATTAGAAAAGGTCGGTTCAAAACTAATCGATCCGCTGAAAGCGAGCCCATGATTTGTTGTAACAGTTTCGGTTTATAGTGGAAACAGTGAAAGTAGTTACGCCATTCTTTTCGAGCTATTTTCCAAGCATTAATTATCAACACTTGAGATCGTATTAGACTAATTAAAACCTAAGGGCCAACGTGCATGTGTTTACGACGTAGGTATTCCACAAAGAAAACCGATGATCACATGGCAGTAAAGCTGGAAATTTTGCATCAACGCCTATTGGTGCATTGGTCAATCGTCCTCCTACTCGAATTATATTAAATGTTCCACTTGCAGTGACCATTTTATCCAAAAGGAGGAGTTCAGTTTTTGCAAGTCTGGATTCAGGATTGAAGCGATGATATTACACTGTGATATGTACAATGTTGAAGGTGTGACATAATACGCCAAAATGATTCTTGAAATTCATGCACTGTAATTAGACTCACATCGTTTACGGTTTGATTTCTGTTTATTGGTACTTTGTTACAGACTCGAAGGATATATGATATCGTTCGAACAATACGACGAAATGAGGAAAAATCGTCAATAATTTTATTGAATATATGTTAACCGATACCACTGTTGCTACATTTCAAGGCTGTAGGTTTCCGTTGTTGAAGGTCTTTTGCTAGAAGTTCAGTTGTCGATGTTTCTTTTGGCCATTCTGCTAATTGAAGCGACAAAAACTTAAGTCCACAAAACCAAATCGAATCCCTCAGTTCGCTAGCTCCACAGCCTCGAGATACTATGTCAGCTGGATTCTGTTTACTTGGGACGTGACTCCACATAATGCCGCGCGAATAGTCTTGCAGTTCAGAAACACGGTTAGCCTCAAAACAATTTAAAGTTGACGAATGCATCTTCATCCAATGTAACACAATTTTAAAATCTGTCCAAAAAAGGATTTCATTAATAAATGGTAATAGTTTAGGTTTTATTTTGTTCCAAGTTTTACAAAGAAGTACAGCAGCGCATAATTCTAAACAAGACAGCGATACTGCGTTGATAGGTGGAACCTTTGATTTCGGTATTAACAGCGAGGATTTATAAAAGCCATTATCCTTTGACCGAATATATGTACAACATCCGAATGCTCGTTGAGAAGCATCGGCAAATCCCTGTAACTGACTGTAGCAAGCTGATGATGTTAAAACATATCTTGGCACTTTAATGTGGTTAAAATATTTAAAATCAGATTGAATTTGTACCCATGATTGGTTTAGAATTGGAGGCAATGGATCATCCCATCCCTGTTGATGGATCCATAATTTCTGTATCAAGATTTTACACCGTATAACAATAGGACTCAATAGTCCCAAAAGATCAAAAATTTGAGCAACAAGTGATAAAATAGTACGTTTGGTCTCAGCCTTTGACTCTTGTTGTTTATATTGAAAGCCAAAAACGTCATCTGGTGGTCTCCACGCCAAGTGTTTTGTAATATCATCTTTGGTAATATCATCTTCGTTTAAAAGAATTTGGTATTCATCACTTGAGTTTACCCAATTTTTGTGGTTGGGGCACCATTTTGCCAATTGTAATCCTGCATTTGCTGCTATCTTAGTCACCTGTAATACTTTGATACAAAGCTTTTCAATTGTGTCTGCTCACGTTAGCAAGTTATCAACACACAAGTCATTGCACAAAACTGAAGCTCCAATTGGCATCTCCTTCTGATACGCATTTGCAAGGTAAGTCAGACTTCTGATGGTCAGAAATGGTGCTGCTGACATTCCATAAGTCACTGTGTTGAGCTGGAAAAGTTACAGAGGCTCATTAACAGTGTTTCTCCAAATAACTAATTGAAAATTACGATCTCTTGGATTAACAAGAAACTGTCGATACATTTTTGATATATCCGCAGTCAGTGCATAGCGATGTAAACGAAATGTCAATAATCTCAAGATAAGATCCTGCTGAATTGTAGGTCCCAGCATTAAGATTTCATTAAGTGATCGACCCGACGATGTGCGTGCAGATACATCAAACACAACGCTTAATTTTGTTGTGGTACTTTGAGGCCGCAATATGCAATGATGAGGTATTATATAGTGCGGTGTGATTCTGTCACAGTTGTCGATACGACTTATGTGAGCTAACATCAAATATTCTTGCATGATCTTAACATAATCCTCTTTGAGAGTCTACTGACGCTCTAATCGATGCTCAAGTGAAAGGAATCTGTTAAGATTCTAGTGAACGGACGTAGTTTTAAACCGGTCTCGGTGAATTTTAAATTGCAGTTTAAAAACAAGTAGATAACACGTATTTTTATGGGAATTAATTAATAGATTAATTTTTAAAGTTCAATATAAAAACGCGGTTAATTCTGTATTTTGTTTTTTCACACATGTAAACAGCTGATAGAGACAGCATTAAATTCTTAAGCGCATAAAGTGTTGTAAAACAATTAATCTGTCACACATTTTTTAAAATTTCATATTGTGTAATTTTAAATAATCTAATACTGTATCCGCGGTGAAACTGGGTTAATATGTTCGGGTGTGTGCGGCAAGGCATATCACACAGCTACCAAATGTTCTGGTGTAGAGCAATTTAATATTAATTGCTTAAATAATCCTATGATTCATTTCATGTGCGAAGACTGTGTGCAATATGTTCACAATGTTAACTTTGCACTTAGGGAAATAAATGAAAATGTGGGAAAAAATATTAATTATCTTAAAGAATAAAGAAAGAATAAAGAATTATCTTAAAGAAAAACGAATTTAAAGACGCATTGAAAGTTAATGAAAATATACTTAAGTGTTTATTAAAATCTATCGAAGCTAAATACCAGAGTTCGGAATGTGGTGCACAAAATCGCACACTGCACTGTGCGAGTGGAAATTATTTTTAAAATATGCACACGCACATTTGTGGTGTTAAGAAAAAAAATGCACGCACTCAAATTTGTTGTGCGATTTCAAATTTCACATCGCACAAAGCGGTGATTCGTGCACACACATTTGTGGTGTGCGACTGACTTATAAAAATGTGCACAATCAGATGTGCGAGAAAATTTTATGCTCGCACCGCACTGTGCGACAAAAAATTCTCTTTGCACACGAGTGTGCTGCTCATATTACGTTTGCACAAATGTGCACAAATGTGCGATTGTACAAACGTGCACAAATGTGCGATTGCATAAACGTGCACAAATGTGCGATTTTGCGCTTGCACCCAAGGGTTTTTTTTTTTTTTTTTTTTTTTTTTTTTTGTTTTAACGAGGACTCAAAAGCATCGAAAGCCTAAGTCAGTGCGAAACTTTAATCCGCTAAAAACATGTCCTCATGTCCGGACGGAGAGTCCCTCCTGGAACTACCGTTAGGTATTACGTCAGAAAGGCGTCCTGAGCATTAGCTCAAATCGTTAGTTATGTCGTCTGAGTTCGTAACTGTCCTATTTCTTGAGGTGAGACCTCAGTTGTGGCGCGTTCGCTGGCACGACGTCGTTCAATGGCTCTAAGTTGAGTCATGATCCTAGCCGCAGCGGTCGATATCAATCGCCAAATATCCGGCGAGTTAAGCATTTTCAAAATTAAATTTCCCGGGCAAATAGGCTCGCCAATAGCCTCACTTATCTCTGCTCTGACTTCGTTAAAACGTGGACAAGAGAAAAGAACGTGGTTTGCATCCTCAGCGACCCCTTCACAGCTAGGACAAAACGGATCTTCTTCGTGTTTGAAACGATGAAGGTACTGTTTAAAGACTCCATGTCCGGTTAGGATCTGAGTGAGATGGAAATCTACCTCACCATGCGACCTGTGTACCCACACATCAAGATTTGGGATCAGGGTATATGTCCACCTTCCTTTTATCGAGTCATTCCACCGTTGTTGCCATGTAATCATGGAAATGCTTCGTGCCTCATCCTTCGACAATCTACTGTGCCAGATCTCTCGAAGTTCGTAGGCCAACAGATCAAGCGGCGGCATGCCTGCTATAACGCATGCAGCATCGTCCGATACAGTGCGGAAAGCACTGATTACACGTAGCGCGCTTAGCCGGTACGTGCTTTTTGCGCCTGCAGCGTATGATCTCGTTCGCATAGCAGAAGCCCAGATGGGAGCTGCATACAATATTACCGAGCTGGTGACTCTTGCCAGGAGTTTACGCTTGGTGGATCGTATACCCGAGGTGTTTGCCATGAGTCGTGAGAGGGCAACAGTGACTTTAGTCGCCTTCTCATTTACCGCCCTTAGATGGTCTCTAAAAGTAATCCTGGTATCTATGATAACACCCAGGTACCGCAGGGATGACTTCGATGTAATTTCGAAACCACCGCTTGAAAACGAGAAGACTTCCCGTTTTTTCCGTGTACTGAGTAGCACAGCTTCCGTTTTTTGAACCGCCAGCTTCAGTCCATTTTCACAAAGCCAACTGGTTACCTTATCAACAGCTGCTGAGCACCGCTCCGTGATTTCCTCTATCGTTTTCGCAACGACAACGATTGCAAGGTCATCAGCGTAGGCCACGCTTGTGCAATTCTCTGGAAGGATGACTTTTAGTACACCATCGTACATCGCATTCCACAATGCAGGACCAAGTACGGAGCCTTGCGGAACACCACAAGTAACCGTGTACTGCTTGATTCCATCGTCAGTCTGGACCTGAAGCCATCTACCACTAAAGTAGTTGTGCACCATTCTCCTGAGGTACCATGGGACCCCAAATTCATTGAGTGCTTGTGATATCTTCGACCAATTAGCTGTGTTAAAAGCGTTTTTGACATCTAGCGTCACCATCGCACAGTACTCTTTGGTACCTCCTTTCCATCGTTCTCCGCTAGTGGCCGCGCGGGCTATTTTGACAACTATGTCAATGGCGTGAAGCGTAGACTTGCCTCTTCGGAAACCGAATTGCCGCTCACTAAGTCCTCCATGGCGTTCCAGATATTCGTGCAAGCGGTTGACCATGATAGACTCAAGGGTTTTCCCGAGTTCATCCAACAAGCATATTGGTCGGTACGCTGTTGCATCCTGCGGTTGTTTTCCTGGTTTAGGAAGCAGGACCAGATCTTGCTTTTTCCAAGGGCTTGGAAAAACTCCTTCTTCCAGACATTTTGTAAACAAGTTTGCGAATACATTTGGATCAGCTTTAATTGCTGCAATGACAGCAACACTAGGAATGCCGTCTGGGCCAGGTGCCTTGTTGTTCTTCATACGCTTCATAGCAGCATTTATCTCATTGACTGTGACCTGAGGTATTGTAACCAATCGAGGTCGGGGATCAAAGAAAAACTCCCTTTCGTCCATCGAAGGAAATAGCGTAGTAACTATACGGTCAATTACCAGCGGATCCATAGGTTGGGGTGCTCTATTGCCCCGAATCGAGCACATTACCACCTTATAGGCATTCCCCCAGGGGTCAGCTTCAGCACTCTGACATAATTCCCTGAAAGAGCGCTGCTTGCTCTGCTTAATCTCCTTCTTCAAAGCCTTGCGGCATTCTACGTAGTTGTCGTGAAACTGTTGCCAATTTGCGCAGTTACGGTTTCGTTGAGCGACGCGCCTTGCTCTGATGCAGTCGCCTCTTAAACGAGCGATCTCTTCAGTCCACCAATAGGCTGGTTTTCTAGCTGGTCTACATGACGCTCGGGGCATTGCCACGTCGCACGCTGCAATTAGTTTGGAGGTCACCGCCTGCGCCATGCTAGCAGCAGACTCTGGGTACTCCACGTTATCGCTCCAGACCAGTTTGAAGATATCCTCATCGAAGAGTCGATGTTTCCATCTACGTTTTAAGCAGACATTTCTACTACGCACTGGTAGTGTGCAGAGTTCGACGATAATTGCGCGATGATCGCTATGCAAATAGATGTCTCCAACTGACCATTTCATACTTTGTGCTATCGTGTCGTGAGCAAATGTCAAGTCGATGGCAGACCGATTCCGGCCTGCTTCGAATGTATGTTCGCCAGTGTTCAGAAGCACAACATCTAGTTGAGAGAACCATTCCATGAGCACTTTTCCTCTAGCGTTGGTGTGATTGCTACCCCAGGAAGTAGACCAAGCGTTGAAGTCGCCAGCCAGGATAAGCGGAGACTTGCCCCTGGCTTCTGTCACGATTTCGGAGAGTAGCTGCTCAAATTCCTGTAAGTCCAGACTAGGAGGAGCATAACAAGAGAACAAAAATATCTCATCTACCTTGACCCAGGTAAAAAAACGTCGGCTGACTGTAGTAGAGCATTGAAAGGCCCTGCCATTTGCGGACCATATTGCTGCTTTACCGGAGGAGTCTGAAATCCACGAGGAGTTTTCTACATCATGATATTGTTCACACAGTAGAGCTATATCCATATTTCGCTCGTAAGCCGATTGGAAAAGCAGGTCCTGTGCCGTCCTGCAGTGATTCAGATTGATTTGCACAATCCTCATTTGCGCACTTTGTCTACCGCCTTCTTGAACTCTGGACAGCGAGCGTTTCCAACAGCGTGCTTGCCTCCACATAGAATACATTTGCTGTCCTTGCTGCATGCAGCAGCAAAATGGCCTTCCTCACCACATCTTCGGCAAGACTTACTACGATCTTCCGGGAATTTACAGTTTGCAGCTATGTGACCAAAACGCCAGCATTTTATACAGCGTTTCGGCTCCACACATTCCATGATTCGGCAGATTGACCAGTCGATGCGAATTTTCCCAATGTTTAGCAATTTATCGGCATCTGACGCCGCGAGCTTTACAAACGCTATTTGTAAGCCCCGTTGCTTACCGCCCACCATACGGATATTGCCTTTCTCCAAGTTATTTATGCCACTTCCCAGACGAAGAGCTTCGCAAATCTCTTGTTCAGACGTGATTTCATTCAGGTCTTTAATCACCACCGTCTTGCTGTGAGTCAGTGCTGCCACACGTACTGAGTCACCAAGCACGCTAATCACTGCTGATTGAAAGCCCACCGTGTTACTTTCTGAAGCCTTTTTAAGCTCTAGCAACAATTCATTTTTGGCGGTCCTGCGCACGCGCTTGACCGAGTTGCCGAGGTCCTTAAGCGATTTGTCCATTCTTATGGTCCTAAGGATATCCGCGTAACTTTTCTCCGCAGTAGATGCGATGATGATTGCATCTGGCTTGGACCGCAAGCGCTGCTTCTTTTTTGTTTCGACCTTTTTCCACTCCTGTGTTTTATTAATTTTTTTTATCTGAGAGTGCTTTTCGATTTTTTTAACAGATACGGGGTGCGTGGCGGTCGTGTCATCCATTATTCTTGCTGTTAAGCCTTCCGCCTTTTTTTTGTATTTTCTTTGGCGTTTTTTCCCTGTTTGCCCAGCAGGAGTGTCTTGTGTAGGCGAATCGGTTTTCTGGAGTCTCCTGGCATCTATTGCTAGATTCTGGAGTCTCAACCAGGGGGAGGTTTGGGAGCAACAGTCTGACTTGACGGTTTCCCTAGCCACTTTGTCTTGGAATTCGATCGCTGCCACTTCGTAAAGAAGTTTGATGCCGTCGATCACATCTCTCATCGGTTGATGGATGGCTCTGCGCCTCTTTCCATCCGATTGCGTCTCATTTACCATTTCAATGAGAGATCGGATCTTACTTCACAGGCTAAGGAAGGCATTTTCCGGAGTCTTTATAGACCCTTGACACGTTGGTATTGCTGTCCCTTGGGGAAAGCACGTTTTAGAGACGATAGGCACAGTCCCCGGTGTGGTAACCGCCGTGCGCGCACCTACGTCCATGCTGTCAGCGTGATTGGGCACGCTATCAGCATCCTTCTCCTCCATAATTGTTTTTGTTGTTATTTGTTTTATTATTTCTGTATTCATTTTGTTGGGTCCCCATTCGAGTTCGTTGTCGTTCATTGAATGTGCAGTCACCTTTATGATCCCATGGTTGTCTTTGCATGCAGGGAGTTCCATGCGAGGGTTGACGTACCTCCTTATGAGAGTGTACGTTCAGCGCCGGATCAGTGCTAGTCAGGAGTATACTCAACTGAGCCTGCACCACCAAATTAACAGTGTCAGTGTTGGAGCGTTTCTCGAGGCCTGCCAGGGTTTTAACGGGACGGGGGCAAGAATGCCATTAACCCAGAAGCCATTTCCTTAGAGATTCACTTCTAAGTACTCAGGTTCCAGAATGGCACCCTCACCAGCCCAAGAGTAATTAATTTCTACCAAATTCATATCTTCCAGTATGCCATAATCAGGATCTTACTGGGCTCGATCCTGATGGGTGTTTGAACCCTAAAATCATAACTATTATGCACTGCTTGTCTGTCTTAGCATGCATTCTTCCTCTTTCATACCTAACCTGTTAAACATGAAAGGACTCCATCGTTGTTGCATCCGCCTTTTCTTAGGACAGTGCACACGGCTGCATCCCTCGATGGTGCACAGCTGTTTAGTCACTCTCTGCGCACTTGGATGACCCTCGTTGCCATCCCGGGATGGAGGACGCTTATTTAGAGCCGGCGTCTACTCGGCTCAGCTCAGGGGCTTCTCAGGGATTTTGTGACCTTTTCAGCCACACCCTCCGACGCCTGGCTGGATTTTAGTCGCCTCTTACGACAGGCATACCTTACCGCGGGAATATTCTAACCCCTATCCCGCAGGGGGAAATTCATATATGTATATACGTATATATGTTTATATTTGTGAATACAAATGATATTTGTGGGAAAATTTTAAGTAATATGTAGAACATCTTATATACAACTTTTTGGTACAGTCGCCGACATTGCCGACGCCACTATTTATTTCTTTGTTATTGTTATTATACATTGAAGATGGTCTACGAAGTAGTTCGAAATATTTGTGATATAAATAATTTTGTATTAAAATTAAAATATAACTAAATATTTAAAACAGTTTAAAAAGTGAAATTTTTTATTTTATTTAAAAAACATTTTTAAAAATTAATGTGTTAAATAAACGACCTACGCCCGGTAAAAAACATAAAAAAAAAACTTTATTATTTATTATTTTCATGTCAGTTCATGAAAATGTTTGTGTTAAGTATCACGTGATAGACACATCATAGTGTCCCACATAGTCGGCAATGTCGGCGACTGTACCAAAAAGTTGTATATAAGATGTTCTACATATTACTTAAAATTTTCCCACAAATATCATTTGTATTCACAAATATAAACATATATACGTATATATATATATGAATTAATAATTAATATATATTTATATATATATATATATATATATATCATATATAGCATAAATTTAATAATTACAAAAAACATAAATTTAGGCATAATCTATTTACAGATAAAATTATATTAATTGCATACAAATTGTACGCACACACATTACTTACAATTTTGCACAACTATATTCAATGCACCAACAAAGAAATAATGCGTACATATTCCCTTAAAACAAAAACAAAAAGAAAAAATACATACACATTTGCTAATAGCAAAACACAAGCAGCTAACGCATAAGCAAGCAAGTTGCATATATTCCAAACGCATAATAGTCAAAAATGTTAAATTGACTATTAGCAAGCAATCAAAATGAAACCAGTTTACGTTTTTTGCTGTTGCTAATGCATATTCTTATTTCATTTTCATATGCAATGCGTTAGCAATTATGCAAGCAATGCAATTAGCAACAGCAATTCAAACCCTGTAAAAAAATAATTAAAGTGACTATTTAAAAATTAATTATTGTTAGTAAAAAAATAATTAAAGTGAATATTTAAAAATTAAAAACAAATGAAATGAAGAAAGAAAAAAAAACAGAAATTTTTGAAATCTAATTGAAGATTTTAAAACAACTACGGTTGATGATTGATGTCCGCGAGTGACTTGAAAAATTTTAGACGATATATTGAAATATATTACCCAATAGTGAATATTAAAATTAATTATTATTAGTAAAAGTAATTAAAGTGAATATTTAAAATAAAAAAAAAAAAAAACAATTGAAATGAAGAAAGATAAAAAAAAACAGAATTTCTTTTTTTTGAAATCAAACTGAAGATTACAAAACAACTACAGCAGTAGAATAATATGAGATAATGCATAACCAAAAATTGGAAGCTGTAGATTATTATAACTAATAATGGTGTCATGTTGATTCGTTAAAACATTAAGTGACATCAACAAGGTGGCAAGACCTGCGTTGTGTGTTGAAGTTATAGTTTCATTACCGTGGTGCAACAATTTCAAATTATACAACTATGGGGAAAAACCCAATAAAGTAACTAGGTCATATATTGGATTTTTGCATCAAGTTTAGGTATATAAGACGAGTTCAAAATTGGAACTGGCGTCTAGGAAATGTGAAGCGGTTAAGCGCAGTAGCGCTTGACCAAGTATTAAAGAGTGTAAAAAGTGAAAAGTTAAGCGTAGTAACGCTAATATATATTGTTAATACATAAAGTCAGTGTGTTTGTTTTATAAAAATCATAAAAGGTGTATTATTTATTGAGTGGCTCGAAGGACCAGGACATCATTCACCAACCAAAAAAAATACACAACAAAATGAAGTACCTGTAATTGAAGGACAGTAACAGACACAGGACACACCGTTAGGATACAACGGTGTTCAGGTATTCCGGTTATTAACGATACAACTTGTAAAGAAGAAAAAAAAATAAAGGATTAACTGCCTAAGTTCAAATTTTTATATAATTCCCCCAAATATCTCATACCTTATAAGGTAATTCCCCCAAAAAAAAAGGAAAACTTTAATTTGTTTTGTTTTATCTTTTAAAAAAAAAATTCTTAATGCGAAACTGATTTGAATTACTTGATGAATATAATTTTTAGAGTCACTTGTAATATCAATAGAAATACAAAAGAAAAAAAAAAGTAAAAGCAAATTATATATATCGCTGAAATCATACATATTATACCAGAGTTAAGAAAAAGTTATAAACATATCAGAAATTATTTTTTGTTTTCACCATAGAAAAAAAATCAATTACAACTACATGTATATATTTGTCTTTTTTTTTGTTTGTTTGCTTGTTAAAAGAAAAAAGAAAAAATCTGTTTTGAAATTTATAGCAAGGTCAGCGGTGGCTGGAGTGACGTCATTTCTGCGGCTGTAAGGTAAGCTATAAGAACAAATACCAAACTTGAAAGAGAAAACTAAGTATCTCTGTAAAAACTGAATGTTTCACAATTGATGTTTTTATTTATGTTTTGTTTTCATTATCAGTGCTTCAATTTTTCTCTTAAATTTGCAATTTAACTGATTTTGCTCTCTCTTTAGTCAAGTAATATTCCGGTGCAATCACTGATTCTTTTTTTTATTTTTTTTTTTTTTGTTTGTGCTTCTGTTTGGAAGTTTTTTTTTATATACACCAATTACAACTATCATAATTATGAAATATGTATAACAAGACCTTCTTGAGATAGAAATTATTAAAATCTTGTAATCACTTTATTGTTCTTATATTATTATGAATAAAAATATAGATTAAAGACATTGTAGAATAATTTATGTATCTGTATATACTTAATTACATTGTAAAGATTTTTTCTATTGTTATATGCAGAACAAGATTTTTTTGAGATAGAAATGAATAGAATCTTGTAATCACTTTATTGTTATTATATTATTATGAATAAAAATATAGATTAAAGATATTATGGAATAATTTAAATATCAATATATGCATAATTACATTGAAAAGTTTTATTATTATTTCGAAATCATATTGTAAAATTCAAAAAAAAAAAAAATTTGTATTTTGTTTTTTTATGAATATATATAGCAAATATAGAGTAAAAAAATAAAAAAGTAGGTATATATATTTTTTCTTTTATTTATGTAATATTTTTTTTTAAGTCAATTCTATAGGGAATTTCTGAATTTACTATGAGATTTTATTGATTCTAAATAAAGGGGTGGTGTTAGTCCTGCGATCCAATTATTCTCCTAAGACAGAGCTTCGCTGTAACGAAATTGTATTCACATCTTTTCTCGTGATTTTATTTGTTTTAATCTTTAATATTTTACCCTAACAAAGAAAAAAAAATGAAACGCTTCACTGATAGCAACCAGGCATTACCAGATGTGTTACCAGTGTTTCCCGCGTTCGAGGAAACCATGGCAATCCAGGCTGGTGCTGCTAGGAACATCGATTGGGGAGTGGAAGAGTCAATACTAAATGAAATGAAAGCAGCAGGATTGTCCAGAGGTCGAACCTGTAACTAGGGTGTAAGCCAGGTGTGTACAAAACTTCCTAAGGCTGTAGCAGTAATCAGAGAGAAGACTCTACCCATACTATACGATGAAGATTTCTTTAAGTTTAGAAAACCAAATAAACAATAGTGGTTTTAGTTATTTTGTTTTTGTTTTCTTATTTTTTTTTTTTTTTGTATTAATTTCATATTTTTTTTTGTTTTTTTTTGAAATATTGAAGAAGTTTAGGTAAGGTACAATGAATTAAATAGATAATAGTTTTTTTTTATGTAAGCATTGAATTAATAATGAAGATAAATCGTTATGTGAATATAAATAGATATATATAAATGAAATAGTAATGAATGGTAGATAGTTTTGTTTAGTTAGGATAAGAATAAAGAACATGGCACGTTTTTTTTTTTGTTGTCATCTACAGCGTAGCCTCAGTTGCCAAGAACCCCACCCCAACACTGGCGAGCATACCGGGCTAGCCACCGTGTCATAAGCGGCTTCTGAGGGCGCTAATTCTAACAACAGGTAGATACAACAAATGGTGCCCAACGAACGCGAACGAACGGGACTTCGAGTTGGTCGCTCAACAAGTGACATAAAAACGTAACGGCGACAGGAACTTATGATACAACGACGAGACCATGGTCGTGCAACAGAAAGGACAGGACTAACGACGATTTGAGAACGGAAGACTTATACGCCGAAGCAGACTATAGTTAGAAGAACGATAAATGGAAAGAACAGGAGATTCATTTATTGCCTCTGATTGTAGTCCAAAGTTACTATTTTTTTTTTGTGTAGTTGAATTCACACCAGTCGACATAGTTAGCTTTAATCCGGTGGGTTAAATGTTTAGCGCCTGACTTGCCTTTGTTCGTTACGACGAGATAGGTATTGCAATGTTAGATTAGTCTGGGTTTTTTTTTGTTTTGAGGTTCCACGATATTGAATTCGTTTGGCATAGAGTTTTGTCCTCGCTCTATGGATAGTTTAAGAGGTATGACGTTTTGAATGAATGAGACACGACAGCATTAACGGAAAGACCAATCTACGAAAACGAGTTAATGAAGATGTGAAGACAGCTGAATACAACTAGTATCGATTCGAGAAATGACAAGACGCAACATCTGAAATGTGAGATGAGAGAGAGAGAGAGAGAGGTTTATAATATGTGGGTTTTTTTTTGTACCTGTTTTTTTTTTTTGATTTTTTTTTGGTTTAACTGCGCGGTTGACCTCTTAATCCGGTGGGTTAAGACTGCAACATCCGTCTTGCCTGTTCTCTGTTAATAAAGGGTTGATGATACTTTTTTGTCTTCTAATAGCATTAGAGGTTCCTTCAGGTAGAATTTGTGTAATTTCGTTTGATATTGTTTCAATGAGGTTCCTTCACACAGAACCGCGGTTGTGTGAAGTTGACTTTTCATTGTAAGCTAAGTAATTGTGAGTACGGGGAGTGGTTTGTTTTGTTTATTGGAGTTGAGGTTTTACATGCTTGCAGCAAGTAAAGCTGAAAGTGTGGAAGAACAATGAATTGAACATTTACTCCTTGGAAAAAATGAACTTGATCCAATGAAGATAGTGTAGGGTAAGTTTAAGGTTTCTTTATATAGCACCAGTGCAGTATAAAGGTGGCCTTCTTCCAGTTTCTGTGAAATTGGATGTTAGTTTGATCTGTATATATTATAAACCTCATATCTCTGACACAGCGGAACCACAAAAAAAAAAAACCTGCCTTAGGTGGAATTGTGTGGTCGCAACACTGAAACACCCCCCAGAGCCTTATTGGATAGCATATTCAAATTTAATTATTATAGTCTAATAATTTGACTGACACAATAAGTATCCGGTATAAATGAGTAATTAACAATTGCTACAGTAATTAGTAAACAGAGAATTACTGAATTGATAATTTGTTCTGTTGAATATAGCATACTACAAGTCACTTTTTTTTTTTGTTTTTTATTAACGATTCTTCAAATAAGACAAAAATCGTTTTAATATTGCACCTAGTACAAATAACAAAAAAAAAAGGTACTAATAAGCAATTTGATTTGAATATTTAAGGTAAAAAATGAAGCTATTTAGCTACTCGCTCTCCATTAAGTCTGCCACTGTTTTCCTTTTTAGCCGTCTAGGTATTGCAACCACCTGGAGAAGACTGGATGCTGTAACGTTGACATGTGTTGTCAATCGCTGTTTGTGAGCAATGGCACACCTCTTTGCCACGACGTCGACTGTTGGTATGTCAAGGTCACGGTGGACTTTTTTGAGATAGAAATGAATAAAATCTTGTAATCACTTTATTGTTATTATATTATTATGAATAAAAATATAAATTAAAGATATTATGGAATAATTTAAATATCAATATATGCATAATTACATTGAAAAGTTTTATTATTATTTCGAAATCATATTGTAAAATTCAAAAAAAAAAAAAATTTGGTTTTTGTTTTTTTATGAATATATATAGCAAATATAGAGTAAAAAAATAAAAAAAGTAGATATATATATTTTTCCTTTTATTTATGTAATATTTTTGTTTAAGTCAATTCTATAGGGAATTTCTGAGTTTACTATGAGATTTTATTGATTCTAAATAAAGGGGTGGTGTTAGTCCTGCGATCCAATTATTCTCCTAAGACAGAGCTTCGCTGTAACGAAATTGTATTCACATCTTTTCTCGTGATTTTATTTGTTTTAATCTTTAATATTTTACCCTAACAAAGAAAAAAAAATGAAACGCTTCACTGATAGCAACCAGGCATTACCAGATGTGTTACCAGTGTTTCCCGCGTTCGAGGAAACCATGGCAATCCAGGCTGGTGCTGCTAGGAACATCGACTTGGGAGTGGAAGAGTCAATATTAAATGAAATGAAAGTAGCAGGATTGTCCAGAGGTCGAACCTGTAACTAAGGTGTAAGCCAGGTGTATGCAGAACTTCCTAAGATTGCAGTAGTAATCGTAAGCATCAGGGAGAAGACTCTACCCATACTATGCGATGAAGATTTCTTTAAGTTTAGAAAACCAAATAAACAATAGTGGTTTTACTTATTTTTTTTTGTTTCCTAATTTTTTTTTTGTATTAATTTCATATTTTTTTTTTTTTTTTTGAAATATTGAAGAAGCTTAGGTATAGGTTGGAGTGGCGGCCTTGTATCCCAAAAAGCCCACTTAAGCACAAATAAAGGCCCATTGTGGTACCACAGGAGTTACGTTATTTGTATATAGATTTTAATCAGTATACATTTGACGCCGAAGAATGGTAACGACTCCCCTATTAGGTAAAGGAAAACCAACCTGACAGTTTTATGAACTTGGCTAGGTCCCTAACATTACAGGATGACAACTCAGTCAGGTCAGTTAGAAAAGGAGATCCAAGGATTTTTAATCTTCTTCTGGCTAGGGAAGGGGACTGACACATGAGATGGAGTACAGTCTCCTCCTCATCCTCAGAGCCACAACCTCGACAAAAGTCGTTAAAGGGGAGACCCAGTCTCATAGCGTGCCTTCCGTAGTGCTGAGCAGGTTCCGTCTTAGTTGAAGTAGCTGACTGGTTCTTTTCTTGTCAAAGTTCGGCCAAGTCAACCTAGAAATCTGACATTGAGGTTCATCAGCCCAGTGTTGCTTGGCTATGCTCAGGTATTTTTGTATGATTGCCAGTTTAACTGTAGCAAGTGGGACGCCTATATCAGAGAGGTTGATGTTAGGGAGAAGAGCACCTGCCTTGGCTAGGTCGTCTGCCCTACAATTTCCTGTGATATCCCTGTGACCAGGAACCCAAATGAGTTTGACCCTAACAAACCCAGCTAGGTCATTTAGTGAAGCACGGCAGTCTTGAGTTGTGATTGATGTGGCTGAGGTGCCAATCAGTGATCTGATGGCAGCTTGGCTATCAGAAAAAATTGAGATTGGTAAATCGGATGTTCGATTGCTTAGAAACCATTTTACAGCTTGGTGAATTGCCATTATTTCAGCTTGAAAGACGCTACAGTGGTTCGGAAGTCAAAGCGAGATGCTGAGACCCAGTCTTTCAGAGAAAATGCCACAGCCGACTCGTTTATCTATTTTGGAGCCGTCCGTGTAAATGTCAACCGTTTGGAGAGGGATCACACTTTCAAGGATCCAGTCCTCCCTGCTAGGTATAAGAGATTCGAACCCCCTGTTTAGGTCTGGGTAACAACACATGTAGTCAATAGAGACGGGAGTTGGCAGATCCTGATTCAGTATGATCGCGTGGCCTATATCGGTTCTTGACCAGCAGGAGAGGGCGTTGAGCCTAGTTGCAACTATTTTGGCTTGCTGTTTTACCAGAAGCCGAGATGGCAGCCAATGAAGCAGAGCGAAAAGAGCTTGCGTGGAGGTGGAGCGAAGAGCACCATTGATTTGTAGTGCAGCTATCCTCCTAGTTTTGTCAATTAATTTGGTGTGGCATGCTTTTTCAGTTGCCTGCCACCAGAAAGCAGCCCCATACAGAAGAATTGGTTCGATAACAGCTGAATAGAGCCAGAGTGTAATGCACGGTTTGACGGCTCTTCTGCAACAGTAGGTGTCGCATACCGCTTTGCGGGCTCTCTCAGCCAAGTTGTCTTTCCACCTGAGTTTAGAGTCCAGAATAATACCCAGATATTTGACGTTCGAACTTAGATTTAGAGTAACGCCCTTTATCTTTGGTAAAGAAAATGTCGGTGTTTTATATTTCCTGGTGAAGAGAATAACCTCTGTCTTTGCGGGGTTAATATCAAGACCGAATTCACTACACCATTCAGTTACAATGAGGAGCGCAGAGTTAATAACATTGGATAGAACTTGGGGGAATTTGCCAGATGAGGCAATAGCAATGACGTCCGCATAAGATATAACACTACATCCGGATTGTTCCAAAAGTCTTAACTACTAATTAACCGCTATGTTCCATAGAAGAGGAGAGAGAACCCCACCTTGTGGCGTTCCCCGACAGACTGCTCTGGAGGATTGAACACTTCCGATATCGGATGTGATAATCCTAGTTTTGAGAAGGGCCTCTACAAATTTAACCAGACTATTGTCGAGATTTAACTTTGAGAGGGATTTTATGATACCGTTGGGGCAGTCATTGTTGAAAGCGCCCTTAATATCGAGAAAAGTGGCAAATGTGTATTCCCTGAGAGAGATGGAATGGTCAACTTGCGAGATGAGTGCATGAAGCGCAGTATCGACAGACATGCCTTTAGTATAAGCATGCTGTGATGGAGATAAGAGCGCTGGGTTTATCTTGTTCCTGATATGCAGATCAAGAACTCTCTCCAGTACTTTCAGAAGAAAAGAACACAGACTGATTGGTCTATAGTCCTTGGCACTGCAGTGAGTTATTTTCCCTGCTTTGGGAATGAATATTTGGCCCCTAAATTCGGGTGGCTTGCAGGCCGCGTTTGTGGCGCATCTAAATGCTGATGTGAGAAGGTCAACCGCTCGATCTATATCGGAACAGTTGAGAATAGTAGGAGGGTCCAACTGTAAGTTGGATTCCAGGTTGGCTCGAAAAATAGGCCATACAGTGCGTTTCCTATTTAAAGGTTTAGATGATCTGTTCATTTCAGGGTTCTCCACAAAATCTAGATCAAAATTGATGTACCTATGGTCAGAAAAGGAACAATCTTGCGATACGGACCACTTAGTAATAAAGTAAGAGAAGTGCTCGCTAATCATGGTGATATCGAGAACTTCCCTTCTAATTGAATCCCTGAAGGTTGGCTCCCTACCTATGTTAGCGATCACTAAGTTTCCTGCAAGAATGAAATCAAATAGACACTCACCTCTCGCGTTAGTATTTGTGCTACCCCACATCTCATGATGTGCGTTGGCGTCAGCTCCTATGATCACCGGGATCCTACTATTATTTGCCTCTGACACCAGAAGCTTGAGGGAGTCCTGTGGTGGAGTGTCACCGTGATCGTGTGCCATATATGCTGAGACAATCCAAAGGGCCTTGGAGTCGTATTCGATGGCCATGGCTACATTGTCATTGTCACTGAACCTGGGGAGTAAAAAGGCATTAATGTTATTTTTTACTAGAATGCAAGATCTTGGTTTACCTTGACCTTCTGTGAATACTAACCGATAGCCGTTTGTATTCAGTCCACAAACCCGATTGTTTACAATCCAAGGTTCTTGGATCAGCATTATGTCCTCTCCTTTTTCAGCTAGGCGGAGGATAAGGGCTGCCGAAGCAGTTTTGGAGTGTTGGAGGTTAATTTGGACGACCTTCAACTGCTTGGTTGTTTTTCAACTATGGTACTGTCCAGATCGTCCTCATCCGACATCGGTGAGGTCTCCCGGGAAAGCGCCATACCTGTAAAGAACTCGCCGACCAGTTCGGAAGACGAGATTACGCTACCTCCGTCTTCGGAGGAAGGAGTGCCGATTAAATCGGAAGTCCCTGCATCGGGGTTATTTGGAACGGAGATGGAACCGATTCCGTCATCGGAGATCGTTTCCAAAGGTGCTCCCCCAGAAAGTTGTTGTTTAGCGGCTTGTGAGTCACTTTTGTAAACACGTAGGGTGACCGAATCGAAGCCATAGTGAATCACCCCATTTCGGGCTTCAAGGGGTGCCAAAGATTGTTCGTTAAGAACTACGACGGCTTCGACGAAGTCGCCCTTGGGGTCACTGACCTTCGCAACTTTCCAGTTATGCGTGGGGAGGTAAGTGTTACTGGCCTTTAAAAGGGAAAGAATTTCCTCAGGGGAAGTAAGCTCCGAAGGAAGCCACACTTTGAAACGGGGGCGTTGTGGTATATTTTCCACCGAAACAGCTCTGAGCTGTGCGGCGGGCCAGAGTTCCCCAACCTTTTCGATCGCCTGCTTATAAAGATCCGCGGAGCGCTGGTCTGAGCAGGCGATAATTTTAATATGACCCTGGTACCAGCGTCTTTACAACTAGGAGATGGCCCAGGGTTGAGGGCAATAATTTCCATATATATTTTGAGGAGAGCCCGTTCGACTTTCTTCCAGTTTGCTGGAGAGATGGTGCCATCACTATTGCCAGCGTCGATGATGGCCCAGGTCAGGCTCTCCTTGACTATTTCGCTGAGAGGTTTTGAGATGAGGGTCTCGGAGGACTAAATTTGGGGCGCTTAGGAGCGCTTGTCAAAATTGGTTTCCCAGCCTGCTCAATCGACCTTTGTCGTTTCTGAGCAGGTGTAGAGGTAGAAGCGATGTCAGAGGGCCGGAGATTGACATTTTCCCTTGCCCACTTTAGTGACGCCTTATCGCTTTCTGAGAGCGAGGAAGGGTCCGCGGCATTGAGCCTAGAGAGGATGCGTTATGCTGACCTTCGCGTCCTATACGCCCTTGTCGAGGGGTTAGGGTGGGAACGTGTACCAGAAGTTGAGTTGGTACTAATTGCAGATGGTGCGGTTGGCGTATAAGCTTTGACCGCAGCACTAATAGAGGAGCAGGAGGCAGCATTACCACCTGGCACAATTGCCAAGGTGTTTAATGACGGAGCATTACTTGCACGAACCGCCTGAGCAGAAGCTCTAGACGGCTGGTTGTTAATAGGCGCTTGCCTTGTAAGGCTTGAACGCCCCCCTGAAGGGTTCGGAGTTTAAGGAGGTTTGTTGAAATTTTTATTTGATTTGTTCATTCTAACAGGGTCCCCACTCAAAGCCGCTATCTGACACCCGTAAGTGTAGTTACTGATAAAAAGAAGTCCCATGGTTATCTATGCAAATGCAGGGAGGCCATGCGGCACAGGCACAGGTCCTTATGGGAACAAGTGCTCAGAGCCAGACCAGAACTAATCGGGAGCTAAGCTACAACCGAACCTACACGACCAACTTAATGGTGACGGATGCAGAACGTACCTTGAGGCCTGCCAGGGTTTTAACGGGACGGAGGCAGCCACAGGCTTAGCCTGGAGCCGTTCACACGCGAGTTTCACCCCGGTGCTACCGTGTCAGAAGACAGCTAGATCCAGAAACCTGTGACCACCAGCCCAAAGCGATCAAACACAAAAAGAGGATCTGAAGAAACGTGGTCCGAGGACAAAAACGGTCGTTACCAGAGGATGCTGGAGCCCCTGAGAAGGACAGCATCCAGGGGAAAATAGATCATTTGGCGTTACCCAGGGTGCACCACGAGGAGGCGATCTAAGACTACACCCCAAGTTTAGGTAAGGTACAATGAATTAGATAGATAATAGTTTTTTTTTTTTGTGTGAGCATTGAATTAATTATAAAGTTAAATCATTACGTGAATGTAAATAGATATATATAAATGAAACAGTAATGAATGGTTGATAGTTTTGATTGTTAGGATAAGAATAAAGAACATGGCACGTTTTTTTTTTGTTGTCATCTACAGCGTAGCCTCAGTTGCCAAGAACCCCACTCCAACACTGGCGAGCATACAGGGCTAGCCACCGTGCCATAAGCGGCTTCTGAAGGCGCTAATTTTAACAACAGTTAGATACAACAGAAGAAAACAAATTACAGTTATACACCGGCATCATGCAAAATCACTAAAATTCTTTTAATCAATTACACTAAAGATTTACTCACTTATATTTTGTCACATTGCTGCTTGTCACTTTTTTTATTATATATTTTGTTAACAAGATTTTTTTTTTTTAAGTTAAAGAATTTAAATATTCTCTATCCGAAGAACCACGTTCTGATAGAATCCTGACATGCAGGATTGCCATGTAATAATAAATTTGTTCAAATATAAATTTATTATTTTTTTTTGAATCAGACTTTCATTCGATATAACATATTTCTTCACTTTTTAATTCAGCAGGAAAAAATCTGCTCATTAGTAGGCATCCGAGAATGCCGAGACAAAATAATTTGTCAGACTTTTGTTTAAGCTGTTCGAGCTCAGTTTAAAATCTGAATTTTATTAAAAATTTTCCAAACTATTTATACAAAATATTTTACTATAATATACAAATATTTTTTTCCTAATAATTTTAATTGCGGCGGCACTAAAAAGGTTGACCCACGTCAATGCTTAGAAAATATTATGACACAATCAAGTGTGATATATCGACATGTGCAGAATAGTAGCACAGAAAAGAAAAGTGTCAAATAGCAATTGCATACCTGCTATGACCAAATATTCTACTTGCATTGCGGCGGTTCGCATTACATATTACATTAGTTAATATAAAATAATTTGTGCATAAGCACTTTCAAAAATACATAACATAATTTATTGTTTCTGTTTGTTCACATTGGTTGCGCTATACACAACACCTCTACCCTTTTAAAAAAAAAAATTTTATTTATACAATAAAGAAAATTTTTTTATGATAATTTGAACTTTGACATTGACAATTTTTACAAATAACTTATTTATTTATTTCATGCACTTATATATTAATTATTATTTCCTCTTTTTTTTTTTTTGTTTGGTTTTTTGTTTTAAATATTTACATTGTTTTGTTTTGTGAATTTTTCTTTAATCTATTATTATGAACTATTTTTATTTTATCGTTAATTTGAATAGTGGAATTTACATCGTTTCTATTAACTATCTTATAGGGACCATGATATGATTTCTCATGTTTCCTTCTATTTTCTACTCTTAAATAAACTAAATCTCCTACATTAAATAGATTTTCTGATGCATTAGCATCTTGTTTAATTTTTTGAGAACATTTTTCTTTTATTAATATTTCATTTACTGCTTTATGTGCATACTGTAGTTTTGTTTTTAACTCAGCAACGTAAGAATCATAATTATAAAATTTTCTACCTTCTATTATCTCGTTTGGAAGATTCGCGACTCTACCATATACTAATTCGAAAGGTGAATAATTTGTTACACAATGAGGTGTAATATTATATGAAAATGTGTAGTATGGGATCCAAGTATCCCAATCAAAATTGTTTGTAAACGATAACATATATTCGTTTAATACTCTATGGTTTCTTTGTATAGAACCTAATGTTTCGTGATGATAAGCAGTGGATTTTAAATGTTCTATATCTAATAATTTACATATATCATTTATTAATTCATTGAGGAATTCTGTACCTCTATCTGTTTTTATTTTCTTAACATCACCATATCTAAAAATAAATTGTTCTACAATGGTTTTTGCTATCTCTTGAGCTTCTTTTGTTTGTATAGGAAATGCGACTACATATTTAGTTAATTCGCATTGTATAGTGACAAGAGCAAAGAATGTTAAGATATTTGAACTAACTAAGTAACTAAGTGTCAACAATTTGTAAAGAAAAAAAAATATAAAATAATTTTAAATGTTAAACGTGAACTAGTGAAAATTACAAAAGATTTACCTATGTCAAAATTAGACAAGTGACAAAAGCAAAAGAAGGATATGATATGAACTTGTGCCTTATTACCGCTAATAGTATCATGAAAAATAATAAATAAATGTTGATAAAAAAGGAAACTAACAACCGTGTTTTATTTTGCAACTGGAAATCCTAATAAGGAAAAACAACAGTGGAAACACAACATTTTTGGCGCAGCCGGTAGACGTTTTTATAATCGTAGAATATAAAACGTGCAACGTGAGACGACAACGTCACCTACTTGGGAGTAACAACTGCATTCAACAGCAACTTTAAAGCACCTTGAATCAACTTTAAAATTCAAAAATGTGGAAAGTGGTGAGCACCAGTATTAGTACTATGATTAATAAAAAGAACTAATTAAGAAAAAATTGTTCATTTTAAGTAGAATTCTTAAATAATTTAAGAAAAAACAAAACAAGAGGATATTGTTAAGCTATTTATTTATTTTTATGTTCATATTTATTTAATTTGTTTAATATGAAGAAAAGTTGTTTTGCTTGGGGCAAGCAAATTGATTTTAAAGATTTGGAAAAGCATTTGGATTCACATACAGAAATATTTGCGAAAGCACATAGTATTATAAGGAAGATAGGGAATTCAATAAAGAATGAAATAGTTTTCGAAAATATAACTGAGGAATTAAACAGGAACTGGGTAAACCGACCAATACCAAGAACAAACAAAGAATGGGCCAAGCAATACAGAAGAGAATTTAGAGAGTTATGTGATAAATAATACAAAGCATGAAGAAAATTTAAATAATGAGTAGAAATTAAAAACGCGGTAAATTATATTAAAAATTGAATAAGGATAAAAATATAATTAGAAGAATATAATTAAGAAAAATTTAATTATGTATTAATTGACCAATAGTTGAATAAGAAATGTAAAACAAATTAATTAATACAATTAAATGTATGTGTAATGTAAAATACCTAATATTTTTGGTAAAAATTTTTTCCATACTATTGAGGTTGTTATAAGGATGTTTTGATATCAAAAGAAGAATTAAAAATTAAAATTGTTTTCTTGCACTTATTAAATGGAGTATTATTACAAGATGCAGAGAACCAGACAGTTAGTTTAGAGAATGCACTGCGAAGCCAGGGAAAAACAGAACAGGACATAAGTGGGTTTTTAGACATAGAAGAGGAGAAAACAAATCAATTAAGGAAAAGCGAGGAGAGGAATGAAAAATTAATAGTTCAAGTACGACAGTTACAGGAAGAATTGAAAACCTTTTATATATTAAAAAATAAGACAGTAAGGGATATAGGTATACAACACACCGAGAAATCGAATATTGAAAGCAGAATGATAACAATCAGTACTATTATAGAGACTGTCGCGAAAGTGGTGCCTTTTTTCGCAGGAACAGAAGGACCAGAATTAAGGGGGGAAGTACATAAATTCATATTTGGGTGCGAGTTGGTACAACAAGCACTACCACAGGCGGAGGTTCCCTATATAATTAGCTGTATCAAACAACGATTTGTGGGGGCAGCTTATGAAAATATAGCCAACAGACCTTTTATGTCTATTAGTGAATTGTGTGAGGCTGTTAAGCGCACATATCTGAGCAAAAAAAAGAACGTTAGAACATATAAGGGAGGATTTAACAATTAGTAGGCAAAAAGAAATGAATCAGCAAACTCTTTTGGAGGAAGACTAGAAGCTCTGCTCTACGAAGTGGAGTTACAAATCAAAAATCAAGGTGGCGAGAATGAAATTTTGTCACAATTAGGTGAATATAGGAGACTTGCTGTTAGATGTTTTATAAAAAGTTTAAGGGATAATAATTTAAGATATAGACTTATAGGTTTAGAGAATTATTCTATACCAATTTGGTATCTATAGCGGAATCAGCAGAGGATTTGCTAGGAGATCATTGTTTAAGCATTAACACGACAATGACAAGTGACCCAGTTGAACAAAATTGTACTTTTTGTAGTAAATTTGGACATGTGTGGGCAAATTGTATGAAGAGGCAAAACACATCATACTGTACAAATTGTGGTACCTATGGACATGAACATGGTCCTAGGTGCAGGGAAACGGAGAATAAAGCTTCCAGCCAAAATAAAACAGTTTGCGAGTTTTGTAAGAAGGAAGGACAAAGACAAAGGAGGCAAAGGATTGTTTCAGTAAACTCAGTAAGCTATTCTGTTCTGTTTGCAGAGTAAAAGGACACGAACAAAACAGATTCTGTGCAAATGCCATACAGAGGCAGTAAAGACAACCAGTAAGTATTTTTGGCCACAATGTACAGAGGAGAAACTGGCGGAATAATACAAGTTTTTCTCAAGGATTTACCACTAATCAAAATAATCCATGAGCATTTATTAAAAGTGATAAAATTAGGTGCTTTAGATGCAATAAGGAAGGCCACGTAGCAAAAAATTGTAGTGTTAAGTTACTACAGGCATCGCGAAACTTCAACAGGTCCAGTCTAGGCCAATAGACTGGAGTGCCGAGAAAAAGAAGAATGTTAATTGGCCAAAAATATTCATTTCGGGAGCGAAGAAATCAAACATAGAAGAAAAAATTAGAACATGGATAAATACTGTAAATAAGACCAAAGTGGACAAGACAAGGGAAGGAATTACTGAAAAACAATATACAAGTAAATGGATTTTTTGTATTAAAAACGTATTGAGGAAGTTGGAACAACGAGGAGAACAATTGGTTGTATATTTATTTGCTTTCTTTCTGTTTTTATTATCTAAAGTAGAGAAGTTAAAAACAGTTTTTCGATGCGAGGCAAATTATAACACCGGAAATTGTGTGGAACTGTCAGTTGATTATGCATATATAAAATTTCGATGCAGACTAGCAGATAAAGAGAATTTATACTAACTGGTAGACTCGGTACCAGATACGAGTCTGGTAAAACCAGAGGCATTGAGACATTTGACGGGACTTAAAACAGATGAAAAAAATATTTAACAGGAGCGTTCGGTGCAGATATCTATACGAAAGGGTCGTTAGTACTGAAGAGTGCGAATGAACCCATGCTAAAATTTAAGGTACACGTTTTACCAGAAGGCGTAAGTGTACCAGGAGATGGAATTCTTGGACGAGATGAGTTATGGAATAACTCGAAAATTTACGTGGTAAATAAAACAATTTCATTCTATGGAAAGAAGAAAGAAGAGATTATTATGCTGTTGTTGAATAGGGGTCCAAAGGAGAAAATTTGTGTTGCAGAGACAATAACAATTCCTCCAAGGTCAGCAATGGTAACCACCTTAAAGGCTACTGAAATACAAGGAGAAGTGGTAATCGAAGGTAAGGAATTACTACCTCAAGTATATGTGGAAGGAGCTCTAGTAGATATCAGGAGGGGTAGATGTCACGTTCCAGTATTGAATTCTAATTCGTATCCTGTAAAGTTCAAAAGGAAAGGTAGTTTAAATTTTTTAGGGTTTCTCCGGAGGTCAGCTGTGAAAAAAGTTTTCAAAAATAATTGCGGTTAGTGTCGACAAATCTAGAGAGCGCATGAAGCGTCTTATAAATACATTAAAAAAGGTTCACAGTTTAATAAAGAAGAGGACGCTGTACTAAATAACATAGTGGAGGATTTTAAGGATATTTTTCATTTAGAATGCGAAGCATTATCGTACACAACGGTACTGGATCACAAAATATCTATGAAGTTCGGCAAAGTACCAGGCTACACAAGACAGTATAGGTTACCGGAATTCCATAAAAAGAAAATTAACGAGCAGGTGGAGATGTTTTCAGAAGGAATTATCTCAAATAGTATTTCTAAATGGAATTCACCCGTTATACTAGTACCGAAAAAATCAGAGAAAGACGGAAATAGGAAGTGGCGTCTGATGGTGGACTTTAGACGAGTGAACGAAGCTACTCTAAAACAGGTATTTCCCATTCCGCGGATAGATGAAATATTGGACCAACTTGGATATAGCCGATATTTCACGACTTTGGACTTGGCAAGTGGGTACCATCAGGTACTAGTAGATCAAAAAGATAGGAGCTTTTAGTACGGGGACAGATCATTTCGAATTCGTGAGGATGCCATTTAATAATGAACAATATTTTAACAGGTTTGCAAGGATTAGATTGTTTCGTATACTTAGATGATATAGTAGTACATAGCAGAAATTTGGCAGAGCATGATAAAAGATTAAGGAAAGTATTACAGGTTCTGAAAGATAACAATTTGAAATTGCAATCAGAAAAGTGTCAATTCCTTAAAAAGGAAGTGGTATATCTAGGACATAAGTGTTGAAAACATGTGTTGTGAGTTAAATATTTATTTTATTTAATTTCACGGTTTTGGCAGTTTTTCCGTAATGTAGTGTGTACGATCTTAGGTGATCGTACATTTTCCGAAAAGTAGGCAAGGTTGTTTACATCTTGGCGGTTGTTGACCAGAATCAAAACATCAGTCCGTCAGTTCGACGATAAAAAATGCTGATTTTGGTATTTGGTTGATAATTGGTGTCATGATGTAAGTGACTTTGAAAATATTGAATGTGGAAGAATTGAAAAAATATGTAGAGCATTCTTGTAATAATAAAAACTTTGCGAATTTAGCAAAGTGAATTATGAAACTATGGGAAAAGCACAATGAGGTAACTGGGGTAACACTAAGGTCATATATTGGATTATTGCATCAAGTTTAGGTATATAAGATGAGTTCAAAATTTGAACTAGTGGTTGTAAAAATTGTAAAGTCGTGAAGCGTAGTAGCGCTGGCACATAATTTGGAATCAATAAAGTCGTGTGTTTCTGTAGAAATAAAAAGAGTGTATTATTTTACGGGTTTTTCGGTAGGATTACTATAGCAACGTTACCTTTGACCTCAACATTATCGACCGAGGGTAAATTGTTTGTTTTGGAGAGGAAGCATCATCATTTTCACCAAATACACAACACATGGTGTAGATCCCGAGAAAGTAAAGTATGTGCAGAATATACCTCCACCAAAGAATATAAAGAAACTTCAGTCGTTTCTTGGACTTGTTAATTACTATCGGAAGATAATTCCAAATGCAGCAAAACTAGCACTTCCACTAAATCGTTTGCTTAGGAAAGAGGTAAAATTTGAGTGGTCTCCGGTGTGTCAGGCTGCAATGAATGATCTCAAAACAGCAATAACAACCCCACCAATGCTGATATTTCGGGATTTTGAGAAACAGTTTAATTTGACAACGGATGTGAGTGGTGAAGCTCTGGGAGCGGTGTTGTCGCAGAGCGAAGGAGATAAAGAGCTTCCTTTATATTTTGCCAGCCGCACGTTAAGCCCAACAGAGAAGAGGTATTCCACAATTGAGAAAGAATTTTTAGCAACAGTTTGCGCAACCAGAAATTTTGGACCGTATCTTTTAGGTAGACGTTTTAAAATATTCATTGATCACAAACCACTGACAGGCATTTCGAACTTGAAAGATCAGGATAGTAGGTTAGAACGTTTTAGGCTGAAACTATTGGAATTTGATTTTGAAATTATTTATAAGCCAGGAAAACATAATCAAAATGCGGACGAATTAAGCAGAATTCCGAAAGAAGTAGCGGTAGTAACACAGTCAAAAGAATTACAAGGAACAATAGACAAGAAACCACTGTTAAATAATACACCGGAAGGAAAACATGAATTACCGGAAGAGTGCAAAGAAAATACAGGAAGTGATTTTGCGGAGTTTCTTACTGAGGAAGATGACATAAAAAGGGTCTTAAAACAATTCCATGACTCACCTATTGGGGGACACCAAGGTGCAGGGAAAACTTATCTTAGAATACGAAGACAATACAAGTGGGCTGAAATGCAAAGACAAATTTTGAATTGTGTAAAGTCCTGCGTATTATGTCAGAAAAACAAGGCTTCAAGAGTGGATAAAGTGCTTTTGATTTTAACAAATATTCCGCACAGATCGTTTGATAAAGTTTTTATGGTCATGGTAGGACCTCTACCAGAAACGCCTAGGGGGAATAAGTGGATCTTAACTTTTCAAGACGATTTTTCTAAGTATATTTCGTGCACACCCCTTCCAAATGAAGAGGCGGCCACTGTAGCTAGGGCATATTTCAATGAAGTTAAAGCAAGATTTCAGATTCCCCGAACGCTAATAACAGATAATGGGCCAAATTTTAATTCTAAATTGTTTAAAGAAGTGTGTAAATTGTTAGGGATAAGAAAAATAAATACCACACCTTACCATCCTCAAGCGAACGGATCTTTGGAAAGAAGTCACCGGCCACTTGGTGAGTTTTTAAGGAATTTTGTAAACGTTGACAGAACCAATTGGGATGAGTGGATGCATCATGCGATGCACGTTTACAATAATTCAGTACATTCAGCGACAAAGCAAATCCCGTCGCGTACACTTTTTGGATTCGATTTTGACGTACCGGTAAACTTCAAAAGGAAACCTTCACCTCTGAATAATATAGAAGATTATGCCAAAGTTTTGAAGTACCAAATACAGAGATCATATGAGGTAGTAAGAAAAAACCAAAAAAAGGCAAGGGAAAAAGCAAAAATATACTACGACAAAAATACTAGAAAGCGACTATTCAATATTGGAGATAAGGTGTGTTTAAAGAATCAAGGTAGGAAACATAAATTATCCCCAGTATGTATAAAATAAATAAAAAAAAAAAAACGACATAATATTAAGAACTGATTGGGAGGAAGAAAACTCAAAAAATAATTTTTTTTTTCAGCAGTTACTACTGTTTCCTCTACTTATGAAGATAGTAATTGATTACGGAAAAGCGGAGTTATATATAAAAAAACTGAAACGGAAACTGGTTATACAGAAATAAATGTAGGGAAAGCGGATATTGTAAGTAAGTACAATTATATTTTACATACAGTCAACCCGTACGAAATAGAGAAACTGCTGGAACAAATTCATCAATCAATAAACAAAACGGTGAAAAATAAAACTTATAGAGCACTCATAGAAACAGAATTTATCTTGACCGAGAATATGCTGCATACATAGGTTTAAAAGAGGACTTCTTAATGCAGGAGGGGGGCTTCTCAGTTGGGCGTTTGGAACATTGGATGATGTGGATAAAACTACCATCGAAGGGCATTTGGTAGCATTGGAACAGAATAATCACGATCTAATTGCAGCTGAAAACCAACAGGTTAGCATAGATACTAGCTTCAACAAAACTATGGAGAAAATAAAGGAAGTAATACAAAATGATTGAGAAATTATTAAGAATAACGTTAAGGCGCTAGGAGATATTCGTAAAGATTTACTTGACGAAAACATGGCAATTGCACTATTGTTTGCCGTCACTAGTCTCCGTAGACAAGTAGAACGGATACAAGAAAATGTGGCTTCAGCAAAATCTGGACTGATACAACCAAACCTTTTGACCCAAGAGTAAATACAACGATTCGATATTGGGTTCAAAAAATTGAGGCAAATTAAATTAGGAACTGCTACGTATAAGGAAAAGTCACTTGTATTTATAATAAAAGTACCAGCGGAGATATTGACGGTAGAGAAGCGATTGATAGTTCCCATACCAAATACTAAAGGAAACCAAATAAACACAATCTTGGAAACAACCGTGGAAATAGCCGGTAAGAGATATCGTTATGAAAGTAACAAATCGGTTTTTGAACTAAAGCTTAACACTAACTGTATTTTAACTGGAACATGTACAGTAATTAAAAATACAGAGGAGAAGGTTATTGAAATAGAAAGTGATATGATAATTCTGATAAATGTACAAAAGGGCAGACAGTACTTGTGATCAGAGGAAATCAATATTGAACGGGAACTACTTTTTAACTTTTAGTAATTACTCCATACAAGTTAACAGTTTGATTTTACAGAACTAAATAATGAAGACACATCAAGTATTTCTGCTGCCTCCAAGCTATACCGAAAATATGGAGGGAAAAAACCAATCATTAACGTTCGAAGATATTGTCTGGAGACAACAGGATAACCTGAAGAGGATAGAGGAATTACATTTCCATGGAAAAACTGTAACAACAGCGATGACGATCTCGGTAGTAGCAGTTATTATTTTTTCAACAATTATATATGCACTATACGTAAAATTGAATAAACGTATTTTGAGCGAACCAGAATCACCAGCTCTTCATAGGACACCGAGTCTACAGTCGGTAATAAGGAACTATCCGCCTCCTCTTATAGTGCAAAGTACACCTATACAATATACTAATTCATACGTGCCACAACGTACCGCCTCCTTCACAGAACACAGTTCAGTTTGCGAACGCATATAGTGCGCACCGTACACCAGCAACACCGCTGCCAGTACAGCCAAGCATCATTAGCAACTTTCTAAGGAAAAACATCGAAACCATAAAAACCATTTGTCGTAAAATAAAATAAAAATTATAAATGATAACACATAAAATAATTTCAAATTTTTCTTTATTAATTACAAACGTGTTCTTTTACATTTTTTGTTTAAGGACGGTATTGTCCGATTTATTTTTTTGGAGATACTGTTTTCCGTTTAGTTGGGGGATACAGGATTTCCTTGATATCATTATTGTAGATAATTCTGGGATAGTCAGTTCCTGTTCCTTTAATATCTGTTATTTCCTCCGTGGTTGTCTGAGCAAAGTCTTCCTCAGTAGGTGGACGAAGTAACTTTGTCATCCACACAGCGGCTTTTCTGTTAAGTTTTTCATCTTCCGAATCATCGGAGGAGTGACATAGAGTGTAGTAGTAGTCGGCTTGATTCATGCTAGCAGGTGAAAACGTTTTGAGGTAGTTTTAAAAAAAACACAACACAATATATAGTAAATATCATAGTGAAGGGGATAGGAAGAGTTACCACTAGGCCTATAGGAATTTTTTTTTGTGTAAAAATAACTCTTATTTAGCAATTTGTAACCATACTTTATATTTTTTTTTGTTTTATTTATATAGCAGAATTAGTATAAATCGAAGTGTAAAAAACTATAATAAGCTAGCAGATTTTTGTTTAATTTTTAAATAAGCAATTTGTAAACCTACTTTGTAATATTTTTAGTAAGTAATTTTTGTAAAAAACTATAATAAGCAAGAAAACACTTTTCTTTTTGTATAACTTTTATTAAGCAAATTTGTAAATATATTTTTTTTCTCTTAGTAAACTAATAATAAGTACATTATGAATATTTTACAAAAATTTTAATGTGAACCTAAATTTGGTGCAATTTTAATATAGACCGTTGGATATGTAACATTGTGTGCCACAATGTTCTTCATAGGGGGAAGGAATGTTGTGAGTTAAATATTTATTTTATTTAATTTCACGTTTTGCAGTTTTTCCGTAATATATGTAGTGTGTACGATTAGGGTGGCTCACGTTATAAGGGGGAAAATTAAAAATGAAGTTTTGAATGAGCGCACCCCCTAGGAATATGCCATTGACCAAAAAAATGATATTCCCAAAGTTTTGAATCAATAGAATTAAAAATGACGTTGCGCCACTCGAACAAAGTTGGGTTTTCAGTACAAAAAACAGAAATTTTTCAATTCAAGGTCATTTTTTATCTTTGTTACTTATTTCAATAGTTATTAATATGTATTCATTTGATAGATAATTTAAATATCTTTTTAATAAGATACTGAGAGCAAAATCAGTTAAAAATTATGCGCAAAACACAATAATTAGTTGAGCGACTGTGCTCTGTTTTCTATTTCATATCTTTTAGCTGGCATGCACAATTACGTAAAACGTATATGCTACGATTTCGTTAATTATTTATAAAAAATTATAATATCAAGAAAACCCTTTTTTTCAGTAATTAATATATTGTGTTTATTATGTTTTATAACATAAATTTGACTATGTGAAGGATAATTTTCATGATAATGTTCGACTACTTGCAGAACATATTGTTTTTCCTCTTCATATTTTGTCAAAATCGAATTATAATCCATCATAAGCCTAATTCCTCTTTCTATACAATCATTTATCATATGAAGTCTGGCACAGAATAACTGTATTAGTGGGTTCCCACTCTTTATCTAACCAGAGATAGCTAGGAGCTTGGATCTGTGACCGGTAACTCTACAGTTACTATCTACGCAGATGGCTCAAAGATGGAAGGAGGTACGGGAGCAGATATCTTCTCGAAAGATATGCAGATAAGACAGTGCTACCGAATCCCTGCTACTTACAGCGTCTTTCACGGCGAGATATATGCTATTGAAAAAGAGGTCAACATTAGACAACAAAGTACAATTCGTCCTTCGAATATCATGATTTGAATTGAATTGAATCTAAATCATCAAATATCATAAGGTCTCTCTTTGCTGGACATAGTACATTTCGAATACTTGGACATAGCAATATTGAAGGGAATGAACTAGCAGATGAGATGGCCAGAAGAGGTTCTGAACTGCATACAGGAGGGGCAGACCTCTAAATACATACACCGATATGTAAACTGTTTAGGATAATAGAGGAAATCAATACGGTGACTATCAATTTATAAACTAACCGCGAAGACTGTAAGGTCGCTAGAATCTTTTGACCTAAGTTGCTCCAACAAGTGGATTATGGAGAAGTTGCCAAGATGAAGAGGAGGTAAAATCTATCAACCACTTCCTATGTCTCTGTCCAGGACTTCAAACAAGGCTACTTTAATGTCTTGGGATCCTTATTTTACTGGCTTGCAAGAGATAACGAAAGCAAACTTATCGGATCTCCTCAACTTCATCTGGAAAACCAAATGGTTTAACAAGGATAACAAAGGTTAGCAACTCGCATCGCCTGGTAAAATTTTTTGAGAGAATCCCAATGGGCAATATATGTCTCCGAGTATAAGTGCTGACAACTGTCAGCACGTGCCTTCCGAACATAACCTAACCTAGTGTGGGTTAAAATTTTCGCATATATGCTCACCATAAAAATGTATATATTTCGTACAAACCATCCGAGTTATATGTAAATTAGTCTCTTAAAATATACATTTTTAGTAAGTACATGATTTTCGCCATCCATCGAGAATCTTGGATGGCACCTGGGCGCCACAGATAACCATTCCTACTACTACAAAATATGTATAGCGTAGCGATCCGAAACCTTGCATTTGTCAAGGGCGGAAACTAAAATTGGAGTGATAAATTGAATCGTTCTGTCTGCGTTATCCCAATTTTGTTGAACTGATTACAGATTCAGCTTCCATTTTGGGACAAATTTCTTCATCGAATTTATTCCAATTAAAATCAATGAAATTTTAAGTCGCTCTTGCTTCGTTTGCTAAAAGGATATTAACTTCAGTCGTACAGGGACGACCATTTTCTCTCTGCTTACGAAAAAATTCTTGATTTGACTACATTTTCAATTCTACTTAAATATCTATATAAATTATTAAGTAGAAATGTATTATTTTTATTTTTTATTTATGTTTGTTCCGTTTCTTGTAAACATTTGTGATTGCATTGTGCATGCCAGCTAAAAGGTATGAAATAGAAAACAGAGCACAGTCGCTCAACTAATTATTGTGTTTTGCGCATAATTTTTAACTGATTTTGCTCATCAGTATCTTATTAAAAAGATATTTAAATTATCTATCAAATGAGTATATATTAATAACTATTGAAATAGGTAACAAAGATAAAAAATGCCCTTGAATTGAAAAATTTCTGTTTTTTGTACTGAAAACCCAACTTTGCTCGAGTGGCGCAACGTCATTTTTAATTCTATTGATCCAAAACTTTGGGAATATCATTTTTTTGGTCAATGGCATATTCCTAAGGGGTGCGCTCATTAAAAATCGCATTTTAGTTTTTCTGAGCCACCCTAGTGTACGATGTTAGGTGATCGTACATTTTCCTAAAAGAAGGCAAGGTTGTTTGCATCTTGACGGTTGTTGACTAGAACCAAAACATCAGATCGTCAGTTCGACGATAAGAAATGTCGATTTTTGGTATTTGGTTAATAATTGGTGTCACGATGTAAGTGACTGTTGCGTATAGCGCAACCAATGTAAACAAAAACAAACAATAAATAATTTTATGTATTTTTGAAAGTGCTTATGCACAAATTATTTTATATTAACTAATGTAATATGTAATGCGATCGCACACGGAAGAACCACCGCAATGCAAGTATAATATTTGGTCATAGCAAGTGTGCAATTGCTATTTGACAGTTTTCTTTTCTATGCTACTATTCTGCACATGTCGATATGACACACTTGAATGTGTCATAATATTATCTAAGCATTGACGTGGGTCAACCTTTTTAGTGCCACCGCAATTAAAATTATTAGGAAAAATATTTGTAAATTATAGTAAAATATTTTGTATAAATAGTTTGGAAAATTGTTAATAAAATTCAGATTTGAAATTGAGCTCAAGCAGCTTACACAAAATCTCATTTTTATTATTTTTGTCTCGGCATTCTCGGATGCCTACTAATGAGCAGATTTCTTCCTGCTAATTCTAATAAGAAGAAATTTTATAACTTCGTAATGAATTCTGATCCTGTAGCAATCCAGGAGTTAAATTTTAAGTAATATAATAAACATTTTATTATATTATCAGTATATGGCAATCCTGCCATATAACGTAATAATATATTAATATCATCATATGGCGATCCTGACCACTCGAATCTAGTGAACTTCTAGTCGAAGTCGAGCCTTCTTCCCAAGGGAAGATTAGGACATTCTCTCTTGAATTTACAATAACTTTAAATACGTAAACAACATACATCAATTTTGTATATCCCTGCTTGAAGAATCAAGAAATATATCCCAGGTTTGGGAAACATTTTTGAACATTTTTGATGAGGTTGAAGAATATATCCCACAAAGAATAGATGGTCTTCCTGTAGAAGCCCCTAAATATATACCAATCGATAAAACAGCTGGCCCGAAACCTCTAACTATTGAACAGTATAAGGCGAGGCAGCAGAAAACTAAAGCAGCACCAGTACCAAAGACACCAACGAAGCCAAAGAGAAAACGTGGTGGAAAGCACTCTAACAGAAGGAAGCAACTAGCAATCCTGTATAGAGAACTTAATCTTGCCACATCTTCAGAAGATCAACTATCAATAAAAAAAAGGATAAAAGAGACAAGGAATGGGCAGCCAACCCACGAAGGAAGAAGTGATAAACTACACCAATAACAACAACAATAATAACAGCAGGAACAATAACAACGAAGTAGCTTATACAAACACATTATTGTATTTTATATGTATTCTATTATTATTTTTAGTATTATCGAAAATAAACAACCATTATAAGAAATATGTTAAAAGACATGTTATCTTAAACAATAACATGGTTTGAACATGCAAAAATTTTTTTTTAATAAAAATAATATATATGTTTAAAAATTAAAAATATGAATAACTTTAATTGTTTTGTTTGTGGTAAAAATTACCAAACAAGTAGAAAATTAAGCAGACATTTAGATAGAAAACACATTAAATTAATTAATTATGTAAATCGATTAATTAAAAATCTTTAAAAATATAATAAGTAATTATATTTAATGTACACTTAAACTAATATAACACATATATAACAATTTCAATAATAACCATAATAGTTGTAAGTCTAATTACATTTTATTCATTAATAAGACTAGAAGGTCATAAAAACAAGAGAATGTACTTCAAAAATTTTTACTTTATGAACTATAAATAAATATATATATGGAATTCACTGAAGCTTAACAAATATTAGAGAAGCTTAAGAAAAACCCGAATAGGTTATATTCTAAGGAATTTATAGAAAAAACAAAGGAAGAATTAGAAAATATCTGGTTAAAATATTTACCTCTAATAAAAGAGTCTGACTTAGAAGCTTACAAACAAGCATTCAACAACTTAAAAAATAATATAGAAAAATATCTCAAACAAAAAGCAGACATGGCTAGTTTTGATATTTCGACAGCTTCAAAAATAATACTCCAATTCAGTGGTGAACAGCAATCACTATCTACTTTTCTTGGCATGATAGAATTTTATCATGACACCCTTAAAGAAGGAGTCGATAGAGAATCCTTGATTAAATTTGTCCTAGCAATCCGAATAACTGAGAAAGTTAAAAACAGAATTTTAACTGTTGTAAACCCATCTACACTTATAGCGTTGAAACAAATATTACATGATGCATATAAACCAAAGAAAATACAGCACATATTCAAGGAGAACTTTCAAGATTATACCAAGGTAATATGAGCATAAACTCATATGCTTCCAAAATAGAATCCCTGATAGCAACTCTAAATGACATTCAGATAACTGAACGAGGAGAACAGAGCAGAGCGCTTATATTATCCATGAATGATGAAACTGGATTGAATACTTTTAAAAATGGCTTATCAGAACCATAATAGCAGCTGAACCAACAAAATTAATTGATGCAGTTAAATTAGCATCAAGCATCGATAATCCACAACAACACAGTATGATGCACTACCGTACACATAATCAAAACACAAGATGGCAAAATAATCAACGATCTAACCAGAATAGGAACAATTATAGAAGTAACCAGAACAGAAATCAAAGAAATGGAGGTAATCAACAAACTAGTTCATTTAGAACTAATCAGCCTCATAATAACAATCACCAGCGATTTGGAAAATTCTTGTTAGATACTGGCGCAGATGTGTCAATATGTAAAAACATTGTACAAATGACGAAGACATTGCAGGGGAACAATTATGTAAACTCACGGTAATAACTGACAGTCCAATCACAACATTAGGTACTACAAATTTAAATTTAAAAATATTGAACGATTATTTAAAGCATAAATTTCAAGTAGTAGATGACGAATTTTCAATTCCTATTGATGGTATTTTAGGACGTGACTTTTTCAATAAATATTTTTCAAAAATTGATTACGAAACTTATACTTTTTCAATAAACACGAATAAAACCGAATACATTTTACCGATATTAAACAAAATCTTAAGAATCACAATACCACCTAGATCAGAGATAATTCATTCGATTAAAATAGAAATTCTAGAAGATAGTATTATTTGCAATAAAGAAATAATAAAAGATGTATTTATCGCAAATACAATAATTCCACAACATGGAATAAAATATATAAGAATCTTAAATATTTCTAATGAAGAAAAAAGTATTGAAAAATTTTCAAAATCGGATTTAGAAATAATACCTTTAAGACATTTCAATATAATCTTGTAAAGTTTGAAATTGCTACAAAGTAATTTCAACCATACATATGCTTGTGTACAAATCTAACGTCAGTCCGTCAGTAGAAAACATAACACTAACACCATTTCGGACAACACCACAAGTAAACTCACCCTCAACAAAATTCTGTGCACAACCTAGAAAGAATTAGAGTTATTCAAATATCAATATTATCAAGATCAGAATGCAACGACATTACCTGCAGTCCATGTGTCAATGAGCCGCGGGAATGACTTGACCTGAAGAAAATAAAAAGAAAAGTAATAAAACTAAAACACAACTTAAAATATGTTAAGGAATAAAACAAATTAATTTTTATTTACAAATTATAATATAAGACATACATGAAACATTTATTAAACAATAAAACACATTTTATATATTGAAATAATAAACATGAATTTCAAGAAATAAATTACCAACATTGAAAACCAGGGTTCAGAAAAACACTGTGCTGTGCACAAAAATGCAAAATACCACACACAAATGTTGTGTGATTCTAAATAAAATTTCACACCACAAATGTGGTGTGCGAAAATTTTTGTGCACATCTTAAGTGCCACATCTTGTGTGCACAAACAAAACGCACATTTCACAGGAATGTGGTGGAGTGAAATAAAACTCGCACACCAATTCGGTGTTTGTGCCGAAGTTATTTCGCACAACACATTGTGTGTGCGATAGCCAGCTTGCCTTCGCACACAACGTGTGCAGAAAAGAATACGAGGAGCACATTTTGTGTGCAGACTCGAAAATAAAAATGCACCCAAATGTGCGGAGACGAAATGTCTACTGCACATTTGTGTGAAATGATGATTTAAAAGCGCACAATATTATGACAAATATCGCAGCAAAATAGTACGTAAAACTGATTTGTATTAATTTTGGTCTTAATACGAATTATTTTATTGAAGAAATGATTTTGTATTTATATATTAATTTTGAATTTATTATTAGATTTACATTTATTGCTTATATTACTTATTATTTTAAGGTTTATTAATTTAAAACATGGGAATAAAGTTAATTTCACAATGTACTTGAAAACTTTGTTATATTAAATAGGTACATGGATTTAATAGAGAAAGAGTATTTGTTTCGAAATGTTATAAGTAAAGAGGATCGGTTCTACGGATCGTACTTTGAAAAAATTAAATATATCAATTTTGGACTACTTCATAAAATTTTATTTAATAGTAAGTTGTACACTAAGATTCGTTAGTAAGGTTATAAAAAGCAAATTAAATATTTTTTACAACAACATAAATTAATTTTGTTATTAGATTTCACTTAATTTTTTATCTTTAATTACAGTTTAAATTTTACAAAGTTATTGAAATAATTTAATAATTTAATATTTTAATTTCTTATTAAAAAATATATAATTTTTATTACATATTTTTTGAAATAAATTTTCATTTAATCTTATTAATAACATTGCTGAAATAATTTTTTCACTTAAATTATATCTCTGCTTACTTAGCACAGTAGAAAGGGCGCTAAAATCCTGCTACCTGTTCAAGAAAATATTTTCTTAATCTTTCGCGTTTTTTAATGAATGTTAGATACTCTACCTAAGTGAATACATATTTCTGGAGAAGAAAAATACCTATTTGTGGCCCTCCCGTATTATCTTTTTTAAACTGTTGCAAAATTTATTAAACAAATACACCAATACCAATACCTGCTACCTGTTCAAAAAAA
Organism: Teleopsis dalmanni; assembly: GCF_002237135.1. Lineage (NCBI taxonomy): Eukaryota > Metazoa > Arthropoda > Insecta > Diptera > Diopsidae > Teleopsis > Teleopsis dalmanni. Next base: position 100,201,450 of record NC_051846.1, on the reverse strand, counting down.
ATATTTTCCTAATCTTTCGTGTTTTTTAATAAAAATTAGATACTCTACCTATGTGAATACATATTTTTTGGGCATAAAAAAATCTTCCTGAAATACGTTTTTATTTCTTTTAAACTGGTGCAAAACATTCCAAACAAATACTTTAAGTTCACTTACTATATTTGCATTTTAAAATGCACAAAGTATTATACAAAAAACTAATATTTTAAGTTAAAATACAAATAAGGTTAAGACAGTTATAATTTTTAGTTAACATTAATTAACAAAAATAATTATTTTAAATATTTGTTAATTTATGCAATTTTTAACATAAGGTACGATCCAAACGAACGCAAATATCAATTTTTTCAAAATTTGCAACAAAATAATATTTTCTATTTCAAACAAAATTGTGAAGTTCCTGTAATTTTTTTCCACCCTTGGGTGCAAGCGCAAAATCGCACATTTGTGCACGTTTGTGCAATCGCACATTTGTGCACGTTTGTACAATCGCACATTTGTGCACATTTGTGCAAACATAATTCTCTTCGCACACGAGTGTGCACATTTTTGTAAATCAGTCGCACATCACAAATGTGTGTGCACGAATCTGTGTGCACAATCATCGCTTTGTGCGATGTGAAATTTAAAATCGCACAACAAATTTGAGTGCGTGCATTTTTTTTCTTAACACCACAAATGTGCGTGTTTTAAAAATAATTTCCACTCGCACAGTGCAGTGTGCGATTTTGTGCACCACATTCCGAACTCGGAATTTCAATTCGTCTACTTTCTCTGGTAAGAGTCTTCAATAACGTCTTTTTAAAGTATTAGTTTCTTCAGCAACGGCGACTTACCAGAGATTTCGACATTTTTACATCAGTTTACCAAAAATTCTTTTCGTATCTGGACTTTTATTCTATTCATTTATGAATTAAAACCTTTTTTCAGCAGATCGTTTAAAAAGGTGTTTGAAATCAAATCTTCCAATTACAACACTTATCATTTCTAAAATATTATTTTTTACTTCACCTTTCCTTTAATTTTTTACTTTAGGTACTTTTAACCATTTTACCATTTAACCTCTAGTTTAGAGCGGTTAAAGTCAAATTGTTAATATTGTAGGATTCTGTAGAATTATTATAATTGATGTGTTATATGATTTATATATTATATTTTATTATATTTTAATCTATTTTAAATCATATATTGTATAATTAAATTATTATAATTAATATATTATATAATTCATATATAATATTTTATATGGTTAATATATATGGTTAATTAATTTATCTAACTAACCCTGTATAAGATGTAATCAAACCAACGGTTCTAAGTCTTGTTTTTATTGCGTTTTGTTTTTGCGCTCGAGATGAGCAATTATTTGTTATATTTTTTGGGCTGCAAGTAAACTCCGTTGGTTTGATTCTGTCTCTTGTTTTTCGATCGCGAACGTGTCAACACACGGGTACACATAAAAAAGTGATTAAACAATCAATAACCGAAATTGTATAAATTCAATTGTATAAATTAAATGAAATCAAAACCCAATTATAAAAACGTTTATAATTTACATTGTGTTAAAGAAATTGAAATAAAGATCATAAAATCCAATTATAAAAACGCTTATAATTTACA
>NC_051846.1:100183384-100199730 GCF_002237135.1 Teleopsis dalmanni | reverse complement strand
GCACATGGGTATTTGGTATTACAACACAATGTTTTAAAGGCAATTATTTAATTTATTAAAAGGAAACATACGTGGTAAGTTAATTTAATTCAACGAAATAATTACAAAAAATAACAGAGTAAAAAGTCATTGAAAAATAAGAAAAAATCACAGCAAAGAAACATAGAACAATAAAAAGTGAAATTGAGTCTATCAACAACAACACTACAACAGCAACAACAACATCAACAACAGCAGCAACAGCAGCAAAAAAAGTAACAACATCGACAACAGCAATACTATCAACAGCAACAACAATAATAACAACAGCAACATTATCAACAGTCACAACAACAGCAACAGCGAAAGCAACTGCAGCGGTACAGCAGCAATACAGATCTGTTTTTTTTTTTTAAAACATATTATTTAAAAAAAAAATATATAAAGTTGTTCAGTCTAAACTGATGGTCTGTAGCGTTCTGTTGACGTTGCAGTTACCACAATTCACTTAATCCACATGCACTCTCAAATAGTTCAATGTCACCCACACATTACTGATAAAAGGTTTTGATCCGTACTCTTATCTTCCACACTGTCTCTTCCTTGCTAAATGCGGCATTGTCCAACCCAATAATCATTCCATACATAAAAGACCAATATATAAAAACATTATTAAGTTATCGCAATAACTATTCTGTTGAGAATGTGGAATTGTTACCGAAGATATTCGGTAAATGACAATAGGCAGCGCTCCACCGCGTGGATAGCGGCTCCTGCACGCATATGCTTTGAAAACGTGACACAAAGCAACTTTGTTTGTTTTTTCTGGAAACCACCATCGGCACTGGTGCCTCACGAATCTTCATTGGTAGAAACACTGGTAGAAAAATAAGTACTTCAACCAAAAAAAATTAGGACTGCCATTAGAGATCGAATGAACCCCAATACAGCGCTTAGTCTTACTTGGAGAGTGGAAGTAACTTCATGGATACGAACGAATACCATGCAAGTAAAATTGTTGGTGTTAACCGGAAATACGAATGACGTAATCATATGTTTACACAATTGTCAATATATCAAAACTACTATTGCAATATGAGAAGGAAGTATTACATTAACCCATTTCGTACCTCCGTGTGGTACACCACACGGCTAACTTTGAAAACTATGTAAAAGTGATAAGTTCAATGTTTTTTATTTTTGTTACTTAGTTTAATATCCTAATATTATAAAAATACATATTTTGAACAGTTTTCATCTGTTCATGAGTTTATCTGCTCCGAAATCAAAAGTGTCCCAAAAAATGCTTTTTTTAATTAAATGAAAATTAATATAAACAGAAATAAAAACTAATATATTTGTTATGATAGGTGTTCATAAAAGTCCAAATATAATTTTCGTATTTTTTGCCGACGCCTTAGTAACAGTTACTTGCTACCAGACAACTGCAAAAAAAGGCGTGTGGTGAACCACACGCTGGGCCCCATAACAATATAATGATGAAATAATGCCATATAAATATTTGTCGTTAGGTAATGAAATAAAATGAAAGTAATCTCTCTAATAAATATCATACTCTTTTGATTTGTTTAAACTTGTATTTTTTACTATGCATAATAATAATAAGTCTATTTTGATATTTAATTGCAGGTTAAGTTAGTCTAAATTTGATTATTTTATTATATATGTATAGGGCTTACATTTGTTCTTGCTAAAAGTTCTGTCGTTAATTTATTACTGTAAATAAAATTATAATATCGTTCCTATGATATCTAAGAAATCAGGAACTATTGCATGACACTCCGCTATCTATTCAATAATAATGCTTGCCACTTGATAATGTTGCTGGTGAATCCGACAACGAAATTATTGACGATGATAAAATATCAACAAACATTACATGCGACTTTAGAATTTTGTTCTCCTTTCTTGAATTCCGTTTGTCTAATTGTGAGAAATTATTTTGATACTATTGAAGTTGTATACGAATCTTGTACGAATCAAATACACAAGATTATGGTGGTGTTGTTAAAATGCCTGAGTCGCCACTATTCACATTGGAACTTGTAAAACCAATACGTTTCGGTTTTAAACTATGAACCCTTTCTTTGGATAGTGGGTATATCTTCCAGTTTCTGCCATACTCCAGTGCAACTGACAAATACAACAAACAATTGGGAATTGGTGCATTTGCTGTAAAGGAATTATTGAGCCATTGTGAGTATCCATTGCAACATACTGAATGATTCCGTTGAACCCATAGTAAATGTGCAACGCTATAGTAGAGAAAAAAAAGGATTGGTATTCCGCAGCTTCAAGTTATCAACAGCTACTACTGACACATGATCGGCGTCAATTTACATGACAATAGAGTTGCTAACTATCGTATCGGGAATAGAAGCAAAAAGAGGTGGTGGCCATTATGGGTACAGTGTTTAGATAGCGCTGTAGTAAACGCTTGGACATTAAATTGCTTTTAAGCTACAGTTTTTATATGTGAAAAGTACCATTTAAGTGATCATGTAGAAAATTGCTTTAAAATTTTCTAAGAAAATAAACAATAATATATTCATCGTAGACAATGACGCAAGTAAACTTATTTCTGTTTACATAATATAATACATATGTAATAATTCAAATATATTTTTCGATTAATAAATATTTGAAAAGCATAAAACATAAAATTTTATACTTACACGTCTTTTATACAACTTAAAATGGTACTTACTTCACCATAAAAGTAACTAAATACCATATTTGCGAACAACATACATATAAAAATATTTGTACTGTCGATGAGAGAAAAATGTGCTATGGGTCCCAGCGTGCGGTTGACCACACGGCACTTTTCCGGAAAACTACTTTTCAAAAAAGAATTTAATTTTGCAGGGATTATTTTTAACGTAAAATAAGACCTTTCTGAAAATTTCACCATAAAATTCCAAGTTTGAACTTGCCTGGTACTTAATGGGTTAAATGGATTAATTGCCCAATTATCTGAACAGGAACCGACTGTCATGTGTTGATGAGAGAACATGAATCTAAGGTAGTTGATAGGTTGCTAGCAGAGAAGCGGAAAGAATTTAAAAATATGTCAGTCGTTTAAAACATCACAACCCATAAAATTGTGATGAAGGGGGATCACTTAACAAGATTGACGAATTACTAAACAAAGCAAGATTGATGAATTACTAGAAATATCAAACGTATCTTTTTCTGCACATTCACCATATTTTGAATCAGCTGCGAAGTGCCAAATATATAAGTAGCATCGATATGGAGGATGGAAACTGGAAAATTCCCAGAACTCACCGAGTGAGCAATACCCTCACTATGTCAACGGTGTGTATTGGCGTACGGCTCACTTTCTGCTTCTGCCACATTCCAACGGGTTTTAAGTCAAATGATTACAGCTGACTTGGAGCTACATGCGTTCGTTTATTTATTGTGATCGGTTCATAAATTCAACACAGCTAGCAAAATCTTGAAAGAAAGTTTTTAAAGACAATGACAATGGCAATTCGGAAGACTATTAGCAAGACTCGGAGCCCTGAAAATTGTCGTTAAGGACAATGGGCCTCAATTCATCAGCAATACATTCAAAACATGGTTAGTAAAAATAGGTATTAAACATCAAATCACAGCTCCACACACGCTATAATTGAATCAAGAACAATATACAATTCCTTAAATTATTATTCGATGCGAAGCGACTGTGACATCAATTGGACGGCCACACAAACTCCAACAAATATTTAAGAAGATGAGAAAAAATTTTAGCAATGCAGCAACCACATAAGCTCGCTATTACTTGCAAAAAGCCAAAAAAATTAAAAACAATTAAAGACATGCCTTAATCAACTCGTTTGGGTGAAACATCATTTATCCAAGACAGTAAACGATTTTACCTTCAAGCTGGCACCAAGATACAATGAACCACACGCATCACAAAGTTTAATTTCACCGGTCATAACATGTCTTGCCCCAATTAAACCTGATAATCATTTAATAGCCCATATTGCCAACCGTAAGACACACGTTAGTTGAAATGACAAAAATCAGAAAATAATAATAATTAAAACTTTGAATGTGGTACCACGACCTATAAGGAAGATTTTGACCCTTAATATGTTCACAGCAGCACTATAAGTAATAAATAATTACTTTTAAACTTTTGTTATGTTTAAAGGGAGATGTCCTTAAAAGGAGTCAATTTCGAAAATCCAAGAAGCAACAACTACACTATAAGAAGCTTAGACTACGTAGTCAGCTATTACCAGGAGTGTTTGACCCACTTAGCAAAAAGAACAAAACAGAATATATGAAGCGAGTTGCAGCAGTTCCGTTAAAATTAGGCGCATAAAAAACCGACATTCCGTGTACAGCTAACGGTCAAAACAACCCGAAGTATTCTACAAATAATGTTGCCAATAGATCGCACGAAAGAGAAAAAGAGTAAAAACACTTCTGACGTAAATGCGAAGAAGCTACCAACATGCTAGATCCGATGGACGCTCACGCTTCCGCTCTGACTGATAAACTGCAATACAGCGACAACAATTTAATGGAACTGTTATAACCCATGGAAGCAGCGGCGCCTGTTATTATAAACGCTATATTATAGCAGATTCTGTCCACGATGCCTACCACTAAAATACAAAACAAAAGCGAGCTTTCACGAAAGAAAGAATATTAGATGCCGCAGACGAAAATATTCCAGTAATAATAACGATTAATCAAAGCGATAAACCATAATGGCTGGAGGAACAGAAGATGGAAACTCAACGAAGAATGAAACATCGGCAAGACAAGTAGAAAAGCGTCTTTCGACGAACAGGATATAATATATAGTTATATTATAAACAAAATAACCATGAAATTATTTAAATTCAATTTACATAAAATTGAAAAACACCAAACGAAAAATTTCGAATCATACGCATTAGTATTAATATTAATGTTGTGGCTAAAAAAAATTAATTTTAGCTTTAGGTAATAAGAAAATTTTTTAATAACTATATTGTTACAAGATTTATTTACTTTTTTCATTACGAATACTTTCGATTTTGAGATATTTTTACTGATAATTATGTTATAATGTAATCATTACATATTACACTTAAATAGCGCGTGCTGCTTACTTTTTTTAATTGTTAATATTCGACCTAATGTTGACTTTCGTCAACATTGCTCACTTCTTACGATAATTGGGAATAAGAGAAAACATTATCTTCAATATAGGTTGTTTTACTTACTTGGTTTATTCTTTTTTTAGCTCTCGTAAAAGCAGCATCCTATACTAACTTTAGAGAATTTTGTAAATAAATTAATTTGTAGTATTTTAAATGTCAATAGTTATTTAATTTCGATTAATAAATGAAATCCACAAAATTTATTATAACACATAATGTAATAATGTAATGTATTATAACAATAATGTGTATTCATTACTAAATTAAAGACTAATTAATTAAATTAAAATCAAATATATATAAAATTTGTGAATATAAAAATAGTAAATTATTGTACCAGGTCACATGCATGCTCCGACAAAATAAAATAGTCAAGCAAAGTATTTTCAAATAACTTTTATTGTAATGGTAATTATTTCCACTTTTAACATATATATATTTATTTGTAGTTCATAATATATTGGCAAAATGTGAATGTGACGTGAAACAAATGATTTTTGAAAGAACTACTATATCGTTTCAAGCTCTAAATAAATAATTCAGTTTGTGAAGTGCTAGTGTCGGTGAAGTCCAATTTGTATTATTCTATGAAATTGAGCCTACCGCTAATTAATATCATAAATAATTGAAATATATATACCAACCTTTTCTTAAGAGTGAAGTTTGTTTATCTCGGCGTGCTCCTATTTGCTAAACTTTTTGATGATAGGATAGCTACCGCTTTTTCTGAATAAAGTTAATTAAAACCTTTTTATTTTTTACATTGCTTACTAGTCTTTTCGAATTGTCTAGTGTTCCACCACTTCTGCAACATTTCTTCACTTTCGTTTATCCAAACAGCTCAGTCAAAAATACTGTGAACAATCACTCGTGCGCCATGGTATATTTGAAATGAAAGTATCCTCAGAGATCTACAAATTCCCCTACTTAAAGCTGAATTTGACAATATAAAAAAAAATACAATAAAAGACTGACAGAACATGAAAACCCCTTAGCAAGGAATCTCGCACTTCTATCCATTACTTTCCGCCTAAAAGAGCTTAAATTAATATTCAATAGCTTGAAGTAAAAACCACACCCTCCTTTTTAGTAATCTGATAAACTTGACTACTTTCTTATTAAACCACCCAACATTTCACTCCAATGAAATTTAATCCATTGATCTTAGTGAGGTTCGTGATATAAGAATTACTTCTTTCATTTATTTTATACAATGTGTAGTTAAAATAAAAATTGTAGTATTATGTAATTAGTGATAAGATTTTTAAACTTATGAACTTATTGTTAGTCTCATTGTAAGAGAAATGATAAAGTATTTGAAAAAAAAAAATTTAATCATAAAATCATGTTAATTAAAATGCGACAAGATTCCCAAAAGGGGCACAAGGCTTAGATAAGCATCTACAGCAGAGAGGGTTGATAGTAGCTAATATTCTTAGATATTGAAAGGTCGTAGTAGAAAAAATTGTTTCGCTAAGTTCTATAGAGACTAAATGTCGGTTAGATATCTTAAAGTCATGTGTTAAGCAGGCTATGACTCTTCAAAATAAAAAAGACGGTGTTGACGATTCTGATAGCTTCCGATTAGAGGATGAGATATGTGTGTCTGCAAAAGCTGTCCTTTTGCTGTTGTTTAATAATTATCGGAAATCTGCTGAATACTGCTGAAATTTCAGTTGGATATAGTAGTCATCATTCCAGAGTGCCAAGCATGCGCTTGCCTATATTTAGTCTATTTCAAAGTCGTATTTGAGACTTTGGCCCATAATGACAACTCATTACCAGATATCAAAAAATTTAATCAGCACATTTTGTATCTCTCTGATAAGCCCCTTGGATCCGTTACAGCTTTTCAGCTTCCTGGTACAAATTACACTAAAACTTTCGCCAGTATAAATACGGTCTCCGCAATTTGTGACTCCCTAATATCGATAAACCCGCGTGCCCCTGGGAGCAAGTAAACACGGCAACGTGTCTGATTGCATTTAACATGGAAAATACCAGCGCAATCCTTGTTGTCTTTAATCGAAGTTGTCGCATAGCCTCCCCGTGGCACCCTTGAATAGTTACCTGGCACCAGCTGGGTAATGAACTAATAGTGCGTACGGCGAGTCTCATCCCCACGACTTTAAATTTGGGTTGTGCACAGGGTTTGGTTCCCGTCAGGTAAATTCAGCCACGCAGACCAATGCAAACGCTTAAAGGACTATGATTTACGGAAATGCACCTGGAATGTCTGGACCCTCTATAGGGATGGTACCTCTATCCAACTGGTGGAAGCCCTCAACAAATGAAAGGCTGACGTCACCGCCGTCCAGGAAATGCGATGGATAGGACAAGGCTGCTCTAAAAGAGCAAACTGTGATGTGTATTACAGCTGCCATGCAATTAGGCGTGAATTCGGATGCGGTTTTGTGGTAAACAAAAGACTAACAAAATCAGTCCAGCGATTCACACCGGTGAATGAAAGGCTTGCCACACTCTGTATCAAGGCAAAATTTTTTAATATCACATTAATATGCGCTCACGCGCCGACAGAAGAAAAGCACGACTTGATCAAAGATACCTTCTACGCGAGACTCGAAGAAATTTATGACCGCAGTCCAGCCTACGACATTAAAACTGTTCTCGGGGATTTTAATGCAAAGGTCGGAAGAGAAGAAGTCTTTGGTCCAACTGTCGGAAAATTTAACCTCCATAAATCAACCTCCAACAACGGTCTGAGGTTAATTGATTTCGCTGCGGCGCGAAATATGGTCGTATGTAACACGAGATTCCCACACCGTGATATTCACATCGACTCAGATCACTACCTTTTCGCAGCCAAGGTATGCATGCGACTTAGTACCGCTAACAATGTACGCTACCATGTTCAAAAAAGCTAGACGTTGGTAAGCTGTGATCACGAGAGACAGCCTAAGTCTTCGCCGCTTAACTCTCTAGCCGATTAAACAACTAATCCTCCCGTCCCGATAATGCCGGCAGACAGTAGAGACTAACTACAGCGGAAGATGTCCTCGGTTTTCAACGTCCCCAATGGTACGACGAGGAGTGTCGCTAAACTACTGCTGCGAAGAACGCGGCCTATAAAAGGACCCTGCAACGCGAATCGTGCATGAACAATATCGGAAGATGAGAAATGTGGAGAGGTGCCTATTCAGATGGAAGAAACGAGATCAAGAAAGGCGCGAGCGAGAGAAAATCGAGGTGTGTACAAATAGGAATGATGGCCGTAAATTTTATCAAAAAGTCAACCGACTGACTCAAGGCTTTAAGCCTGGTGTATTAACCTGTACGAACGAAAATTGTAATCTGGTTAGAGATGCGCAGAATGTACTGAAAGTATGAAAGGAGCATTTCTCCAAACTACTATGTGGCGATGATAACATCAACTCTGACTTTAGAGAAATGCCCCCTGTGTCCCCAATCGAAAATGATGCCGTTGAAATTCCACCACCTAGCCATAACGAAAAGCGTGTTGCTATACAACGACATAAGAACAACAAAGAGGCAGGCGCAGATGGCCTGCCTGCTGAATTGTTCAATGCCGGCGGCGATATGCTGATAGGGTGCATGCATCAACTTATCTGCAAAATATGGTTAGATGAAAGTATGCCCAGCGATTGGAATCTAAGTACCCTTTGTCCTGTCTTGAAAAAAGGTGACCTGACGATTTGCGCCAACTATAGCGGGATCAGCCTAATACCTGTCAGCCTAATTACTTATATTTCACAATTTTAATTGAAATAGTAAATATTATTTTGCTGCATATTTTGAAAGGATTGATATTTGCGATTGTTGAAATCATAACGTATCTTAAAAATTGTTTAAAATGTATTATTTAAAATAATTAGTTTTGTTAAGTAATTATAATGTACACTGAAAATTTTAAATGTCAACGTTATTTGTATTTTATACTATTTCAGACAGCCAAAGTAATTTCGAAGGTGTGCATACTGCTCTTAATTAAGCAAATCATATGCTTTTTGTTTACAAATCGAATGTTTAAAATTACATGATCCAAACACCATTTGTATCTGGAAAATTATAAAATTTGATTACTATAACTATAAAGGATGGCATTCAGTAGTTTTATTAACCTTACTGGATTTCAGGTATTTGAATTATTATTAATTTATTATATTTAAAACTATTAACAGTTACAGGTCTCTCTCTATATTCAAATTAAAAAATTTGCACTACTTTCAAGATATTTCCCGGCTTTTTTTAAAATCAACTGTCATTGACATTTATTTTAAAGAAATGTCACTTTTTCGTTACCTCAACTTTAGCTTTTGTTTAAAATTTATCTTACGCATAGTTGCATTTGAAATGTTTCTTACTTTCAGCCTTCGTTTTAATGAAATGAAGGCCATTTTCTTTAATTTCGTTCTATCTTCAAAACTACATTTTTTATGGAAAAAACGACCTAATTTCGCTGAACTGAAAATGAATTTAAGATTCACCACAGGGTAGGCCAAGGCTAGCTCCATGCCGTCCTATGGACCAGAGTCCTGTAAACACAGATATTAACCTCAGATTTGTTTTTACGGATTAAATCAGAGATTCTATATTTGGAATAGATTGGCCAAGTAGCCCTTGACCTGCCTGCAGTAAAGGTCCACTCACTATTTGCCTGTCGCATGAAATGGTCATAAATCAGCCTACGACAGAAGCTGACAAGTGCAGAGATCGAAATAGGGGTATTCGTTAAAGAAGCACCTAGCTTAGCAAATTCGTCAGCGCACTCATTTCCCACAATATTAGAATGCCCGGGAGCCCAGACTAGAGTTACCTTGGACCTCTCACTTAGTTCATTGATAATTTCCTTACATACTTGCAATAATTTCGATGACAAACAGACTGGTTGTTTTTTTTTATTATATATTCAATTGCACCTAGTTACAAATAAAAAACTAATTAGCTAGCAATGTTTTTATATCGGGGACTTGAAATTGTCGATATTAATCCTTATCTATAATATTATAGTATAATGATTAATATTTAATTTAATTGATTAAATCAGAATGTTTGGTTCTCTTAAGCCGTCGTACGTTGTTTTCTGTTTGAAGGACTGATGAAGCTTCTGTGTTGCAGTGAACTTCAACTCTTTTTTTATGTGCTTCGGCCTGAAGCTTGATTATTTCAGCAACTGTCGGAACATGCAAGGCACGATGAAGATCGCTGTTACGGACACACCATGGACCATTGGTAATTGCTCTTGGGATGTTATTTTGATATCGTTGTGTTGTCTGTATATTTGACTCAGATGTGCAACCCCAGAGTTGAGATCCGTGCGTCCAAATTGGACGTAGAACCTGTTTGTATACTATTAGCTTGTTTTCGATTGACATAACGGAATGTCGTCCAAGTAGCCACTTAATTGAGTTGAACTTAAGATTTAGTTCTTGACGTTTTTTTTTTTGACGTGTTCACACCACCGAAGTCTCGCATCAAGTGTCATGCCCAAGTATTTAGCTGTATTTGCGTGTGGAATTTGTTGGCCATCCATATACAGATTTATATTTCTAATTTGCTTATATGTGAACACAACATATACAGTTTACAAGGTATTTAATTTTATTTTCCATTTTTTAGCCCACTCTAGTACGTTGTTGAGAGCGGCTTGAAGGTTCCTTGTTGCAATGCTTTTGGTATCTTCCACTGACAATAGAGCCGTATCGTCTGCAAAAGTTGGAATTGTTGTGTTATTTAAACTCGGAATATCATGTGTATATAAGAGAAAGCGAGTCAAGGATACTACCCTGTGGAACGCCCGCTTTTATTGGACATATATCCGAATATATGTTTTCGCATTTAATTCTAAAGTATCTCCCAGAAAGATATGATTCTAAAAGTATTGCATACTCCATTGACAGGACCAGTCTTATTTTATGTAGTAGACCTCTGTGCCACACTTTATCAAAGGCCTGTGATACGTCGAGAAAGACAGCAGAGCATACCGTTTTGTTTTCAAAGGATTTTTCGATAATATTTGTTATTCTGTGAATCTGGTCAATTGTAAAATGATTCTTTCTAAAGCCAAATTGATGAATTGGAAAAACATTATTATCTGATATGACAGGACTTATTCCTTTTAAAATTGCTATCTCGAGTATCTTGGACATGATTGGCAGTAGTGATATAGGCCTATACGATGAGACCTCGTGCGCAGGTTTTCCCGGCTTTAGGATCATAATTACATCCGACATTTTCCACATAATTGGCACATGTTTTAATTGAAGTGCAGCGTTAAGTATTGTAACATAAAATTTTATGTTCTTAAATTTCACGTCACAACATACAAGTGAACATAAAACAATAAATAAAAGCAGTAAAGCAAGTATTAAAAACCACCAACAAATTTAATACAAAAAAGTAACAACACCAGAACAATAATGAATAAAATTGTAAACAACACACCGTTGATTTGCCAATAACAAAACAACTGCATGCTTTGCATTTCGCGTGTATAAAAGGCAAAGCAAAAGCGCAGTGATGGACAGTCAGCATCATAGCAAGCTTGTGTTAACACCGCAATCTTAAATGGTGCATCAAGAATATAAAGAAATTCACATTTTTTTCAAACACATTGTCAGGGGCGTTGGAAATTAACATTTCTACGCCAAACTCATTGTACAGAGAAGAAATCCACATTTCTTCAAACACATTGTCAGGTGCGTTGGAAATTAACATAACATTTCTACGCCAAATTCATTGCACAGAGAAGAAATTCACATTTCTTCAAACACATTGTCAGGTGCGCTGAAAATTAACATTTCTACGCCAAATCCATTGCATAGAGAAGAAATTCACATTTCTTCAAACACATTTTCAGGGGCGGTGGAAATTAACATTTCTACGCCAAATCCATTGCATTAAGAAGAAATTCACATTTCTTTAAACACATTGTCAGGGGCGTTGGAAATTAACATAACATTTCTACGCCAAATTCATTGCACAGAGAAGAAATTCACATTTCTTCAAACACATTGTCAGGTGCGTTGGAAATTAACATTTCTACGCCAAATCAACTAACCTCACCGAGGATGAAAACTACATCATTGCAGCAACGCCACCGTGCACCGTGTATCCAAACTTTCCACTGCTGCTATCAAATAAATTTATTGTAGGACTGGACTTGGAATCCGGTGAGCAAAACCCCGGTCAGAAAGGTTCGTTACAGTATTTGCGTTAGCTTATAGACACATTTGATAGATATCTGCCGCAATATTTCAGCGTTAATCATATCAAATCCAGGCGATTTCTTTAATTTAAGTTCAGAATTAAAAATTTCTACAAGTTCTAACTCAGAAACCTGTGGAATTTCATTACATTGTAACGACACAAATTTACAAAGTAAATTTCTGTGCTACATAAAGCAAGAAGAAGAGAAAAACACAGTCTGTGTGTTAAATAACCGCCACCACTACACATAATATATCTAACAACTCACATGAAAATAACTGAAGGCGACTTAACTGGAAAATATAAAATTGAATTAAAATATTTATTTGAAATATCATGGACATTACCTGTGATCCTCGATGCCAATGTACCGCGGGCATCGCTACATGCAATATGCAAATTCTAAAAATATACGGAAAAAAATTAACTTTTTGTTAAAACTTTTATGAATGGAACACTTATAAACGCAACAACAATGAACAATTATTGGCGAAAACATGTTTAAATTTTAAACAAATGTCTATTTTTTTTACAATTATATATAAATAAAACAAAACACAAAACAATTTAACACTCGTGGTTGTTCAATTTTAGTTTTATATGCGTAAACGAAAAACCCAAAACAGTTTAACACTTTTGGTTGTCCAATTTTATTTTGATATGCGTAAACAAAACACAACAAAACAAAACTAAGCACGCCAACATCAATTTTATTTCTTTTAATATTTCTTTTCTTTTCACATTTAAGTTGGTAAAAATATTAAAATCACAATATATATATTATACCTCGTTTTAATTATTATTAAATTAATATTATATATTTTATTTAAAAGAACCACACACAAACGTTGTAAAAAGTACTAAAAAATCACGGCGAAGCAGAAGAAGTGAGAAAACAGTAGAACACAAAGTTCAACTTCACGGCGAAGTCAAGTACAGCAAAGAATACCGGTACGCTACACCAAAAAGCTTCGGTATGCTCAATATAAAAGGAGGCGCATTTCGTATAATAGGGGACTTGGTTGGCGACAAGTGAAAGAGCAAGTACTCTGGCTCATTGGGCCTTCTGGTAAATTTTACCAAAACTTGAAATTTTACTTTTCCTGAAACAAGTACACTGGCCTATTGGTCATCTGGCACATTGTGCCACAAATCTGGTTCTTTGAGTCAAACGTAGTGTAAAATTCCTTTCCTGTCTTATGTGTATATTTTTTTAACCTGGCTTATTCGGTCAAATAGTTTTTTTACAGCACGGAGGATACGTTTTGTTTATTTTTTTTTACAACAAAAGAGGGGCTTAAGAAGTCACACGGGTTTTGCTAAGATTCTTTTAACAAGTAGTATATGGAGAAGTGGGAAATTTTGGCATCAACATAATTTTTTTTATTTATTATTAGAAATGTTTCCAATGAATTTTAATTAAACTTTGTTAATCATAAGTTTTATGAAATAAATAAAGTTATATATATAATTTATACATATAAATCACGTTCTGTTTTCTTCTAAAACCAACGTCTCGGCAAAATTATAAATATATTGTCACGACTCTGGACGACGGCTGAGGATACCCCAGCAAAAACTAAAAATTTTTGAACGTCACCAAAAGTGTCGTTACAATTGGCGCCCGAGCAGGGACTGAGTTTTAGAAAAAAGAACACGATAGGAACATGGAGAACAGTGGACAAACGGTTAACGAGGAAAGTCATTAGAACACAGGTACAGGGAAATCGGAAGCCACGGCTTAGAATTGCGAATCTTTAAAACAGGAACAGTGAAAGAGTTCGTTCGAAAACAGAGCAGTGCGTCATCACAAGAGAAGGTCTTGATCAAAGTCACGAGAGGAATCAACATACAATGCCATCGTATATTGAAAGCCTTGACCAAATAGCTGACTGGTCAGTACGTTATGACGGCAAAGGAAATCCATTAGGCTTCGTGGAAAGAATAGAAGAGCTATCAGAAATCTATGACATCGACTTAAATATAGTCCCAAGGATGATGACCATACTCCTTAAAGATTGGGCAGCGATGTGGTACTGTAACAACAATGAACGTTGGACCCTTTGGTCAAGCTTCAAGGCAGACTTTTTAAAATTTTTCCTTCCATCTGATTATTACGAAAGATTAGCAGAACTTCGTACAGAGCGAGTTAAAACAAGTCGAAGTCAGGTACAGGAAGCGATCAGTCTTCGCCTGATAAGTAAACACTCAGAAGCGACGTCATTACCAAATACCACGAAATGTATGCCAACTACAAGAACAGGGCAGCACGTTGATTACAGTGTGAATCTGGAGCCACATGGACCACAAAACAAGAAAAAGTTACCAACAACAGAGTAGTTTCAAAGTAAGCAAACACAATACGATAAACACAATTAAAACGGCCAAACGACACCATTATTATTCCAATCAACCATGATACCAAGCATGCAACGTCAAACTAATCAGCTCAACTGCTCAGTAACTTCGCATTTAAATATGCGGAACCACAAATCTCATTGTTCGAAACTTCATCAAAAGGAAGAGTCGAAAGTCCAACCACAACAGGAGTACACACCATTATGCCCGTCGAAGGTAAATCCCCAGAGTGCGAGAAGCACAACACAACAGTTTTAAAGGAAACCCACTATTTCATCATTGATTGGATTAAAGGCACCAGGATGTAACGCGAAAAGAACCACAACCCGTCGAAGAAAGTCCACAGGTTGCTAGACGCACAATACCACACTTAGTACCATTACAGGAAAAACCACACAAGGAGGCAGTTCATAAATGCATCGTAACTCCTCCACAGAGTTCAACGTCTCATAGGGAAAGTCCAGAAGTAGGTTATCAACAAGCATATGCACAACAGTCGCTAGTTAACTACAATCAGAATACGCAACCACGAGAGCAAAAGTATCAAATCGAAGAGCATGACTTATCATCACGTCCAGCACTGCCACAACGTTTAATGATAGTACCGGAGTCATCACATGTCAATCATCCAGTACTACCAACTTCTACAAGTTCAGAATCATCATCGCAAACGCCACAGGGGCATTCACAAGGTAATTTTAAATCACCATCGCAAACGCCACAGGGGCATTCACAAGGTAATTTTAAATCATCATCGCAAACGCCACAGGGGCATTCACAAGGTAATCTTAAATCATCATCGCAAACGTCACAGAGTCATTCGCAAGGTAATTTCAAATCATCGTTACAACCAAAAGAACTTGAGCCACAGCCGCCATCTTCGGTTAATCAGTCACAGTCACCACGAGAAGCACCACCAAGAGATAATCATCAATCTGGTCAACCAGCATCTTCGTCATCAACTACATCGCTACAGAGGAATTCTACTATAATACAGCCAGTATCGGATAATCGTCATGTACAACTTACAAATTCATTAGGTCCATTAGTTATCAATGTTTCAGATAGTAAACTTAACACGGAACTACCAAGCCAAGGAACTCAAGCAAAGGATAAAGTCAAGCATGACAGTCAACAAGAAACATGGTCACCACAAGAGGAATTGAACGTCAGTCAACCAAGCACAAAAGGAAACAAACCAGAGAGTTTCGTACAACGTCTAGGTACATTTAAACGAAAGGATGACCATCATCATGTCAGCAACCAAGATGAGTATTACAAAATTTTCAAGTGTCCAAAGATTAGAAAGAGAAATCGAGCCTCGTTCTAAAAGGAATATTAGTAACACAAGTATTAGCATGTATCATATGGAAAATAAGGGATAAATGGAAAATCAGAAGTATCAAGTGCAAATTTGCCGACGAGGGGTCATCAACGTATCATTAAAATAAAGTCTTAGTTTTAATTTCTGTTCTGAAGAAGGAGGAAGACTGTGTTTTTCTCTTCTTCTTGCTTAATGTAACGACACAAATTTACAAGTAAATTTCTGTGCTACATAAAGCAAGAAGAAGAGAAAAACACAGTCTGTGTGTTAAATAACCGCCACCACTACACATAATATATCTAACA
>NC_051846.1:100135660-100183284 GCF_002237135.1 Teleopsis dalmanni | reverse complement strand
TTATTATTATAATAATTATAATTATAAGAAATAAAGAAATATATGTACATCAATAGAATAATAATAAACCTTTTCTATTTATTCGGGTAAATTTCTTTTAAATAAATAATAATTAATTTATAAATTATTCAACATTATAATTTTGAATAATTAAAGCATAAATAAAATATTAGCATCGGCACCGAAACACGTTAATGACAATCAAAACAAAATAGTAACTGTAGAAACGTCACCAGAAAGATTAATTTGTTTTACATTTTTGTTTTGATCATCAAAATTTGCAGCGAAAAATAGAAAATCTGAGAGTGCAGCTTAAGCATTGCACGTTATGTGGAAGAGTGAAAAAGGACCAACGGCAAAGCTAATGAAAGCTCCCACAAGTTGTAAGGATGGAAATTTACCTCAAATTTCCGCCTACATAAACTAAAGACAATAACAACACGAACTAAAACACGTCAACACAACACAGTTTTTTTTATAAAACAACACATTTTTTATATTTATATTTAAATTTGTGAAAAGTGGACTCACTGGTAATAAATGTTGCAAATATCTGAAATTAAACAAATTGATTAATATTTAAAATATTTATTCAAAAACAATTTACCAAAATCCAACCCACTTGCAAGCCGCAGTAACACCTCAAAGTAATCTGAAATGATATTGAATTGAAATATAAATATATAATTAAATAAATGAATAATAAACTCACCTTATTTACTTGTTTATTTTTTTTTTTTTTATTTTTTATTTTTATTCTTTGAACTCTTTAAATTTGTACTTTTGATATTTTTTTTTATTATAACAAGTAAAATAAATAAAACCACCACCAACCGAATGTAGTTTTAAAACACGTTTTGTAAGAATCAAAACAAAGCAGCGGAATAGCGACATAAGAAAACAGGAACTCCCAAAAATATTCGCGAATGAGCTTTCGCATTTTCAAATTTCATGCCATAGCTGCCCTTGTCTTACCAACCGTTACTACAGCGATATCTTCGAGACTTAATTTCTTTGCAACAACAAATGATTCCCGCAACACACCTACTCCTCATGTGTATTTTTCTACGAGAGCTGCTTCAAACGCTTGTTTACAAACTTTTGTTTGTAGTCTTAGATTGTTTTATTTTGTTTATATTCATATTAATTATTTATATAAATAACTTTAAATAATTTGTTTTATAATATCTAAAAATACCAGAGGTTTTAGTTTTATAATAACAAAAAAGATATATATATATAAATGAAATTGCCAATCAAAACATTTATAAGTGCACAACTGTTGTTTCGTTTAATTTTGTTTTCCGTATGTCATACTTTTTATATGAATATAGCTAGGTACAACCGTGAAGGGTGATGTCATCATAGCAGTTGTGGTAAGTATCTACTCTGGTAAATTGATTAAATAATAAATAATAAAGAAAAAAATGGAGGTGCACGACGACGAATATAGTCTTTTTGTTTGAATATTGATGTACTGTAATGCTTTATTGATTATTGACGGTGCAAGCGCTGCTGCGGCTGAGATGCGTTTAATTCAAAATAAAAAGTTATCAAAATAATGTTGTAGTAACACATGGGAACTGAAGATGCAACGGCTCGTTTGGAAAAGGCTGTGGTTTTCACAAAAAAAAAGACAAAGTGTCGAACACCTAAATGGATCTAATTTATCACTGAAAATCGAACTACTTGTACTTTTCAGATTTTCTTTGTTTTATCCATATGTTCACTGTTAGGATTTTATTACATTTTTTTCACCGTGCATGTTAAACAAACTTGGAAAAACCCTGGAATCAGTCATGTTTAATTGTTTGTACGAGTCGCTGAAACACCACGGAGGACTTTGTGAGCTGAAATTCTATTTCCGAAAATGTAGGTTCACACTTCACGCACTTGATATGGTTATCAGGATAGCCCGCGAGGCCACTAGCTTTAAACGATGGGGAAGAACAAGAAAGTACTGTATTGTGGTGACAATGGATGTCAAAAACGGTTTTAACACAGCAAACTGGTTGAAGTTATTACAGGTACTATGTTATACGAACTTGAAGTCGCATGGTACTGCCGGAAAATTGTGTGCAATTACTTTACCGATAGATGGCTTCATGTCAGGACGGACGTTGGAATCAAGTAATATACGGTTACTTGCGGTGTTCCACAAGGTTTCGTACTTCATACTGCTTTGTGGAATGTGACGTACGACGATCTACTTAAAGACGTCCGCCTAGAGAACTGTACAAGCGTTGGCTACGCAGATGACCTTGCATTTGTTGTCGTTGCAAAAATGACAGACGAACTCACAGAGCGGTGCGCAGCAGCTATTGACAAAGTAGCCAGTTGGCTTCACGAAAACAGACTCGAACTAGCGGCCTAAAAGACGGAATTGGTACTCTTAGTAGATACCAGGGTTACCTTCAGAGACTATTTGAAGGCGGTAAATGAGAAGGCGGCTAGTGTCACAGTGGTCCTATCACAACTCCAGGCAAATATCTCGGGCATGCGAGCCACCTAGCGTAAACACCTGGCAGGAGCCACCAGGTCGGTAATATTGTGTGCTGTTCCTATCTTGGTTTCTGCCATGCGTATAAGTTCGTACGTTGAAGGCGCAACAAGTACATATCGGATAAGCGCACTCTGTATGTGCTTTCCGTACTGTATCGGACGTTGCTGTCTGTGTTATAGTAGGCATGCCACCGCTTGATCTGCTGGCCTTCGAACAATGTGAGATCAGGTACAATTGATTGCCGAAGGATGAGGCTCGCTGCGCTACCATGCTTGCATAGTAATAAACGCTCGAATCACACAGGGTACATGGTGAGATTTCCGTCTCACTCAGATCTTAATCAGATATGGAGTCTTTAAACAGTATCTTCACTGTTACAAGCTCGAGAAAGATCTGTTTTGTCCCAGCGGTGAAGAGATCGTTTAGTATGCAAACCACGTAATTTAATCTTAAACATGATAAACTCGCCAGATACATGGCGAATGATATTGATCGCTGCTACGAGCTCAACTTAGAGTCATTGAACGACTTCGTGCCAGAACGACCCCCATCTGCGATCCCCGCTTAAGAAACTGAACAGCTACGATCTTCGACAATATAGCTAAGGACTTGAGGTGATGCTCAGGATGCCTTCTGGTGTAATATATTGCAGTAATTCCAGGAGGGACTTTCTGTCCGCACATGAGGATATGTTTATAGTGGATTAAAGCTCCGCACTCACTTAGGTTTTTGGTGCTTTTGAGTCCCCATTACAAAAAAAAACAATGAAGCTGTACATATATTTACATATTAACGTATTTATATAGACATTTGTAGTACATGTTGGTTTTATTGCTTCTTCAATTAAATTAACTTAAATAAAATTACTTGTTAGTATATTTATGGTATACTAGTTGTAATTATTTAAGAATAATAAATCTTCAACGTTGAAAATATTGCTGAGTGAATTAAAGAATGCGGCTCTCAAAAACTTAAGCCTGATACTGTGTAGTAGTAGAATAATATATCAATTTAAGAGCTAATCTTACAAGTTAATTTCTGCTATGAATAAGTAAATTACAAAATATTTACACAATAAAATATTTTTATTTATTTAACTAACGTCATGGCTTAAATGCCGTCTGCCAACAGACTAATTAACTAATAAAGTGTAGTTATTCTTCTCATTCTTATTCCATTTTATTCAAATCTAAAAACTTTTACTATTTTTTTTTTTTGCCTGCAACTAATTGCATCTATCACAAAGCCAGAGATTGCGGCGCAGTTTGCTTTTTCTGTTAGAGTGTGTTTATATAGAATTTGTAACGCATTTCTTTCAGAATTGAATGGTATGTATTATGTCCTTAAACTGGTCTATATTACATAACGAGCAAAGTATTAAATTTACTTGTACATATGGTCTATAATTTAATTTAAGGAGTTAACCCGAGATTTAAAAATCTGGCTGATAGTTTCAGTAGCATGATCATCCATAAAAAACTTCCGGTCGCGTAAGTATATTCTAACCGTCTGTAATTATAGACACAATTATTTGCCCTTGCTGCCATTGTTAATTTTGTTCTTTCATTTTTCATATGTTAGTTTTTATCACTATATTTTGTTACTATGAACGCCATACTTCTCAACTTTTGAGCATCTGTACCTGTATAATTTCGATCTTTATTTATCAAAAACTCCTAGTTATTTTTATATTTCACAAGTAACAAAACTAACATGTGGATTTTTCTTTATACGTCATCTGTCATCACAGGCCAGGGTTGCCAACACCTCCCCTTTTGAGATTGAATCTCCAATGCGGTGATTCTAGGATCTAAATCGGTCAATAGGATATCCAGTACGCCTTGGTCGGGTATACGGAACAACTGCCTCATTGTGCTTCTCAGTTTGATGAATTGCAATCTCGGATACTTCGTTGAAAGATTGAGCTGGAGTCGAAACTATGTATTTGTTAGTTATTTTGACTACATCTTTAGGTGTTGTTTCGTAGAGGCCGAATGCATCAGCTAAACACTTTTCGTTGGCGATATCTTCGGAAGTACGTATTTCTGATGATAACTCATTTTTATGATCTTTTCGGTAACGAGTTTGGTTGGCATGTGCACGAATAGGTTTGCCATTTTGTAAGCGAACATTGTAAATGACATAACCTATGCGTTCAATTATTTTTCCTTTTGTCCATTCAAAGTGTTTCTTTTTTTATATATATTGACATAAACGAGCTCGTGTCTTTCGTAAAACTTTGGCTTTGCACCGTGCCTTTTGTCAAACTGCGCTTTCATTTTGAGTTGTGTATCGCACTTGTTTTTAAGCGTGGCATTTGGGTCTGGTAAAGACACCAGCGTTGGTTTAATCAAGTCAAGTTTAACACGGATATTTCTTTTTAGTAAAACTTCAGCTGGCGATATACTGTCCTCATTTTGCTTATTCGGAGTTGATCGGTAAACTTGTAGAAATATTTGAAGATTTTCAGCAGTTACCCCCTTCCCATTTAACTTTTTGAGTGCTCGCTTTAAAGTATCCACAAATCTTTCGGCTTGTCTATTTGACATGGGTTAGTACAGACTGCTTCGTATATGATTAATGCCGTTTTCCACTAAAAACTGTTGAAATTGATGACTTACAAATTGAGTACCATTGTCTGAAACTATTGTCTTCGGTAACCCAAATCTAGCGAAAATTTCTTTCAAGCTGGAAATTGTTTGAGTAGCTGTTAAAGATTTTGTTTGTATAATTTCGAGCCATTTTGAGAACGCATCGATTACGACTAAATAGTAGTATGAATCTATTGGTCCTGCATAATCAATATGGAGCCATACCCAAGAATCAGAAGGTTTTGGCCAAGGATGTAAAGTTGTTTTTGTGGGCATTTTAGCTGCTGCTGCACAATTTGAACAACTTTTCGCCATTGCTTCAATATCGTAATCGATATTTGACCAATAAACGTAGTTCCGCGCGATGGCTTTAGTATGGTTTGATGACCTCGGTGAATTTCTTTAGGAATGCGCTTTTGGAAAATTTGAGGTATAATAATGCGTTGTCCGAACATTAAACATCCGTCAACTATACATATGTCGTTTCTTCAGTTACAGTAAGCTTTCAACTCATTGTTGTTGCAGTTTGATGGCCATCCTTCAGTTACATATTTGAAAATTTTAGCTAAAACCTTGTTCTTAGCTGTTTCGTTAGTAATCATTTTGCTGGTAAGAGGCTGATTTTTGCCAAAATATCCTCTGGAAGCGGTAGTGGATACTTGTAAGATTCAAGCGCGTCGTTAAGACCAGTTGAGAAATCAGCGCAAATACGAATGCTGCCATTTGGCTTTTTGATAACTACGATTGGTGCGGTCAGAGTAATTGATAGGTGCGATAATGTCGAGATCTTAAATGTGCCTTAGTTTTATTACAAAAACCCATAGCATTCTCGAAAAGTTCTGGAAATAATTTTTCCGGAAGACATTTGCAATTTGAAGAGTTTATGGGAACATTACTTGCCTGTTTTGTTGTTGAAATTTGGCTGCAAATAGCATTAAGCGTCATATCGCTAAGTTGAAAAGCAGTTATCCAGTCCAATCCGAATACGTTCAAATCGATCGCTCAAACGAATCACGTAAGTGTTCTAATTGTGTCTTTTAACTGCACATCGCATGTAAATTTTGCGTACAATGGTAAGTTTCCAGTTGCACTTTTAGCTGATTCTCGTTGTACTTCCATTGTATTTAAAATATTTAATTTGTCGAAATTAAATTTTAAAATGATAGTTATGTCCGATGCAATATCAAATTGCAATTTGATTAGCACATTGTTGATTTTAACGTGGACATATTTGCGCTGTGAAGCTGTGATGTTGTTCGTTGTGTATATACTGTTGGATCGTGATTGTGAAAATGCTCTTGCCTTACCATTGCTATTATTTTTGATGTTGTTATTGCAGTTTGATTTTGCTGAATTTTTCGCTTTGCAATAACCTTTTTTATGGCCTATGTTGTGACAGTCTTCGCATTTATGATTTTTGAATGGGCAGTCACGCACATAATGCATTGCTCCACAAAACCAGCATAGTGTTTTCGGTTTGTGATTGTTCTTAAGCTTATTTGCTTGTAATCGATTAACCTGATTTTCGCGTGATTTATTTTCTACCAGCGCTGTGTCGGATTTTATATTAATGATACGCTGACACTCGTTTGTAAGTTTCTCCAAGTTAATGGTATTAGCTTCTGTGTCCAGTTTGGTCAATATTCGGGTTCTTATTTCGAAGTTTGCTTCTGATTTCAGCCCCAATACGAACATTAAACATTTGAACTGGTCCAGTGACAGGCTATTCAATTTAAAATTTTCATAGTGTTTATTAACCTCGGCTGCGTACGTAGTATAGTCGGTATCTGGTGGTTTGGTTAACTGTAAACAGCTATAGCGTAAGCTGAATTGTGACTTTTGGAGTCCAAACAGTTGTTTTAATTTCTCCACTGTTGTAGTGAAATTATATTCACGTGGACGGTTAGGCAAAATAAAGTTCATATATTTGTTATATACAGTTGTACTGAGTTTCCTTAATAGAAGCCTGACCTTCGCTACGTCATCAAGTTTGCTAGCATCTACCAAGAATAAATCTTCATACCTCGTGTACCACGTTTCAAATGTTAGGTTATTTTCTGGATCATAAACAAATTCCGTGACACTCCAATCTAAAATCTCCATTGTTTGCTCCGGTTTTTCTGTTTTCGGAAATGCTTCAGTATGCATCTTCATTTGCAAACACTCCTTGAAAAGCTCACGCATTGTTTCCGTGTCTTTCGCATGTTGGTTTTGCATTTCTTGAAAAAATACCTGGAATTCTTGTGGATTCATTTTTTTTTTGTACACATATTTTTCTATGTAATGCAAAAAAAATTCGTATCCTCGTCGCCACTATTATATCTGTATAATTTCGATCTTTATTTATCAAAAACTCCTAGTTATTATTATTTCATAAGTAACAAAACTAACATGTATATTCTTCTTTGTACGTCATCTGTCATCACTGGCCAGGGTTGCCAACACTTTTTATGGGTATAATGAATGATTATTTTCCACGACGAGTTTATTGCTTTTCTTTTTTCACTTAACTTTTTAATGAGATGTCCATTGAATTTACCATTATATGAGATCCAAACTATTAAATATTTGTATTCCTTTACTACTTTGAAAATGTCACCATTTATGTTCTATATTTCATTATTCATCAGGCTCCTGTAATTCTATTTGAATATCATAATTTTAGTTTTAGAAGAGTTTATTTTAAGTTTGCATATCATACAGTAGACATAAAATTCATTGATCTTGGTTTGCATTCCTTAACGTGAGTCCGCCATAAGTAGTATATCATCTGCATATAAAAGTATTTTAATAACATGTATTTAAATTTATTAAAATATTAAATCAGTTATGAACAAGGCAAACAATAAAGGGCTCATCAAACAACCCTATGTCCGAAGAAAAGCACTTGAAAAGACTGTTTCCATCCTATACTGCTGCAATCGCATTATAATATAATGCTCTCAATATTTTTAGCATTTTCATAGATATTCCATAATTATTTAACTTATAAAAAAACATTACTTCTCTGAAAACAGAATCAAATGCAGATTTAAAATCTACAAAATATATGTACAACTTTTTCCTGCATTCCGCGTATAATTTTCCAATATTTATCACAGTGAAAACATTATCCACAGTTGAATATCCTCGCCTGAAGCCTGCTTAATATTCACTCTATAGTTTTTTATCGTCGACCCAACTTTGCAGCCGGTGATGTAATATGCCTGTAAAAAAGAGTGAGTTCGAAGGTATTCCTAGTTTATAACCAAACTGGAACACTGAGCACTTGCACCCCTCACCTCTTTTTTTTTACCCACGGTTCGATGGGTTTGTTAAATTGAAAAGAAATTAAAAATCAACAACTGATATTTGGTTATGCACGTGAACGCACTAACAGTAATTTTTATTGCAAGTATAAAAAAAAGAACTAAAAATGTTACAAATAAATTGTTACAATTGACTTTTCTATCATGATACAAAACATTTACTACAATTGATTTTTCTCTACTTTAAAAAAACAACATTAGTTAATATTAATATACAAAAAAAAGCATTATGATGCCAAGTTGGCTTAACATCCCGGCCCCTATTGAAATACTAAATTTCAATTAATTGGAAGAAGTGCCAACTTAGCAACAGGGCGTCGTAAAACTGTTGTTGGTGTTTGTACATCAGCAACGCGAACACGTCCGTCAGCGCCTGTTTTCACACTCACAATACGACCCATTAACCATTTCATCGGAGGAGCGTGCTCGTCATAAATGATAACCAAGTTGCCAACTGCAACGTTATCTTGATCATATTTCCAACGATATCGGTTCTGCAAGTCTGCTAAATATTCGCACTGCCATCTTTTCCAAAAGTGTGTTTTTGCTGCTGATATTCGTTGCCAGCGTTGGGCATGTGCAATGTTTTCGTTCTTTAAAAACGGCTCAGAAATACCTTGTAATGACGTGCCAATCAAAAAATGCGTAGGCGTCAGAGATTCGAAGTCATTGGGGTTTGTTGAAGTTGCTGTGAGCGGTCGAGAAGCCATGATTGATTCAATCTCGACTAATGATGCTGTAAGTTCTTCGAACGTAAGATGAGCAATAGATAATGTGCGATAGAGATGGCCTTTGGCAGTTTTTACAGCAGCCTCCCAAAGACCCCCAAAATGTGGGGCGCGAGGAGGAATAAATGAAAATTCTATTCCTTCATTTGCACAGTGAGATATAATTGTATTCTTCATGGAATCTTGATGAAACTGATGTCGAAGCTCTTTTAATTTTATTTCAGCACCAACAGAATTTGACGCGTTGTAACAATGTATTATCCTTGGCAGACCTCGTCGTCCCACAAATCTCTTTAGCGCGGCAATGATTGCATCACTGGTTAAATCAGTGACTACCTCTAAGTGAACTGCTTTAGTAGCAAAACAAATGAAAACCGCAATGTATGATTTATACGGTGCTTTACCACGAATTTTTAAATATGTAAAAATAGGCCCAGCAAAATCGACGCCTGTCACTGTGAAAGGTCTACTTGGTGTAACCCTTTCCTTTGGTAAAGGTGCCATTATTTGATTGATTAATTTGGCTTTATATCGTGCGCAATGGACACATTTTTTTATAACTGAAGTTGCTAATGATTTGCAATTTATTATCCAAAAACGTTGTTGAATAGTTGCAACTAATGCACGAGGGCCAACATAATTAACTCGATGAAGGTACATTACCAGATTTCGAACAAATGGTTCATCCTTTGGTAACAACAATTGATGTTTAAATGTTTCTGGTGTATCAGCATTTGTTAGACGACCTCCTACACGTAATAAGAAACAATCTCCGCTTTTATCAATGAATGGCGCTAATGTGGCTAAATTACCTTTACCATGACCCACCTGTTCCAATTGTTTAATTTCATCACTAAATCTGTATTGTTGAATTATCTACACTACTATATGAAGAGCATTGTCGAGCTCAGTAGCAGAAATGTATTCATTTTTCATTCGAGTTTTAAAGCGGATAACATATGCTATTACTCTTAAACATGTTAAGTAATTACTAATATTGTTTATTTTAAGCAAAACGTATGGTACGGGTTTATTTTCAATTATTAATGCCGTTTTTTTTCTTTCTAAATTGACTTCTTCGTCAGTCAATGAAAACGAAGTAAATTCTAAAGGCCAATCAATTTTTGAACTGTTGAGGAACGATGGTCCCGTTAGCCATTGGGACTTAACTAAATCTCGCGTAGAACATCCACGAGATGCTAGATCTGCTGAGTTTAATTCTGATGGAATATATCTCCATTCAAAGTCATTAGTCAATTCTTGTATTTCTGCTACTCTATTTCCAACAAATGTTGATAATGTTGA
Organism: Teleopsis dalmanni; assembly: GCF_002237135.1. NCBI lineage: Eukaryota > Metazoa > Arthropoda > Insecta > Diptera > Diopsidae > Teleopsis > Teleopsis dalmanni. The sequence goes on along the minus strand of NC_051846.1, from coordinate 100,172,849 downwards.
AGAATGAGTATAAATCTAATGCAACGTAATTTGTGAATCCGTCCAAAGAAATACGTTAGCAAAAGACCTTTTGAAATGAGGTTGAAGTTGATGCCAATATTTAGACAGAAGGTGAGACGCGCAAAGCTCTAAACGGGGAAGTGACCGTTGTTTCAAGGGAGCAATTTTAGATTTGGAAGTCACGAGTTTGGTACATATATTGCCAATTGCATCCGTGCATTTAAAATATATGCAGCAACCGTAAGCCTTTATTGAATCGTCAGCGAATCCATGAACTTCTATACTGACTGGATTTAACATTAAAGCAAAACGAGGAATTTTGAAAGTAGATATTTGTTCAAAATTGATGATAATTTCTCTCCAAGCCTGTGAAATTGTGTCAGGTACTGCGTCATCCCAATCATACTTCAAGATCCACAGTTTCTGAAGAAGTATCTTAGCCTTTATAATAATCGGACTAATCAACTCCATTGGATCAAACAATGCTGCGACTGTAGATAAGATTGATCGCTTGAAAACGGTATTTGAAGAATCATTCAATTTAAAATTGAACGTAAAATAATCATCAATTGGACACCAAATTACACCAAGTGCACTAGTTAGATCACTATTGGTAGTGATGGAGCACGCTGCAGAACAATTTAAATCAGGGTGATTACTATGCCATTTAGATAACGGCATTTGAAAGTATTGAAGTATGTCAGTAACTTCATATTTAATTTGTTGAAGGTGAAGTAAATCATCAGCCCTTGTTAACATATCATCAACATAAAAATCTTCTTTTATTATTTTTTTTTCAAGCTCATGATTACCAGGAAATGTATCGACTGCATAGGATAAACTACGTATAGCTAGAAATGGGGCAACAGCAGTTCCGTAAGTCACTGTATTTAACATGTATGTTGATACGGGTAACGACTTGTCACTGCGCCAGAAAATTAACTGATAATTCCTATCCTGATGATGTACCATAATCTGACGATACATTTTCGTTATGTCCGCCATAAGTCCATATTTATGGTAACGAAAACGTAGCAGATTAATGAGTAATTCATTTTGTATGGTAGGACCCACTGCAAGGATGTCATTTAGTGAGATCTGTGATGCCGTTTTGAAAGAAGCATCGAACACCACGCGTAACTTAGTTGATTCACTACTTGACTTCAGCACGCAATAATGCGGAATATAATACTGAGGTGTTGATAAATTTGGACTATGAATCAATGACATGTGTCCCAATTCTTCGTATTCTTTCATGAATTCTGAATATTCTTTTTTGAGCTGAATATTCTTTTCAAGCTTTTTTTTCCAAAGCATAAAATCGACGTAACGCAACCTAATAAATCTGTACTATTTTTAAATGGTAGTTTCACCATAATTCTTCCATCACAGTTTACAGATACATTATCAGTAAAATGTTGTTCACACATGATTTGCTCCTCTGACCACTTCTGACGTTTATTAGAGACGTCTTTCAATTGCCACATTTTTTCAATATTTTTGTTCAAAGCTTCGATTGATTGATGGTGCAATGACTGACTGCTTCAATCGGTTTATGTGACAAAGCATACCTTCCGGACACAATCCAACCAAATTCAGTATTTTGTAAAATTGGCAAGTTTTTACCCAAAGACATTCGACCTTGCGTTAACAACAAAAAGAAAGCTTCTGCTCCAAGTAACATATCAATACCTTTAGGGACATTAAATTCTGGATCTGCAAGTTCCATATGTAATGGAATATTTAAATCTTTCAACGAAAATGCTTTATCTGGATGATAGCTACTAATGTTCTTTGAAATGAGAAAATCTAGTGATGTTTCAAACTCGGTTATCCGTGATCGGATTGTAGTTTGCGTATTATGTTGAATTTTCAGCACAGAAGAACCAACACCAACGATATCCACTTCAGATCTCGACCTTTTTAAATTTAGAGCCCGTGCCAGAGAATCGGTAATGAAATTCACTTGCGAACATGAATCTAAAAACGCTCGGCCCATTTGGTACGTTCCGGTAGAATCTTTTATAAGAATAGACCTGTTGCTAAAATAATGGTACTATTTGTCTTCTTAACACTCCTTTGTGAAATAGCATGTGTAACTGGATTACTAAGTTGATCATTTCTTGATGATGAAATGTTAGAATTTACAAACGTATTTAAATCATGTTTGTGAAGCAACGTATGATGACGTTGTTTACAAAATCGACAAGAATATTTTGAGCTGCATTGTGATACAGTGTGGAGGTTTGATAAACAATTGAAACACAGTTGATGCTGTTGTACTTGATCACGACGTTGTTCTAATGGAAGCACGATGAAATTGATACAAGTAAAAATATTATGAACTGATTTGGAACAATATGTACATGACCTTTCAGGAATATTTTTGATCGCAAATGAATACTGTTTTGGCTTGCTAACCTTTTCTAATGAATGCGGCTGATAAGTTTGAATTGATTGCGGTTTCACATTATGCCTCGTTTGAGCATATCGAATATAGATGAAATATTTTCTAAAAAAATGATTGTATCATTGTCATACCGCTCTTTCAGTCTGTCTAGTGCTTTGCCATAGTTTTCTTCAGTTACTTGGAACGACTTAATTGTTGACAAAGCTTCGCCGGATAGACACGATAACAGATGGTTGGACTTCTCAATAGGTGGAATGAATTGATCGCTGTGAACGAGATTCGTGAAAGAGTTTATGAAGTTTTTATATTCGAGATATTTGCCATCAAATCTCGGCAAACGTAATTTAGGCAAACGATTGTACTGCATTTGAGGCATTGAAAATGTATGTTCATGTGATTGTGAGCTTCTTCTGTTGTCGAGAAGATTCAGAATACGTGATTTTACTATGACATATAGTTCGTCAATTTCCGAGCGACATATATCTTCTGGCAACAAACGTTCAATTTGACCTTGATAGTACGCTGCGTGTTTATAATACGATTCGACCATACCTAATCTGCACTCAAGTTCAGTAGGAGACAAGTTATTTGACGCATCAATAATGTTCTTAATTCGTGTAAGGCTCCCCTTTGAAGACGCACGTTGCTGTCTAAGCTCATCAGGAGTGGAAACATCATTATTTGAAACATTACCTTGACTACCGGTATTTGATGATAAAGATGGTTCAGACATTATTACAGCAAATCAAATTATCCACGTAACAGTTCTGTGATCTCTTGTTCACGTTTAACGAAAAAACACCAACAATGCACGAAGTCCGTATGTAAGGTTTCAGTGCACCTTTGTCAACGTTTATGCAAAACGGTCTCCTGGCAGGATCGCCAATGTAAAAAAGAGTGAGTTCGAAGGTATTCCTAGTTTATGACCAAACTGGAACACTGAGCATTTGCACCCCTCACCTCTTTTTTTTACTTTTTTTTAATTGAAAAGAAATTAAAAATCAACAACTGATATTGGGTTATGCACGTGAACGCACGAACAGTAATTTTTATTGCAAGTAAAAAAAAAATTCGCAACAACAAAGTAAAAGCATGTTCTTAAAAAAAATACAAATGTTACAAATAAATTGTTACAATTGACTTTTCTATCATGATACAAAACATTTGTTACAATTGATTTTTCTCTACTTTAAAAAAAAAACATTGGTTAATATTAATATACAAAAAAAAGCATTATGATGCCAAGTTGGCTTAACAATGCCTGTAAATACTTTTATTATCGAATTTATAAAGGATAATACCGTATAATTTGGATGCGGATCATGCGGATCACCTCCTTTAACCCTAAAACACACACCCGTGTACCCGTGCATCCATTTCCACTTTGCGCTATTATATCTTATAAACCAGTGATGCTACTATAATATTGAAATTCCGGATCGTGGAAATTTTAGAACTTCTGAGCATTTTAAATCAATTTCCATTGCTCTTGGTAAAGCGGCTGACGATTTAAAAGTTTACAAAGTTGACACCTACGTAAACACATACCCGTGGTAACCGTGTATCCATTAGTCATTTGTATAGAAATATACAGTAATTTTGGATGGCAAAAAATCCTTCCACTGAACCCTCCACGAGAGTGCCGTCTGGTAATGGGTCACACAGTTTTCTCGTCCTGTACGTTGTCAGGATGGTGCCCAGCTAAGATCAGGAGGAATTGAGTGAATGTCCTTAGCTCTCTAATAGCTGCACACCACTCAATGCTTTCTGATCATGGTTTGAAGGTCCCCTTAACTCGGGAGTGTTACGCGATCCGTGCTCACCGAGTACATGTTTGCAGTCAAGGGGTCTGTCCGACTGTATTTTTGCGGAGCCTCTCCAATATATGACCACCTTGGGGAGTAACTGTGGTCTAGCCATGGTATGGGACGCTGCTGTTGTGGTCGCTTCTTTCGTATCTGCATGATAAAGGTTTGCGCCAGTCTGTTATCACCGGCTAGAACGTCGGAGATGGCGGCAAGCGTAACAGATCTCAGGAAGATCCCGGCAAGGAGGCGAAGCGGCACAAAGATGGAATGGGGGATGGAAAGACCGGCACAAGCTACTCGTCCCTTCAGTAAAGTGGCGAGAGACCATCTCAGTGTGGCCTTGATCGACGAACACAACTCTAACGGCAAGCTGCTGATGGAGAGGTGGGCGCTGATTGAGACCAAACTGTCCGAATTGGTTATGGCTGAGCTCATGACTAATCCGGGGTCCGTTCCTTCTTTTGACTGTGCAGATATCGTCCGTAGTCACCGAGTGATCAGATGCGACGACGAGCATTCGCGGAGTTTTCTCAGCAAGGCGATTACTAAGATTAGTGAGAACTGGGACGGTTTAAAGCTCGAACTTGTCTCTGCGGCGGAAATTCCATCGAGGCCTCGAGCGCGCGTATGGTTACCTAAAAACCTTGGACCTCCTGACCTTATTTTGCCGCAGCAAAAGCTACAAAATCCAGAAATCCAGATGGAGGTCTGATCGGTTCTCAAGACCGAAGAACCGCAAAAACACAGCCAATCATACTTACTTCTTATCAACGAAGAATGCTTGCCAGTCATTGAGGCTAATGACTGCAAGCTGCGTTACGGCATCCGGAAGGCAAAAATTAAAATCTTCAAAAACGCGCCACCGGATAATATTTTGGATGAGGTTGAGGGCATTAGTAAGCTGCTAGATGATCTCATCATCGATAACAAACTTTGTTGATGTATCAATGGCCAAGGTCGTGCAGATAAACCTGAAACACTCTAAGTGTGCCACGGACAATCTGGCGTCTTACTCAGGGAGGAGGACATCGACTTTGCCATCATCCAAGAGCTCTGGGTTCATAGCTCATGTGTCAAAGGGCTCAACATCAATGGGTATAATCTTTTTTATGATAAAGGACAGGGTAAGCCAAGATCGTGCATTTTAGCAAAAACGCGCCTTAATGCTTTTCTCTGCTCTCATATAAGTTCTTTAGATATCACCACCATCCGGATAGAGCGGAAGCTAAAACCTGCGGTTTTAGTAACATCCGCCAATATGCCACACGATGATGAGGCAGCTCCAGAGGGGGTACTACTAGTCCAAAATTTCGTGCAGACCGAGAAGCTAGCCCGGCACTCCTTGTAGGGAAGCTCGGAAATTAACGATAGAGGTGAGTTTCTTTTTGATTTTATATTAAGATTCAATCTAGAAGTATGTAATAAGGATAATACTCCCACCTTTATTTTTCCGAGTACGGATGATCATGTAGGCTGGGAAGAAGTTTTAGATATTACCCTTTGTTCGACTTCGTGCTCTTTAACGATCAATGATTGGAGAGTTTCAACCAGGAACTCCTTCTCTGATCATAGATATATCATGTTTGTGATGGATGTTCCCATGGAAGCTAAGAAATCTCACCGCAATCCCAGAAAGACAAACTGGGATACTTTCAGGTCATTGCTCAGTAGAAAAATCAACATAGACCCCGCTCCAATTAAATCGATTAGGGAATTGGTGTGTAGGGTCAACTCTTTGACAAATAATATTATTTCTCCCTTTGAAGCATCATGTCCTCGCTCGTATGCGAAGAAGTGTAGGCCACCATAGTGGAACGAGAAGCTCTCTTTGCTCCGCAGGAATGCAAGAAGAGCTTTCAACGAAAGCTATCGGACCAAGGTTTGGATTCCATATAAAGATGGTCTTAGGGTTTACAAAAAAGCAATTCGGGAATCCAAGAAATTGTCCAAGAAAAGTCCGGGTCCTGACGGGATCTTACCAATTATGTTACAATCTCTGGGAGATGGAGCTGTAAATTGGCTGTCCACGATTTTCTGTAGCTGCTTTTCACTTAATCATGTCCCCAGCGGCTGGAGACAAGTTAGAGTAGTTTTTATCCCAAAACCAGGTAGAACAGGCCATAGTACGGCTAAAGATTATAGACCGATCAGCCTTACTTCATTTTTACTTACAACTATGGAAAGACTGATCGATGCTTACATCAGATCTTTACACAGTTTCGCTAAAATATCAAGGGCTCAACATGCATATCTCAAAGGGAAGTCCACAGAAACGGCACTACATGAGGTTATTACTATGGTGGAGAAATCTCTTGGATGTAAACAATTTACCTAAGCCGCCTTCTTGGATATAGAAGGAGCTTTTAATAACGTCAGTGCGGTAGCCATTCAGGATGCCTTCAGCGAAATAAACATCCCGGCCTGCATCTCTCGATGGATCGCTTCTGTGCTTGGGTTTAGAATCATCAATGCAGAGATGGGCAATCTTAGCATTAAGAAATGCGTTAGTAGGGATACACCACAAAGCGGAGTGTTATCTCTCTTGTTATGGATTTTAACAATGAACTCACTGCTTTAAAGGCTTAACCAGGGTGGAGTCAAAGCAGTAGCGTATGCGGATGATGTTGTCCTTCTGGTAACAGGCATGTGTCCTTCGGTGCTGAGTAGCATCATGAAGGGTGCTTTTGTGAACCTTAGTAAATGGGCCTCAAGGTGTGACGTAGGTGTTAATCCCTCTAAGACAGAACTGCTACTGTTTACCAAAAAATATAAAATTCCAAACTTTCCGCTGCCACGCTTAAATGGCCAAAGATTAACTCTTTCGCACAAAGTTAAGTATCTAGGAGTAATTCTTGACACAAAACTTAACTGAAAAGCCAACATCGACGAAAGAATTCGTAAAGCTTGTGTGCCATTCTATGCGTGCAAAAGGATGCAGGTAAGAGCTGGGGATTGCAGCCCAAAGTGATTCTCTGGCTTTACACACCCGTCGTTCGGCCAATATTAATATTTTTTTTTTTTTTATTATTATTCAATTGCGCCTAGTTACAAATAAAAAACTAATTAGCAATGTTTTTATATCGGGGACTTGAAATTGTCGATATTAATCCTTATCTATAATATTATAGTATAATGATTAACATTTAATTTAATTGATTAAATCAGACGGTTTGGTTCTCTTAAGCCGTCGTACGTTGTCTTCTGTTTAAAGGATTGATGAAACTTCTGTGTTACAGTGAACTTCAAGTCTTTTTTTATGTGCTTCGGCCTGAAGCTTGATTATTTCAGCAACTGTCGGAATATGCAAGGCACGATGAAGGTCGCTGTTACGGACATACCATGGACCATTGGTAATTTCTCTTAGGATGTTATTTTGATATCGTTGTATTGTCTGTCTATTTGACTCAGATGTGCAACCCCAGAGTTGATATCCGTACGCACAAATTGAACGTAGAACCTGCTTGTATATTATTAGCTTGTTTTCGATTGACATAACGGTATGTCGTCCAAGTAGCCACTTAAGTGAGTTGAACTTAAGATTTAGTTCTTGACGTTTTTTTTTGACATGTTCACACCACCGAAGTCTCGCATCAAGTGTCATGCCCAAGTATTTAGCTGTATTTGCGTGTGGGATTTGTTGGCCATCCATATACAGAGGTATATTTCTAATTTGCTTATATGTGAACACAACATGTACAGTTTTCAAGGTATTTAATTGTATTTTCTATTTTTTAGCCCATTCTAGCACGTTGTTGAGAGCGGCTTGAAGGTTCCTTGTTGCAATGCTTTCGGTATTTTCCAGCGATAATAGAGCCGTATCGTCTGCAAAAGTTGGAATTGTTGTGTTATTTAAACTCAGAATATCATGTGTATATAAGAGATATAAAAGCGAGCCAAGGATACTACCTTGTGGAACGCCCGCTTTTATTGGACATATATCCGAATATATGTTTTCGCATTTAATTCTGAAATATCTCCCAGAAAGATATGATTCTAAAAGTATTGCATACTCCATTGACAGGATCATTCTTATTTTATGTAGTAGACCTCAGTGCCACACTTTGTCAAAGGCCTGTGATACATCGAGAAAGACAGCAGAGCATACCGTTTTGTTTTCAAAGGATTTTTCGATAATATTTGTTATTCTGTGAATCTGGTCAATTGTAGAATGATTCTTTCTAAAGCCAAATTGATGAATTGGAAAAACATTATTATCTGATATGACAGGGCTTATTTCTTTTAAAATTGCTATCTCGAGTATCTTGGACATGATTGGCAGTAGTGATATAGGCCTATATGATGAGACCTAGTGCGCAGGTTTTCCCGGCTTAAGGATCATAATTACCTCCAATATTAACATATGAATGTCTGGTGTGGTGGCCTTCGTTGAACAAACAGTACATTGTTCAAAGACTAACCAGAATGCAAAGATCTGCCTGTGTGGGAGCTACAGGGCCTCTAAGATCTTGCCCCACCAGTGCGCTCAATATCATACTTAACTTGCTACCTATTGATATTTACATCAAGCAAGCTGCTACTCTCAGCGCGCAGAGGCTTAAAGATCTAAACTGTTGGCGCTCGAGTGCTTCAGAACATGGTAATATCGCATCACTCTATCCGATAGATGATGCCAGGGATTCAGACTACCTATGTCCTCGGTTACTATTCGACAATAACTTCGCCACCAAAATTCCTTCAAGATGGGATTGGGAGGCGGGATTGCTTACAACTCCAGGAAAGATAGCGATCTACACCGACGGGTCTAAAATGGATGAGGGCATTGGAACTAGAATCTTTTCTACGGACCTAGTGATTAGTAAATCATACCACCTTTCAGATTCCACCTCAATATTTCTGGCTGAAGTTTTTGCCATCCTTAGGGCAAGTGTTCTTGCTTTAAATATGCGCCTTCATGAAAAAGAGGTCTGCATTCTAACTGACAGTCAGGCAGCTTTTAAAGCTTTATCAACAGTCTGTCTGTTATCGAGATTAGTAGAAGAATGTAAGGAAATTATAAGTGAACTAAGTGAGAGGTCCAAGGTTACTCTAGTATGGGTTCCCGGGCATTCTAATATTGTGGGAAATGAGAGCGCTAACGAGCTTGCTAAGCTAAGCGCCTCTTCCACGGATACCCCTATTTCGATCCCTGCCCCTGTCAGCTACGGGCGTAGGCTGATTTGTGACCATTTTTTGCGACAGGCAAATTGTGAGTGGATCCTTACTGTCTCAGCAGTCAGGTGAAGGGCTACTTGGCTCATCTATTCCAAATATAGAACCTCTGACTTAATCTGTAGAAACAAATCTGAGGTTTCTAAGCTAATATCTGTCTTTACGGGTCGCTGGGCCATAGGACGGCATGGAGCTAGACTTAGCCTTCCATGTGGTACCTCATGTAGTGCGTGTCTTCCAATGCTTGAAGAAATGACACCAGAATACCTGATGTGTTTTTGTACAGGTCTGGCCAGAACTAGGTTTAAGTTTCTAGGGGCCCCTTTCTTCAACTCACTTAGCGATATCTCCAGCATCTGCATTAGCCAGATTCTTGCCTTTGTTAATGCCTCTACCCACTATTACGAGGTTTTTGTGGACTCAAAACGGCTTTCATCCTTAAGCTATTTGAGGAAGATTCGTCCACTACAACCAACTAACTAACTATACAGTAATTTATAGCAAATAACAAAAGTTTGGCATGTTTTGTATTTTTTTCATATAAATATTTATTTTAATTTCATGATATACATATTATACGTATTTTAAACAGTTTTATAGTACAGTGCGCGTATGGATGTATCAATAGAATGCTGCAAGCAATTCGGCTTACTGCATTCACTGCTTGGCTTTCGAGTCTGCCTACGGCGTTTTTCATCTTAAATAAAGAAAACAGAAAACAAGATCCTATTATAGGTTTTTTAAAAAGTACTTGTAAAGGTGTTCATAAGCTGTTCCAGTAAACTTTTCAAATAACTTTCAATGGCCAATTTGTGAAGAGAAAGCTTACTTTTGGTGCCAGGATATGATATCATTTCATTGTTTATGTGATACACGAAGTATGACGCTATCGCCGTGAGATTGCGCATGTTGAAAAGTAGTGAAAGTGGCCAACTCTTTGTTGGGCGCTGCGTCGTGTATTCACTTTACAGTTGGTCCATCGCGTCAACGCCGCCCTTTGTCTTATTATAAAAATATATTATTTCCGACTTGCCGTCGTCGCAAATCTCGCGATTGATGACAGTAGCTTTGTTTCTTTTCAGAAAATAGGAACAAAGAGTCACATTGTTACGAAAACCAAATGCTGCAGAACCCGTTGACTTATCTTTTTGTGCCTTCGTTTCGTTTGGGATGTATGATTTATTTTTTATAAGCTTCCCAACGATGCTTAAATTCCATGTTAATAAATCTTCCGACAAAGGTAGTTTTGTGAAAAAGTTGTTCATTGTGATGTTTTCCCGGATTTGTCTTGATAGGTATAAATTTGTTCATGAAGTAGAAAAGAGTTTTTTGGCATCGCATATACACCAAACTTTGATATACCATGTTTTGTGGGAATATATTAAGTAAAACGCATTCGTACATGATGTGGAAATTACTGCTCATCAATTAGCAGATGCTCACTAGGCTTATACTATCTGGCAAAATTACTGTTCACCATAGTTACAAGTCTGTAATTGATGCAGCTTTATCTTTCTGTAAGCGTACGATCCGTATTTTTGCGTGTTCAGCAAAATTGGTTAACTCCCATTATTGCGCGATATAATGAAAAGTTTTTTGCACTCTATAAATGCGAACACTTTCCGTATTGCTCCGATTTATGATCGTCATTATAAGAATTCCTATAAATGCATACAGCTAATCTGACGTGACTACATTTCATTTCGTCGGAGTAGCTTCAGGATGTCTATCGTTAAAGGGTTTGTATGTGTCTTTGGCTTTTTTTTTGTGTGGCGCCTAATAATGTACAACTTTTCTGGACTCATAAAATATTTGAATGCGTGATCGACTGACATTTTGGTACTTTTAGCTGCATCGCAGCATTAGCGAACAGTGTTTTTGGCGTAAGGTTTCATGTTATTCATTAGGTTGAGCATCCAATTACGTTCCATCTTTTGCAGTTAATTTGTCACTAATTACCTTTATAGTAAAATTGTCATATTCATTGTGGTCAGAAACATCAGAATCGTCACAAATCACATCAATCCCCTTATGCATTTCTTACCACTCCTCTGCATCCGACGGTTCAGCTTCAAGTTCCATGATTTCATAACCTTCTTCATCGTCAGACGCAAAGACTGAATCTTCATCTACTACAGTATCAAAAAGCTCCTGTATATAAGTATCTTGTTCAGTAAGGCTCAAACTATATAATGAAATAAATATAAATACTTGCGTAAATGTTGCAAAGGTTCCCTATTGTATGCACATTAAGACAGATAATTTATTTTATTTGATTCCATTTTTCAAATTTCTTTTCACTTTTATATTTATTTAATTTTTGTTAGGCGTAAACAACTTTCCTTCTCATTCACTAAACTGATAATGAAGGCAACGTCACTTATTTGTAGTTTTACTTAATAAATTCATGGTCTAACATGATTTCTATTTAGTGACTTTGCACCGAAACCTCATACTGTTTTTAGTGCAAGAAAAGCTTATAAAAGATAAATACTTTAAAAGACTCTTTGAATAACAAATTAAACATGCAAAAAAAAGATAGCTTTTGACATTTAATTTGGGATTTTCTCTTTTATAATAAGTTGCTCTGTAATATTTACGAATAAAACTTTTACAACACAGTAATCAATTGTTGACGTTGTTCCACCACGAGCTAATTTAATTTTGCCCTCTCAATCGCCACTTATTCTGCTATTAATTACTGTGATCTCTATAGCATTAAACAACTCCATTAATTTTTTTCCGTTCCTATCTAGAGTTAGATCTTTTGTATTTCCTTAGAATTGCTTGTTTCCCTGAGACAATTCAGGAATAAACTCAATAGCTTGCTCATTCCTACTCTTCCATTAAAATCGGCTATAACCATCACATTCATTTTATTTATATTATATAATGCCTCCCTTAAGTCCGTGAAATCAGAATCTCAATTATTACAATTTATGTACACTGGAACTATGTAGGCATTCTGATCTTCCAATTTTTGCTCAACCACATAATATTTGTCACCTTATTGAATTGTGCTATTCCTTTGTCATACACTTCTTTCTTAATGCCATAGAGCATTCTACCACTGGGACGCCTTCTGCAGGCTTATCTCGTTGCAGGCACACAATGTAGAACATGATTTTTAATTTATTTACAATTTTTACTTCATTTACAAAAAAAATTTTCATATAATAAAAATACATCAAAATCATTTCAATAGATAAAAAAAACTTTATATATTAGCATATTTTTAAGACCTGCTACATAATACGATAAGTTTTTATTAGTAAATTCTGTTTTTAAATCTATGTTATATATAATAATTATACACTCTAAATTACTATATGGAAATTAATAATTTCATTTTTAAATCTACATTACATATCAAACGAGATCTTCAAGCTAAAATTGCGTTTGTAGTTGAAAGACTCGTGCGCCACATCACTCCCTCTCCAGTGACTGAGCGAAACAATGTCACGATATAATTAGTGATCCTATGCCACTGATTAAACATTCTCCGCAAATCGAACTGGCAACCGAATTCGTCTGCCGCTAGACGATGTTTGAGTTCTTTTTGTATGTTGCTTCTGGTTATTTTCGTCTGCTTTTCGATGAGTACAAGAATGTCGTGCTATCTGATGTTTATTTGTTTCTTGCTCGTCATCACAGAAATAGGCAGCTTTGACTCGATCTATACTTACACGTACTGGTTTGTCTTTCCGTAGAATGGTCATCAGCTTATCGTCGCGATCGGTTACCTTAAATGGTCCATCGTAAGGTGCTTTGAGAGGTGGTCGAACAGTGTCATCGCGTAGATAAACATGAGTACATATTTTAAGGTCTGGTTGTACAAATGCTTTTGATATTGAGTGGTTTGCCGTAGATACTAGTCTTAGTTGCTACAATAAGTCTCGTAGTGATTGTACGAATTCCGAATTAGACATGTCTTTACTGGAACTTTCGAAAAATTCACCTGGCAATCTAAGTGTCGTGCCATAAACCATTTCTGCAGGAGTCGCTTTGATGTCGTTTTTGTATGCGTTTCTCAGTGCGAGTAGCACTACTGGTAGTTCATTCGTCCACCTTTGCTTGAATCTGCACTTTAAAGCAGTTTTAAGTGTGCGGTGAAAACGTTCGACAATTCCATTTGCTTGTGGATGATATGGACTTGTTCTAAGGTGTTTTGTGCCAATTAATCTCGTGAGTTCATTGAATAATTTTGACTTGAATTGTCGACCTTGATCGGGTATTATTTCAGATGGCACGCCGTAATGTGCAATTCAACCCTCCAGTAATGTTGCCGCCACTGTGCTTGCATTAATATCGGCCATAGGGATAACAACTGGCCATCTGATAAAACGATAAATGCCCGTTAAACAGTAGCCGAATCCATTTGACATTGGTAATGGCCCTATGATATCGATATGTAGTGAAGAAAATCGTTGCTCTGGTAGCTTGAAACTACCAAGTATTGTTTGATTATATCTGGATACCTTGGTGCGTTGGCATGTATGACAAGATTTTACCATCTTCGTTATGTGTTTTTTCATGCCTGGCCAAACGAAACGCTCACATATTTGTTTGATTGATGATTTACTTCCTGGATGCCCCATATTGTGTATCGCCCGGAAAACTTGCTGTCGATGCCCTTGAGGGACCCAGGGACGCGCTCGTTGAGTTGACACATCGCATGCAATTGGATTCATAAAGTTTGGACGTTTTGCTGGTTGGAGCTTCTGCGGATTAAGTCGTCTTGGACGTGAATAAACCGGCTGACCTGTTGTAATACTATGATGCTGAACAGCGGTTTGATTTCCCCTCATTTTATTGTAAGATGTTGGAATCACCAGCTCTTTGAATTCTTTTATTAGTTTAACGAACTTGTGATCATTGTTTACTGCAAAAATTTGTTCATGTTGATGGTGTCCACTATGAGACCATTGTGTTCGAGGAAGTCTGCTCCCAGTATTGGTTTTTTGATTTCTGCAACCACAAACTCCCAATTGAATGCCCTGCGTAGGCCCAAGGTTTGTGTGAGTGACTTATTTCAGAAAGTACGAATAGTTGAACCATTTGCTGTGTAAAGAGAATTGGACGAAACGGGCAAAATGGAAAAGTCTGCTCCTGTGTCTATTAAAAACTTTAATCGTGTGAGGGCATCGGTTATGAAAAGTCGGCAGGATTTGTTCAGACGTCTCGTCAACCGCCAGTGACGAAGCGATTTTTAGTTTCCCGTTTTTGTGAAATTACAAGGTGGTGCGCACTTTCGTGTGTTTGCGCCGAATTTGTGATGATAAAAACAGGTTGGATGCCTTGAAACTCGGTTTGCAGATCTGGATGGGGCTCGACTGTCACGTCTAGGTGTAGCTGCTCTTGATCGTGGCTGGCGATGAATTTCATCCGATTCCATTGCATCTATTCTGTTGTTCAACTGCAATCAATGAATTGAGATCGAATGGGGTGCTTCACGTTGAATTGTTTGCTTGTACTGCCGAAACTGTATGATAGTTGCCCATCTCGATCATCAAATCCGCCTGCTATGCACACTTGTCTAGATCGACATCTGCAATCGAGACTACAGCCCGAACAGCTTCAGGTAGTCGATCGAGCCATAGTTATTTGATAGCACTATCCTTCATTTCACCGCTAGCCAAATTGTGCATTGTTCTGAGTAGCTGAGAAGGTTTTAAGTCGCCTAACTGGCATTCTTGCACCAAACGTCGCAGCTTCTGGTTTTCTGAATCGGCATAATCGTGGATCAGACGTATTTTAATCGCTTCATATTTTCCAATCAGTGGAGGATTTCTGACAATATCTACTATGTTTTTTAACGTAGCGCTGTCAAGGCTGCAAACCACATGATCGTATTTTGTTTGATCCGTTGTTATATTGGCGTTTATGAACTGCGATTCCAATTTGTATGAAATACAAATCTGGATCATGTCTGATGAATGGCAGTGTTTTAACACCCAATCGGCAGATATCGCGTGAAGGTTGCTCGGGCATCGCTATCAATGTTTGATCGCCTTCTGCCTCGTGAGTAGCTCCCTCAGTATTCGGCATTGTGATTGACGTAATAACAACAAGTGTAGTTGTGAAAACAACTTTTATTTAAATTATATCTTTTTTAAATAACCTCTTTTTAGTTTTAGTTATTAAAAGAACTTTGTGTCGTGGGTCACCAATATAGATAATGCTTGCCGAAAGATAGAGATCGTATCACTGATGCGCACTCCTTAAATGTAATTTTCAAACGAGATCTTCAAGCTAAAATTGCGTTTGTAGTTGAAAGACTCGTGCGCCATACATATATTAAATATAAAGAGGTTTTTTCGAATAGTAGTGAACTACAACAACAAAAATTTTAGTTTTTATATTATTTTAATTAATTGAATTTTTGGCTGACCATACAGCTGTTTCGAGTATTGCCAAATACCCATCATCAGTGGTCTTGGAAATAATTCTTGTATTTAATTATTCGTAACTAATTATTTTTGAGACTGCAAGTATGTTACCAGAAATCGAACTCGGGTTCTGTCAAATGTGAAGACCAGAATCAGCACACCTTAACCAACTGATCCAAAGCTATACTTGATTTTTTTTATGTTCGCATATATTTCTGGAGTTTTGTTACTTTTGCTATTAAAGTTTTTATTAACCATTTTACTTGCTGTGTTTATATTAAAACTTAATCATAAACCAGCTGTAGAATAATTGAATTAATTAATTAATTATATTTTTATTTTTAATTGTTAAATTTCAATACTATATTAATTATACATTCTATATTACTATAAAGAGAGAATTAATAATTCCATTTTCATTATTTCAATGTTCACAATTTCTGAAATTAAATTTCTGTTTGTAATATTTTTACTAATCTATCACCACAAACTTTTTTTACAACCTCATTCACTGGCTGCTTATTGTTTTCCAATATACCTGCGCTGTTGAAATACGGCCATTTGCCTTCTGTCTTAATGGAGTCATTGCGCACACATACCTTTTGTCCATTGTCCACCGACATGAGCCTTTTCAGTTGCATTAAAGCCCGTTTTTTCTGAACCTGCACCTCACTCAAATGTTTCTCAATATGTATATTTGATCCTACCAGTTTTGATTTACTTTTGACCACCTGTAGCGCGATCTCAGTGGTATCAAGACTTACGACGATATTCATTTTATTGTTTTTTTCTTACATTAATCGCGTAATTATTAATAGAATCTCGAATTATTATTTCGTGAAGGCCCAACTATTAAATTCACAGTCTTATAAAAGCGTAAAGCGTGTTTTTTCCGTTTTGATTTATATATTGAAAATTTTTGGTTAAAAACGAGATATTTTATAAAATTATTTTAGTCTACTTTTAAGTACTTTAGTTTCAAATTAGTTCCGTAACCGTGACACCAACCAACTATTTTAACTTCAATATTAACACTATTTTATTAGTTTTTAAGTTTATTTCTTATATTGCTTTTATTGTTTATTTCTTGTGTTTAAATTGTTTGTATGTTCAGAAATCCAAAGTAGACTTACCACCGAACTCCTGCCTAGATTATTGATAAATCGTCTACACTCGTAAAGTATATTGGACGAGAAGCAGACTGCTTAAATAAGTTTGATGACTATCAGTGAGAACATAGATAAAGACTATTCAATACATAGACTCGTTATGACTCAATTTTAAATTTTGCATCTTTATGATGCGAAAAGGGTTGGGGTGTCAAAGCCTAAATTTCTTCTTTGTATAGAAGTAAACACCACTGCATTATTTTGTAAATTATTATAATTTGTTTAAAGTTTTATGAAATTTTAGTGAAATTGAGATTTTTTAACTACTAATTGAAATATAATTTTTTATATATATTTAAGCTTAGAATATTGTTATCTACAACCATGTTTAATTTTTAAAAGTAAAATTTTAGAAGTAATATTTTGCAAAAATCATATTTTTATCGCTTTTTTCTCTTCTATCTGCGACACCCAAAAAATGTATCCAAGTTTTTCTATAAAATTTTGCCTACTAATAGCCGAACGTATGGGGGATGGGATTGAACATACAAGGTAAAGTGTCTGATTGGATTTAACATGGTAAATGCCAGCGCGATCCTTGTCAGTGTTCTCTCCAAGTTGACACACAGCCTCCACGTGGTTCCTCTGGATAGCTACAATCATCCGTGCGTAGTGAACTAATGTGTGCAGCGAAATCCACCTCAGGGATATATGAGGTTATGCGTCGGGCTTGGAACCCACCATTTAAAAAATTCTTTCAATGCAAACGAAGAGGCAGCCTCGGATAAGGAAACGATCTACTGATGACGACAAACGCAAACATATTAAGGAACACGATTTAAAAATATGCACCTGAAATGTCCGAACTCTTTACAAAGAAGGTGCATCTATACAGCTGGTTAATGTCCTCAAGGAATATAAGGCTGACATTACCGCTCTCCAGGAAATGCGATGGACGGGACAAGGATGCTCTAAACGAGATCATTGTGACATCTACTACAGCTGCCATGCAACAAAGCACGAGTTTGGAGTCGGATTTGCGGTAGGCCAAAAGCTGAGAAATTTGGTCTCAACGTTTACACCAATAAACGAAAGGCTCGCAAAAATCCGGATTAAGGCAAAATTTTTCTTTATCACTCTAATATGTGCGCATGCCCCGACGGAAGATAAAGATGACGACACCAAGGAAATTTTCTATGAACAGCTTGAACAAGCATATGAACGCTGTCCCCATCATGACATCAAAATCGTTGTTGGAGACTTCAACGCAGAAGGTATCTTTGGTGCTACTGTCGGAAAGTTCAGCCTTCACACGAAAACTTCTGATAATGGAAGAAGGCTGATTGATTTCGCCGCGGCTAGAAACATGGTGGTTAGTAGTACCAGATTCCAGCATCTCAACATACATAAGGCAACATGGCTGTCACCTGATCAAAACACAAGATCTCAAATTGATCACGTTGTGATAGACAGAAGGCATGCTTCCAGTGTCTTGGATGTACGTACTATCCGTGGAGCCAACATCGACTCGGATCATTACCTTGTTGCAGCCAAGATCCGCACACGTTTATGTGCGATGAAAAAGGTACGTGAACAAGCACAGCGAAAGCTAGACGTCGAAAAGCTGCAATCACAACAGACAGCTAATGACTTCGCTACTCGACTCTCCCAATATCTGGAAAATTCATCTGAAGAAGCCGATATATGCGCGCAATGGAACCACATCTCCAACTCTATGCGTACCGCTGCAGAAGAGGTGATCGGCTATCACCGTATACAAAGAAACAGCTGGTACGACCAAGAGTGTCGCAATGCTACCGCAGAGAAAGACGCAGCATATCAAGCCACCCTGCGGTCAGTTGCGACGCGCGCTGTTAAAGAGCGATATCGGCAAAAGAGAAGGGAAGAGAAACGTCTTTTCAGGCGAAAAAAGAAGGAAACAGAAAGACGTGAGTACGAAGAGCTTGAGAAGCTGGGCGACAGGAATATGGCTCGAAAATTCTATCAAACAAATGGTTATAAACCCGGAGCTAATTCCTGCAAAGATGAAAACGGTGATCTGGTGATAGATGTCCAAAGCCTGCTTAATATTTGGAGGGATCACTTCTCGAAACTATTAAATGGCGGTAGTAGCAATGTGACTGAAAGCGAAGATGATCCCGAATTTTCAATCGTTGACGATGAAATAATCGTTCCGCCTCCCGATCATAATGAAGTTAAAACAGTTATAACGCGGCTCAAAAACAACAAAGCTGTAGGCGCCGATGGTTTACCGGCTGAGCTGTTTAAAGCTGTTGGCGAAGAGCTATCAAAATGCATGCTACAGCTAATTCGCAACATTTGGTCGGATGAATGCATGCCCAACGATTGGAATTTAAGTGTGCTTTGCTCAATCCACAAAAAAGGTGATCCTGCAAACTGCGCCAACTACGGCGGGATCAGTCTTTTAAATATCGCATATAAGGTTCTGTCAAACGTACTATGTGAAAGATTGAAGCCAATCGTCAACCAACTGATTGGACCTTATCAGTGTGGCTTCAGACCTGGCAAATCCACTCTAGACCAGACAGTGCGTCAAATCCTGGAGAAGACTCAAGAAAAACAAATCGACACACACCACCTATTTGTCGACTTCAAAGCTGCTTTTGACACTACTACTAGAAGTACACTCTATGCCGCTATGTCTGAATTTGGTATCCCAGCAAAACTTTTACGGCTATGTAAAATGACGTTGATACCTCTCCGAGCCGTTTGATACCAAACGAGGTTTCAGACAGGGTGACTCCTTGTCGTGTGACTACTTTAACCTAATGTTGGAAACGATAATTCGAGTAGCAGATTTAAACCGTACTGGCACAATATTCTACAAAAGTGTAATGCTGCTTGCGTATGCCGACGATATTGATATCATTGGTCTGAACACCCGCGTCGTCAGTGCGGCATTTTCCAACTTAGAAAAACAAGCAAAGCAAATGGGTCTTGTGGTAAATGAGGACAAAACAAAGTACTTTCTGTCAACAAACAAATCTCCTGAGCGTCTTGGGACCTACGTCACTGTTGACAATTATAAGTTCGAAGTTGTGAAAGACTTTGTTTATTTAGGAACCAGCTTAAACACCAAAAATGACGTCACCTAGAGATTCAACGAAGAATTACTCTTGCCAACAAATGTTACTTCGGGCTAAGTAAGCAATTGAGAAATAAAGCCCTCTCTCGACAAACAAAAATCACGCTCTACAAATCCCTTATCATGCCTGTCCTGCTGTATGGTGCAGAAGCTTGGACAATTACCAACAGTGATGAGAAGGCGTTAGGAGCATTCGAGAGAAAAATTCTTCGGAAGATCTATGGTCCCTTACGCGTTGGCGACGAGTATCGAATTAGATGGAACGATGAGCTGTATGAGCTATACCGCGACATTAACATAGTTAAGCGCATAAAAATTCAGCGGCTACGCTGGCTTGGTCATGTCGTGCGAATGGAAGAAAGTGCTCCGGCTAGAAAGGTATTTGATTCGATACCCACAGGTGGGAAACGCGGTAGAGGACGTCCGCATCTTCGGTGGAAAGACCAGGTGACCAACGATTTGGGGGCGCTCGGTACTACCAACTGGTGTCAGAAGGCAACTAATCGGGTTGACTGGCGGAGGCTACTCGACGCGGTCAAGGACGACACACGTTTGTAATGGCCAACTAAGTAAGTAAGTAAGTAATAGCAAAACGTTAATGGTTCACTAAAATTTGTTGTTCCCACTCTATGTTTTATATCTATTTCATATCTCAGAAAGTACTGAATAATTATGGAAAATATACAACAATAAATTCAATAAGTAGTAATATAAAGACATTTCTTATATTTATAATTATATATATTATATTTCTGTTAAAAAACTACGTAGCTACCATGCATTATTATATTCAGGCGCACGCCCTTCAGTATGACCGAGTTCTTTAATATTGTATGCATAGCTGATTTGTTATAATTCTAAATCTGCGTATTGTTTTCGCAATAGGTGCATACTACCTGATCTTGTTGCATTACCGCTAGTCCTTCTATTATTGCGGTTTTGTTTTTAATTTTAACTATTTATTGTTATTTTTCATTAAGTTATTTTATTTTATTGCTTATAATTTACTGTTAAGATTTTTCAAAAACAACTTATCTAGGTAAAAAATTGTACCATATATAAATGGTGACTTATAATTTATAAATTTAGTTATTAATATCATATGTGCTAAGTAAAAAGTGAAAAAACGTCGGCAATTTAATTATTAAAAGTGTTTAAATTTAATGAACTTGTGAAGTCTATTTCAAATTTATAAATTGTTAGTTATTGCATAAAACTCAATTATTAATAGTGATTTAAATGTTAAGTTTTATAATTTAATATATTTGTTGAGACTTTTTCAAATTTATAAATTGTAAGTATTGTAAAAAATTTAATTCAAGTAGTTGCAATGGAAAGAAATCTAAACAAATTATCATTTAAACGTTGCTCCATTAATGGATGCAGAAAATCAAAAAAAGAAGATATCGGATTGAGGTTGTTCCGGTTCCCATCAATTGATTCTGTAATGGGCCAGATTTGAAGGGAAAAATGTGGTTTTGTTGCAGAAAATCCGAGAAAGAAACTTTTTATATGCAGTAGGCATTTTGTGGACAGCGATATCGGCACAAAATTTAAAAAAAAAGGAGCAATACCCGTATATCATTTATGTACTGATAGTGTTTTGTCGGATGAAATCATTTTTGATGAAAATACTTCAGAAATTAGTTCAAAAGTTGACACTGAATAGTTATGTACCAACTGTGGAAAATACATACGATTGTCGGACTTTTATAGGAGAAAGTATAATGATTTGCAAAGGAAATTTAAGGCATTACAACAATGCCGTTCGCAAAATAAAACAAAACGAAATACTAAAAAAATGTTAAGAGCGCAATTGAATCTTTAGAAACAGTAAATAAGGATGTGAAGTTATTCTGCAAGCTTTTATTAAGCGATCAGCCCAAGGAATACACTAGAGAAGTAAGAAGGCTAGTACAAAATATATATTACATTTCAAGGCCTGTATACCAATTTTTCAGAAGTACTCTTAAATTTAATTTACTGCACGAATCTACATTGAGAAGATGGATGCCTATAAAGTCACTTCAGCCAGGTTTTATTAATAATGGCTTTTTTTTATTAAAAGAAAAATGTTTAAAGCTCACGCAAACGGAAAAAGATTCAATTATTTTATTGGTTGACGAAATGTCAATTAAACGAGAATTGCGGTATAATGAACCTTTAGATCTAATTGATGACGTTGAAGATAATGGATACTTCAGATCTCCCAAATTAGCAAAAGAAGTTTGTGTTTTCGTAATAAAGAGCATTTTCTCTAATTGGAGATTAGTTCTTAATTATTTTGTTTCTGAAAATGGATTAAATGGAGAAACTCTAGCAAATATAGTACTAGACAACATTAATATTTTAACAAGCTTAGGATTGACAGTTAGAGCACTTATTTGTGATCAAGGGCCTTCGAACAGGAAATGTTTTTCCTTACTAGAGATTACTAGAGATAAACCTTTTATAGTTCACAATGATAGAAAAATCTATTTTAAGTTTGATTTCCCTCATTTGATGAAATCTTTAAGGAATAGGGTAATGGAAAACGATTTGCAAACGCCAGATGGAACTGTTAGCTTTAAAGTAATACGTGAAATGTATGACAAGGAAAACCATAATATGACAAAAATGTGTCCGAAGCTTACAAGGCAGCATGTATATCCGTCCTCGTTTGAAAAGGTGAGGGTCAAAACTGCAACACAGGTTTTTAGTCATACTGTGCAAGCCGCAATTAGAGCTTTTGCAGAAAGCGTAGGATTCAAAAAAGTTTCAAGCGAAGTTGCTATATCTACTGCCAATTTTATTGCAAAAATGGACAAAATTTTTGATTGCATGAATAGTGGAACACTTTATGCGGATAATTCTTATCGATCAGGTATATAGATTGGTAATACGCCTTATAATTATTCGAAGGCATTCGTAGATTATTTGAAAAACACCTCTTTTCCACATAAAAGAGTTCATTTTATTGATGGTATGATAATATCAATAAATGCTGTAATAACATTGTCTAATGAAGTTTTGCAAAAAGACACATTTTTTCTAAGAACTAAAACCCTAAATCAGAATCGAATAGAAAACTTTTTCCAATTAGTTAGACAAAAGGGTGGAAATATTAGAAATCCTTCAGTTGCTGAA
The DNA here is from genome assembly GCF_002237135.1 of Teleopsis dalmanni. Taxonomy (NCBI): domain Eukaryota; kingdom Metazoa; phylum Arthropoda; class Insecta; order Diptera; family Diopsidae; genus Teleopsis; species Teleopsis dalmanni. The sequence goes on along the minus strand of NC_051846.1, from coordinate 100,149,711 downwards.
ATAAATCACAATTTGTTCGCTCAAATTCGTCCCTTATCTTCATCAGGTAACTGCGTAATTGATACAGACGTAATAACCGGAGATGGCAACCTAGATAATGTTGATAATGCTTTCGAAGAAGAGGCCATAGAAGAACTTACTGACGAAGAAAATATTAGTGCTACTATACTAATTAATTCGTTATAAGAACCAGTATTTGATGATCCTAATGTAATATTTGAAGATTGGATACAATAATTAATGTGGAATGATTGTCAACTAGATATTTTGTTGGCAACGTTGCCCATAAAATGATGCCAAAAATTAATTGTGAATTGTGCAATTCAAATATTTTAAAAGAAAATGAAATCCTTACAGCTCCAAGTGAGCTATTTATTCACTATAAAAATTATGAATCACATTCAGATTTTGAAAGTTTGAAGGCACCCTCAAGCAGATTTTTTGAAGTTTATAAAATTCATATTGAAATATTTGAAAAAGTGTTTAAAAAACGCCGCATGCTGTCCAAATAAAAGCACTTATAACCGAACAAGCTAAAACTAAAACTCCCGACTGGTTCACAGAACCTTGTTTAAATCATCGACTTCAGCTTCACAACTTTCTTATTACTGTACTCCTTCGGAAGCATTGTTTATGGTATGTTGAGAAGAAGAAGTCAAGTATCGCGCATTAAATATATATAGCAAAGAATACCTTACAAGAACGGCAACTCCATTGTGAACTAAAATTTGTTTTTTCGCACAACAACAATTTGCCGTAGAGCTCTTGAAAGTGTTAGTGAAAAGTGCACTAACACCAGCTGAAATCCCTGAAATTTTTCACCTTTTCACCTTTTTCCGATGCTTCGAGTACTTTTGAGAACGAAATATTTCAAAAAGTTTACCATGAAGAGTGTAAGAAAGAGTGTGGTTTTGTTTTTTGGTTTTGATTTTTTGAGAGTAATATAAAATTTCGTTGCGCCAAAGCATACAAAATTTACTGCGCAAATATTTAACAAAAAGTAGTTAAAATTTTGCAAACACTTTAATAGCAGTTACCAAAAAGTAGGTATAGCACAATTTTTATACCAAAAATTAAAAAATATACGTCCATATGTTTGCTGTCAAAACTGCAAAACAGACAGTATTTTAACTCTTTTTATAAGGGTACGCATGTATTTCCTGTTAAAATTTTTTAATAGGGTTCTAAATACACCTGACTATAAGCAAAAGCTCTTGCGTGTAACGCATTCATAAGCTTAGTTTTCCACATGATATTCAGTTGACTTTTACATATAAATTAAGTTTTTACTTTAATAATTTTTTGCTTTTAGTTTATGTATATTTTAATTTGCAATTAATTTTTAAAAGTATTGTAATTATTATTCTGTTAATTTTGTATTTGTAAAAATCTGTAAAAAATTATAACCAATATATAATGGTGGATATGTCTCTTGGGGAACCGACATATAAACTCGGTAACGCACCTTTATGCATACCTCTTGGGTGGTGTGGAAAATGCATACCAAATCTTGAACTTTGGTCGAATAAACTACATAGCTAAATAAACTAAATGTAGAAATAGGAAAATACAAGGGATGTAAAAAATTTGTTATAGTTCTTTTTTTAAATTTTCACACAATAATGATGAAAGAAAATTAATTTTCATTTAATTTCTATGCATATTTCTAATAAAACAGTTTAACGAAAGTATTTTACTATTTATTTTAAAATATTAGTAAGTGTGCATTTTATGTTCACATTGAGATTAAAATATTTAAAACATAAACATAAGGCGCTACATGTTAATGATCATATCATGAACCCTAATAAATTTATATTTTTAAGATCATTTAAATTCTGAAGAAAATATTCATATATTCTATACATAAACAACACAAAAAAAATAAATATGTTTTTAATTTTTATTTTATGTAAATATTTATAATATTCATTAAACAGATGAACTAAAAATGTATAGCATATATCTCGTTTAAATCTTGCATTAATTCTGGTAAATAATCAAGTCTATTTCATTTCATAACAATAATAAATTATGTAAACAACTTGTACTTCTTTTAATTAAACTTAGCTAATATTTTTAAATACTTTAGTATTTATATATAAATATATTTTATAATCATAATATAAAATTAAAATTTTTCAATATTAAAATTTAAAAATTGTTAAATTTTATATAAAAATATATCTTCATAAGAAAAACTCATAAATCCGACAATGAATGCGCATGCACCCACTCCTATCAATAGATTTTTCGCTACTGATCACACACTAATGTACGTAAATTAATAATAAGTATTATTCACCACATACATTTAGAGCGGATGCGCGCACATCCTCCCTTATCAACAGATTTATTGTTACTAATCAATTAGAAATGCATGCAAGGCAATGATACGTACCACACATTTAAAGGGAATGCGCGTACACCCTTCCTCATCAACATATTTTTTGGCACTAAATTTAAAAATTAAGTCTTCGCAGAGAAACACAATTTATCATGGATCACTTAAGTGCTGCCGTATAAAAAAGTGAATTGGTAGTAGCTTCAATCTTTGTTATTAATTTCACATCAAAACGGTATTTAATGCTATTATATCAAAATTGATTTTGAAATAATGTTTTACACTCTCAAAAAATATTTAAGAAAATATAACTCATTAAATAAGAAATATTCAAAACTGTTTGTTTTTATTTAATTAAAAAATTTGCTTCTACAAAAGTTTGTTGCCGAACGTAATAAATTAAAATACTATAAAATTCATATGAAAATAGCAACAAAAATTAATTTACTGAATATATATTACATTATTAAACAAACTAAGCTGATTTAAATTAATTGATTCAAATTATTATATATTAATTTATAAATTTATTTATCATATATTACTTGTTACAATATATATTTTGTTTACGTAATGTAATATTATTAACCAAATAAGGAAGCATAAGTTTTTTATATTACTAAAAAGTTAACATATGATTAACAAGTAGTAGCAAATTATTATACTGCAACCCCAAAAAGAGAGCAATTTGATGTTATCGTGGTAAGATCACATGTATTTAATACGTGTGCCGAAATATTATAAAAAATAAGTTTTCAAAAACAATTTCAAATGCACTCTCACGAAGTGGGCGGAGTTTCCGTTCTTGTAAAGATATTCTTTGATATATAGTTTGTCAACATTGTGTTTACAAAAGGAACAAATGTTACAAATGTTTATTAAAAGTTTGCAAATAAATTAAACATCTTTTAAACATTTAATTATTTTTTAATTTTTAATTTATATACCAATTTTTTTTTTAAATCTTAAATATTGTTTACTTTATTCTCTAAGTTATATAATTTTCTATTATATTTTATATTGACAATTTTAGTTTTAAATTTTATATTTATTGTAAAAGGTTTAATTTCTATTTATAATTTCATTTAAGCTTAAATCCAGTTTTTTGTGTTTTTGTTTTTTTGTAGTTTAGTTCTGTTGCATTATATTATATTATTTAATTTTGCACATTATTTAATATTATGTTTTATAACAAATTCAATATAATAAAATCAACTTTTGATTTTTTCATAATTCTACTATTCATGCTTTTATTTTTTTATGTGTCTTTACGCCATTTAATAGGCTATTATTTGCTGCTAAAATTTCAGTTTGCTATTTAAGTGGCATTAGTGCATTCTCCAAATATGCAAAAACAAAAACTTCTTGTCTATTTCAACTATGAGTTATTCAAAATTAACACAAATACCGCATTTGAAATCATATGTTTACTATTACCATGTATGCCTTCATAATCTCTTTGCTTCATATTTTCTCAGTAATGCCACTCTGAGAATTTGAGTGAAAAATTGAGTCTAAAAAGGGTCTACCAGTAGACCCGCAGTGTGTTCAGCAAATTTGTTCCTGATGCACACTCTATGTATTAAATACTCATTGACATATACTTCTTTATCCTGAAAGTCCATATTCGACATCAGTTGAACAGACTCTTAGATTGTAATGAACATATTTGCAACCGTTGATAGCTGGAATAGCTCACTTTCAGGGGTGTCACTTTTTTGAAACTCTGAATCTTGTCGTAATATAAATTTTAAGACATATTAATTTTAATTTATTTTCTATATTTTTTTTTAGTTTAATTTCTTTATTGTTAAAATACATAGATTTAATACTTATTAACTACGAAAAAGAATTACAATAACATTATAAATATTAAAAATACCTGAAATTAGAAGACCGTTTGGTGTTCGGAGATTAATCAACGTTACCGACTGGACAACGTTGCTGAATTAGGAGATCAAGGTTACCGACTGGGCCACGTTGCTATGTTAAGAGATCAACGTTACCGACTAAGAATGATCCAAAGTGTCCTGTTGCTGCGCTGTGCCGATGTGACCTGCCAAGACCCCATGTAAATGCTGTGATGTGCATTGTTCTAAGTGCTGTGATTAAGTGCCCTCTTGTTCTATTTTCCGTCTCTTTTTATACCCTTTTTTCCTAACGAAACTTCTGCTGTTGTTGTTATTTATACGGTGTTTAGCTTCCCTTTGTTTAGTTATTGCCTTAAATATCATCCTATTGTCAGCGAATAGCGTTGCTATGTACTTGCTCAATGCATTCGTTTGTGCGTTGGTTTTTTTGTTTTTGTTGTAATACTTTTGTTATGTTTTCTGTGCATTTGCTTGTGCATGAGTTTTTCTGTTCTTGCAGTGATCGGATTGCTGTGTGTTTAATGCATTCGTTTATGCGTTGGTTTTGTTGTTGTCATTGTAATAGTTTTGTTATGTTCTCCGTGCACTCAATTGAATGGGTTTTCTGTTGTTGCTGCTGTTTCTTATAAGCACATATCAGCAAAAATCAAACAAAACTAAATGGAACAGAAAATGGGCCGTGTTATTAAAAAAAAATTTATACTCAAAATTTGATTGATAGTTTATATTTAAAGGAATATTATTACAATAATTTAAGTACATTAATTTAGTTTTATTAATATTTAATAGCTTAGTTTTATTATGGCGATGTTGTATTTAAGTATAATCGTCACAAGTTTAGTAAAAAATTTTGACTAAAATATAGAAGTAAAGTTGCAAATGTGATAAGATTTGTAATCCATTTTTGACTAGTCAGTGTAAATTGCTACCTGTGCTTCCATTGTAATAAGCCCTACATACCAATCCCTTTTTAAAGGGTTTTGGTAGCAAAGTTGCTATTAATGTATAGCCAACAACATAAGTAATCCCTTTCGCTACAACAGGTGCTGAAAAGATTAATGGAGTGTTGAAATATCTTTTTTTCATCGAATTCCAAACATTCAGATCTTTAAGATTTTGCGCATCATAGATTCCCGGGTATACATAGCCGATATTTAGCGTCGCCTCAATAAATTTACATATGTTGGAACAGAGCTTTGGAAAGGAAAGATGAGATAATATTCATTTCAAAAAGTGGTATAATTGAAATAATACATCATAACCTATTGGGTTAAAGAAATACAAGGTGAGATGAAAAAACTGCAACAAAGTAAAACGCCATAATTTTTTCATTTTTTTTAAATTTAATTGAATGAAAGCAAAAAATGTCGGAAATAACATCAAATTTGAGAATCGGTTTAGATTTGTTCGAATTGGCCACCTTTGGCCCGAAAGTGGCTCTGCGGTATTTTGTCCCATTCTCGGCGAAGCGCTTGCTTGAGATGATCGACACTTTGGTATTTTTTAGTTCCAACCTTGCTTTCCAAAATACCCCAGGCACAATAGTCCAACGGATTGGCATCCGGAGATTTTGGTGGCCATTGTGCGGTGGAAATGAAGCGAGGAACCTCATTTCTTAACCATTCTTGGATGGCGCGTGCTGAGTGCGATGGTGCTGAGTCCTGTTGGAATGTCCAAGGTCTGCGGCCGAAATGTTTGCGTGCCCAGGGCTTCAGAACTCCCTCCAAAATATTTTCGCGATAGATTTGCGCATTTAATTTGACACCACGGTCGATGAATACGAGCGGCGAGCGACCATCGGCTGTTATGGCGGCCCACACCATCACCATGGCCGGCTTTTGAGTTGTGATGGCCAACCGAAGTTGCAAATTTTCAGCTGACCTCTCTGGCAAGTAAACACGATCATTTTGTTTGTTTACAAACTGCTGGATAACGAATGGTTTCTCATCGGAGAAAACCAAATTCGGCAGTTCACCACTTTCGGCCAAGCGAAACAACTCTTTAGCTTTTTCGAGTCTAACTTTTTTTTGCGCATCAGTAAGATCTTGCACTTTTTGGAACTTGAATGGCTTTAGTCCAAGCTCATTTTTCAATATTTGCCGAATGGCATATTGCGATATGTTCAGCTCACGAGCCATTTTTCGTCCACTGCGACGCGGATTTCGTTCAATTCGCTTTTTCACTTTTCGAACCATTTCTGCCGATGTTGCTGTTTTTTTTCGTCCACTTCCTTGACGTCGGGCTACGCTACCAGTATCATGGTAACGAGCGATGGTACGAGACACAAAACATTTATTCACTTCTAAATGCTGGAGGGCTCTAACGATAGCCACTTGTGGTTTTCCAGCCAAATGCAAAGCAATCACACTATCACGCTTGAATTCCATCACAAATAACTTTTTTTTTGAAAAATTCCCACCAAAATGCTTTTGTGCGCTTGTAAACAATATAATGAGCTGTCACTAGAATAAATCTGACAGCTGTGGGACGAGCGGTTTAGAAATGACAGCAGTCTGAAGTTGGTTGCAGTTTTTTCATCTCACCTTGTAATTACCACAGAAAAGAACCAAGATTTAATAGTGAAAAATGATGGTTGTATAGATTAAATATCCGAAACTTTATGTTCTAAGATCTTTGCGTCGGCTTGTGTTTGTTAGGCTTGTTGGTTTTCTGTCGTTCTTCCTGCTGTCCTAAACCGACGTTGTGCGAGATAATATTTTTTATTGTTTTGGCATAACACCGCTGTGACGAGTATACATAGAAGACACCTTTCTTACAAAATGCGTCAACTTTTATGATGATCGGCTGAGCTTTTTGTGTACCGCACACACATTCGTTTCTAGCTATGCTGAGGTGCTGTTTGTTTATTTTACCGCTTGTTATTTATTTTTTTTTTGCCTTATGCAATGTTTAAGCTTGTAGCTTTCTTATGGACATCTCTTTTGCGCCAAATATTTTGATGTTTCTAGTTTAATTGGTTTGTTTTGATTATTACAAATATGTCTCGAATTACTGTCAGTTGAAATATTTTGATGTTTCTAGTTTAATTGGTTTGTTTTGATTATTACAAATATGTCTCGAATTACTGTCAGTTGAGTGTGTTTTTCATAGTTTTTTCAATTTAATTAAATTTATTTCATTGACTCTTAGTTTACTATTGCAAGTGTAATATCTGTTTAGTTTAATATTATCTTTATGCTACGATTTATTTCAAATATTTTCAGATCAATTCCAATTGCATTTGCGTAGATGCAGTTTAAAAAAAATAAGTGTGTTCCTTAATCTTTTAAATATTTCATATAAGGTTCTGTCAAATGTACTACCTATGTGAAAGGTTGAAGACAATCGTTAACCAACTGACTGCACCTTTTCAGTGTGTCTTCAAATCTGGCAAATCCACCCTGCGTCAAATTCTGGAAAAGACCCAAGAAAAACATATCGGCACACACCACATATTTGACGACTTCAAAGACTCCGTGTCGTGTGACTACTTTAACCTAATGTTGGAAACGATAATTCGAGCAGTAAATTTAAACCGCACTGACAAAATATTCCACAAAAACGTAATGATGCTTGCGTATGCCAATGATATTTATGTCAATGGCCTGAACACTCTCGTCGTCAGTGTGCCACTTCCAACTAAGAAGAACAAGCAAACGAAATGAGTCTTGAGGTAAATGAGGACAAAACAAAGTACTTTCTATCAACAAATAAATCTCCTGAGCGTCTTGTGACCGACGTCACTGTTGGCATTTATAAAGTTGAAGTTGTGAAAGACTTTGTTTATTTGAGAACCAGCTTAAACAACAAAAATGACGTCAGCATAAAGATTCAACTAAAAATCACTTCTTCCAACAGATGTTATTTCAGGCTAAGTAGGCAATCAGGAAATACAGCTCTTGCTTAGACTATTACCAACAGTGATGAGATGGCGTTAGGAGTATTCGTCGCGTTGACGACGAGTAGTGAATTAGCTATAACGATGAGCTGTATTAGCAACCCTGCGATATTGACATAGTTAAGGGCATAAAAATTCAGGAGCAACGCTGGCTTGGTTATGTCGTGCGAATGGAAGAAAGTGCTGCGGCTAGAAAGGTATTTTATTCGGTACCCACAGGTGGAAAACGTGGTAGAGGACGTCCGCATCCTAGGTGAAAGGACCAGGTGACCAACGATTTGGGGGCGCTTGGTACTACCAACTGGCGTCAGAAAGCAAAAAAGTTCTTTATTTGTATATTTGATAGTCTGATATATCATTTATCTGATATATCTGTGTCCACCTGTGTTGGGGTGGGGTTCTCGTCAACTGAGGCTATACTGCAGACAACAACAAAAAATAATTCGTGCAATATTTCATAAGAAAGCAATCTACTTCTAACTTCAACTTAACTTCAAGATCTATTTATTTATTTCTATCACAAATATAGTTTACCTTATAACCTAGACATCACTTCCAATTATTTTGACTCCATTTATTATTTTTTTTTTTTTTATTTATTTTCATTTATCTTTTCATTTATTTCAGCTTTATATTTGCTCCTATTTCTATAATTATAGTTCCATTATGAATTCAACTTTATCTCCATATTTATACTGCTATTATGAGTTCAAGTTCTATTTCTATATTTATATTTCTATTAGTAATTCAACTCCTGTTTCTATACTGATAATTATCTTATTCATTTAACTTTTAAAATATAATATTTAAAATGTATAAACAAAAAACAAAAAAAAATAATATATGCTATTAAGAATTAATTAGAACAAAGTAATCTCATTTCTTTAACCCGTTGTTCAATTTTCTTTTTGTTTAAATTGGAAAAAGCTTTCATCATACAAGATGGGGAGCGCTCCATGCCCAACCTTGATGATCACTGCAGCAGCTGTGGGAACTTCCACGCCTAATGGGCTGGAGCCTAAGCTACATGTTCTACCTCTGGGCAATCCCGCTGTTTCCGCCGCATTTATGATTTTTCTCTCTATACCCCAGTCTATATTTTTACTTCTACCAGCATGTGATACCATCATCTCCTCAAAATCAGGAAATGATGGCAACACCTCTGGCAATGCCTGGTCTTCAATACTTCGTTGTGACATATTTGTGCTTTTTTATATTTTTTTTTTATCTTTACTTATGCTTTCACTGTTCAGTACTATCGAAAAAAAAATTACTTCAGATGCGGGTCTCAAACAAAAATACCAAACGAAAACAACGAATACAACAGATGTTAATTAGAAGGGATACAACTCTGCCCCTAAGAGTTGAGTATGGTCACAACCTTAGTACCACACCTTTAGCCTAGAATATTTCCTAATTCATCATGTTTTTATTTTATAATATGTTTCATTTATAATATATAAACATCTAGTAAAGCAAAAATAATTATGTTTATTTATTTCTTTATTTTTTTTATTTAACTGCTTTGAAAATAGAATTTAGATTTGTTACATACATCAATGATACAATATTCATGTACTTAAGTTTACAAAAAAAAATTTGTCTCTTTACAATAAATTGAAGTATATATACAATATTTCTGCAATACCGTTATTTTCTTAGTTTACAAATCCAAAATTAAAATCATACAATTATAAGTAAAATAAGTTATTTTTTTTTCTACAATTATAATTACAGTATATTCTTCTTTGTTTAAATATATGAATTAAAACTAAATGTTATTTCATCAAAAAAAAAAAAAATTCAAGAATGCCAATAAAAAAATAACAAAAAAAAACTTATTTTTATAAAGAAAATAAAAACACAATCTGACGCACGGTGAAGACTTTAGTCAGACGTTCGTCTCTCATACAAAAAAAAAATATATGATATATGTTATAAATCATATGTTTTGTGATCATAACAAAACAAAAACCAAAACATTCAAGCAAAAGTAATTCTCTTATCAATAAATGAAAACATAAATAACAAAGTTCAAGATACTTACTCCAGCCGCTATAATGACGTCACCAAAGCTGCCGTTGTACCTAGCTGAAACTTTATATATATAAAAAAAATGTTTATGTTTTTTTTTCTTTTTATTTAAACGAAAACTTTCAATATGTTTCTCATAATGCGTTAAGAGAATTATGAATATTTGAACTTTCCAAATTAATCTTTGTACATAAAAAATAAAGGAAATCAGTCAAAAAAAAACAAAAAAAAAATCATCGATATCCCGTGTACCGGCCGAGAAAAAAATTATATTACCAATTCATAGATGCGAGGTTATTAATTATTGGCATTTAAAAAAACACATTAAATAATATCTATTTTTAAATATAATTATGAAAAGAAAAAAACAGACCAACGTCTGAGAGATATACAAAAAAAATAGTTATAAAAAAAAAACTTTATATACATATAAATATCCTTTAATTACTGATTCCGGACGACGATTATCATAACGGATTGATTGGATCTGGACTTTACACAAAAAAACCGCACTGAATCCGTAATATTGTATAGCTGTAAAAATACCTGTTATTATATTGTTCCGTTGGTACTTCTTTAAGTAATTGAATTGCTGATTATGGAGCTCTTCAAAAAAGAAAAAAAAACGGCAATGAATTTAGGATCTCCAACTTACAGCTCTGCCACAATCTCGATCAGTTCACTTTCTCCGAAAGTAAAAATGGATGATGCTATGACTTTCATGTATTTTTTATTATTCACTTTTTGTTCTTGATATCACTTTCCATAGCAAAAAAAAGATTTTTGTTTTTTCTTCTTCAATATTTAGGTAAGTTTTCGTCAATTGATATGTTACGTAGACATTTCTTTGGGCTTTTTACAAAAAAAAAAAAACTTTTCTTTTTTAACATAGAGCCAAAAAATTTAGCAATACTGCACAATACACCTTTTTGAACTCTTTTTTCAGTTACATTAGTTTAAAAAAATTTTTCTTCATAATTTTCACTAATATTTCATTAGCAGTTGTTTATTGTACATTTCATCGGATAAATTATTTATTTAATTTTTTTTATTTGATTTTCTTGTAAATTTCTAAGTTAAGCGTTCTAAGTTTCTTGTAAATTTCAAACACTCGTAAAAAAATCAGTTTATATTTGAAAAGTTTAAAAATAAAATCAGCTTAAACAAACTCCGATCACGATTAAAACCAAGAAGACCGAACAAACTACTTGCTATGGCTTTTATACCCCTCTCGACTAACTGAAAACATTTTTCTAGAACATTTATTGCCCTGTTAATTCCAAATTTGGCGCTGAAGGCTCTCTAAACTTTTCACCACTTATCAGTTACTAAGTTGTTCTCTCGTGCATTATTGTTACTGACTTTTCCTGTCTTTGTTTTGGTTTTTACCTTGGGGTGAATGAACTATTACACCGCTCACTTTATTTTTACTTCCACAAAACTATGACTTGCGCTTTGGTACTTGTGTCGATTATTCCTGCTTGGCAATGCTATCCCCTCTCACTAATTTAAAATTTCTGTACAGCTTTTAGTGGAATTCGCTTTAATAACATTCTTTATTTACTACTTTTGTTTGTTTTTTTTTTCTTTTACTTTTATTGATAGCGTGCGCGCATTTCACGTTGAATTGTTTAAATAAAAGAATTAATATTTTCTTTTATACATAATAATCGGAAGTGAAACAATTGTCTACGAATTTTCTCAGTCGCTGATTTGTGAAAAGCTTCTTGCGAAAAATAACCGATGTTTGCAATTTTTGGACACTTTAATAAATTTACTTCATGAATGAAGTGTCCATGGAAGTCGCATGAAGTCCAAGCTAATGTCATTAATATACACGTTGTTTTATTAATTAATAGTTTACTTCTACACAGGCCTACATAACAGGATCGATCGTGTCGATGTTGCCAGCAACATGGAATACACTCGTAAGAAATTTACATGTAGGCTCTTTTTTTTTTTTTCTTGGTTGGACTTACTTGTATTTCTGCGCCCAACGTGTGGCTTCGACCCACGCCCTATGTTAGAGTCTCATGCTCCACCGACGGAGTTATTAAACGCTTTACATATCGTTACTATATATATTTTTTTTCTCTCTTCATTGTTTAATAATGCAATGAAAAATGTAAAAAAAATCAAAAAAAAACGGTGTGTAACAAAAGTCTTAAAAAAAAAGAATTCGTATAGTTATATACAAAACATATCTGTTGAATATTTGTTTATATTATGTTATATTATTATATATGAATATTTTGTTGTCATTAATTTTGTATGAATAATTTGTTATTTTTATTTGTATTGTAATAATTATGTTAAATATATTTGGTGTAAAAAATAACGTTGTCAATGCAATGCCCAAAATACGTCATACGCTTCTGTTGGCACATGAAAACAAAAGCGTCAAATTTCGTCTGCAAGAAAATGCACTCTTGCAGTTTGCAATAAGTTCATTGTTTGGCATGCATGGTCAAGGTTATTTTAGTTAATTTATTTGTTGTAAATTAATTATCAATTTTAAATAAAAGGCACAATTGAATTTTTGACAACTCTATTGATGCGAAGCCACATTCGTTATCGATTCCTTTTTGTTCGTTCTAATAGCTTGTAGAGTTGGTTCAAGTACCAAATTTACACCATATAAGCACCTGCCTACTGGATTCAAGTGTTCAGTAATCAGGATAATTTAGGACAATCGTCAAATCACTGGGTTCAAGTGCTCAGTGGTTCTCGTGTTCAAATAAGTCAACATAAGTACTGGATTTAAGAGTTCAGTACTTGCAAACAGTTGATTTCAACTTTTGATTCAGCGTGTGATCATACATTTTGGTGTGATCGTACAATATCTTTCGCGTGAAAAACTCCAATTTTTTTTCGGTGCATGTTGCCTAATGCATAAAGAGCATTTCCAATCGATTTCATAACTATACATGTTCTACCTCTGGGCAATCCCGCTGTTTCCGCCGCATTTATGATTTTTCTCTCTATACCCCAGTCTATATTTTTACTTCTACCAGCATGTGATACCATCATCTCCTCAAAATCAGGAAATGATGGCAACACCTCTGGCAATGCCTGGTCTTCAATACTTCGTTGTGACATATTTGTGCTTTTTTATATTTTTTTTTTATCTTTACTTATGCTTTCACTGTTCAGTACTATCGAAAAAAAAATTACTTCAGATGCGGGTCTCAAACAAAAATACCAAACGAAAACAACGAATACAACAGATGTTAATTAGAAGGGATACAACTCTGCCCCTAAGAGTTGAGTATGGTCACAACCTTAGTACCACACCTTTAGCCTAGAATATTTCCTAATTCATCATGTTTTTATTTTATAATATGTTTCATTTATAATATATAAACATCTAGTAAAGCAAAAATAATTATGTTTATTTATTTCTTTATTTTTTTTATTTAACTGCTTTGAAAATAGAATTTAGATTTGTTACATACATCAATGATACAATATTCATGTACTTAAGTTTACAAAAAAAATTTGTCTCTTTACAATAAATTGAAGTATATATACAATATTTCTGCAATACCGTTATTTTCTTAGTTTACAAATCAAAAATTAAAATCATACAATTATAAGTAAAAGAAATTATTTTTTTTTTCTACAATTATAATTACAATATATTCTTCTTTGTTTAAATATATGAATTAAAACTAAATGTTATTTCATCAAAAAAAAAAAAAAAATTCAAGAATGCCAATAAAAAAAATAACAAAAAAAAACTTATTTTTATAAAGAAAAAAAAAACACAATCTGACGCACGGTGAAGACTTTAGTCAGACGTTCGTCTCTCATACAAAAAAAAAATATATGTTATATGTTATAAACAGGGACCGAAAATAACAGTTATTTTAAAATTTTTTATGAAAAAAAGCAGCAACAAAAA
>NC_051846.1:100128850-100135560 GCF_002237135.1 Teleopsis dalmanni | reverse complement strand
AACACTTTTACAAGGCTAAGAAGGAAAACATAGAGAGATATTTTAGATATGTATATGTAAATCACACACTTATTTTAAATATATATGGATATTTCACTGGGTATAGTCCATACGTGTCTTTCTTTTTTAGATTGTAATAATTATTATTACGATTTATAATTATGTATATTACTTATTGTCATTCATACCTGACAGATTGTAATAAAATAAATGGATTTTTAAACTTAAAAAGGTATGCTCTGAAGCAGCCGTGTCCAGTTAACATCTGGGTAAGATAGTAGTTCACCTGTCCATGCTTTCTGTTGATCCTTATCTTTGGAATGAGCTTATCTTTGGAATGAGCTTATGTGTCCATCTTCCTTTCGTGGATATATCTCAACTCCGTTGCCACTTATTCAATGCTTCTTCATTGAGCTGATTGTAATTTGTAAGCCCAATTCTTTTTGCCGCATGTTTTTCCTTTTCAATTTCTGCTTCCTGCTGTAGTGGCATCATTCCGGCAATAACCATGGCCGCGTCAGTAGATACTGTACGGAATGCGGAAACAACTCTCAGCGCGCATCTTCTGTAGGCTGCGTCTACTCCTAATCGGTACGTCTTTTTATTCATTGCATCTGCCCAAATGGGAGCCGCATATATAAAAATAGACTTAACTACATTTGTCAATAACTGGTTCTTCTGTTGCCTATGTCCATTATTATTCGCATTATTCGCGATAGCGCACATGTTGTTTTAGCACATTTCGTAGCAACATACCGTAGACGCTCTTTGAAGGTGAGTCTATTGTCAATCATTACTCCAAGATACTTGATTGCTTGTTTTGATGTGACTCGCTCATTGCCAACAGTTACTGTAATGAATTCAATCTTTTTCCTGCTGCTTACAAGAAGGACTTCAGTTTTATGATCAGCAAGTTTGAGACCTACACTTGCGATCCAGCCCCTTACTTTAGCGACCGCATCATTGCATGTTGTTTCTATATTTTCTATATATTTCCCTCTTACTACCAGGGCGATGTCATCAGCAAAACCAATAATTTCTGCGGTTTCTGGGAGCTCAAGTCTCAATATTTCGTCATACATAATATTCCATAGTATTGGGCCCAGTACCGAGCCCTGCGGGACCCCTGCTGTTACTTGATATGACTACGTGCCTCTGTCTGTGTAGTACAAAAGCACTCTCTATCAACGATTATTTCTACTAGATACTTTGGGCCATTTTTCCCATGAAGTGCTGCTAGTATAGTGTCCCAAGCCGCCGAGTTAAATGCATTTTTAACGTCTAATGTAAAAATGGCACAGTATTCTTTGTCTCCTTCGAGCCAACGGTCTCCTTTAATGGCATCCTTTGCTATGGCTATGACTGCTTCCACGACGTCTATTGTATGGGAAGCTCTGTCGTAAACCTGTTCTAGTGAAAATTTACCACACGTCCATCCAGTCTGCTTTAGAAGATCCTGTGCAGCTTCACAGTGGTTTAAATTCAGCTGTAGGACTTTCATCTTTTTTTAAGTTAGTATCCTCCTTCGGGCAGACATGTAGTGGGGGCATTTCGGTCCTCCAGTAGTATGGTTTGCGTCAATATTTTGGTGGTCATTTCTACAGTCTGCTTTAGAAGATCCTGTGCAGCTTCACAGTGGTTTAAATTCAGCTGTAGGACTTTCATCATTTTTTAACTTAGTATTCTCCTTCGGGCAGACATGTAGTGGGGGCATTTCGGTCCTCCCGTAGTATGGTTTGCGTCAATATTTTGGTCATTTCTACAAAGTAGACAGCGAGGGGCACCTTGACACGCTTTAGCAAGGTGGTCCTATCCACCACATTTGTAGCAGTGTTTAGACCAGTCTTTAGTGCTTCGACAGTTCCTGGTAACATGTCCAAAATCGAAGCATTTATAACATCTTCTGGGGGTAACTTTTTTGAGTAATCGGCACACTGTCCATCCAACTCGTAGTTTGCCCACCTCCTCAGCTTTACCGGCCTGCTTTTTGGTATTACAATTATAGCCGTCCTTGTACCTCCAGGGGCGCTTCTTATTGTTTTTATTGCCGATGGTTGTATTGCTCCAATTTGTTCTTTCCATGCTGTAATTATATCCTCCTTTGTAGTTATCTCGTCTAAGTATCTGAGTTCCAATGTGACTTCTTCTGTCAGTGTTTTGACCTCAATTTCTTCGGGCAGTATACTCTTGATGTTAGCTTGATGTACCATTGTTGCTTCCGTTGATCTTTTGAATTCAAGTAGAAGTTCACCTTTCTGTGTTTTTCTAATAGAGTGAACATCATCACCAACTGGTTTAAGTTCTGGGGCTCCTTTTACTTCCGGTCGAGGCGGCTTTACATGCTTTTTTATTTTTAGGACCCAGGCATTGTGCTCTTTGTTACCTTCAGCTTGTGCCTGAGACACTTCGGTGTTACCATTCATTCCGAGCTGCGAATCCAGGTTGATTGCCAATGCTTTCCTTGGTTCCTTAGATGATGCATTGTTTGATCGAATTGTCTTCGTCTTCTTAGGTGGAGTCTTTCTACTCCTTTCGATATCGTCTCTCAGTCTCTTGGATGAATCTGCTGTTTGCTGCAGCTGGATAGTTTGAGTACATCTATCGTTAGTTCTGATGTCTTTTTTTTGGCTTGAATTTTCTCTCACTACTTGTTTATAGAGTGACGTTATTGTAACTACGAGATCACGCATAGCTTGGTGGATGGACCTTCTTCCTCCACCCATCATTTCGTTGAGTTCAGATATTTTATCTCCGAGTTTGCTAAATATTTCTTTTCTCTCTTGTGGAGCAGTGTCAGTATTAAACTCTGGTAGAGACGAGCGGGATCTCTCGTTGCTCTGTATCTCATGTGATAGCATAGGTGAGCGGGTCAGTCTTGGTGCCCCCATGAAGGGGTTTTGCTTAGGACTATCAATCACTATCAGTGACTCCTTTGCACTTTCGGTGCCGGCTGGAGTAGTAGTGCCAGTGTGTGTGGGTGTTTTGGTTGACATATTCTTTGCAATTGGGTCCCAACTTAAAGCCGTTATCTTAATTTCGTAGTGTAGTTACCCTTATTGTGGTTCCATGATTATCTTTGCAATGCAGGGAGGTCATGGGAGGGTTGACACATAGCCTTATGAGCGCATGTGTTCAGAGACAAACCGGGAGCTCAGCAGAAGATATTCTTAACTGCCCCTATACCCCAACTTAACAGGACGAATCCAAGATCGTTCTTTAAGGCTTGCCAGGTTTTAACGGGACGGAGACAGACAAAGCATTAGCCTGAAAGCCGTCTGGGTCAGATTTCACTCCAGCCCATATTGGTAACAGAATAATTCATCCACCAGCCCATGTCATCATATCCAATCGTTTGCTCCAGTATACCATAATCAGAATCTTACTGGTATCGATCCTGATGCCTTTTCTTATAAGCTTCCTCCATTATTATATCATCATATCCAATCGTTAGCTGTTGTCCAGTATGCCGTAATCAGAATCTTACTGGTATCGATCCTGATGCCTTTTCTTATAAGCTTCCTTCATTATCATCTCTCGTATGCGGATTGTGATGCGACAGGCGTCCCTAACATGGTATACAGACGTTGCGCATTTTCAACTCCCTCGTTGGCGCATCAATTGCTCTCACATTGGAGGCAGACATTGTGCGCTTACGCGTCCCTCGATGCCATCCGGGGATGGTGGATGCTTAGTTAGAGCCGGCGTCTACTCGGCTCAGCTTAGGGGCTTCTCAGGGTTTCTGTGACCTTTTAAACCACACCCTCCGGCGCCTAGCTGGATTTTAGTCGCCTCTTACGACAGGCATGCCTTACCACGGGAATATTCTAACCCCTATCCCGCAGGGGTACTTTATATATATGAAAAATATAATATGTAATGATATATTATTTACATAATTAGTATACACAATATATATATATATAAAATATATATATATAGTTATATATATATAAATATATGTACATCAAGTAAAATTCATATATATGATGATATGATGTATACATATATATATTTTAATACATTGTATGCACTAAAAGCTCTTAAATTAGAACTATATATGTATGTATATATATATATGTATATATATATATATGTATATATATATGTAATCATATATATCATCATATATCATTTCATATATACAATTATATATAAATAAAGAGGTTTTCGAACAGAAGTGAAACAACAACAAAAATTTATTTTTTAAATTATTTTAAATAATTGAATTTTTGGCTGATCATACAGCTGTTTCGAGTATTGCCAAATACCCTGCATCAGTGGTCTTGGAAATAATTCTTTTATTTAATTATTCGGAAATAATTATTTTTGAGACTGCAAGTACCAGGAATCGAACTCGGGTCCTGCCAAATATGAAGCTCAAAATCAGCGCACCTTAACCAATTGATCCAAAGACGTACTTGAGTTTTTATGTTCGCATATTTTTGCTGGAGTTTTGTTACTTTTGCTATGAAAGTTTTTATTAACAATTTTACTTGCTGTATTTATTAGAACGAAATCATAAACCAGCTGTAGAATAATTGAATTAATTAATTAATTATATTTTTTATTTTTAATTGTTAAATTTCAAAACTATTCTATTATATATAAATATAAATTTGAACTAATATTTTTAACTTTCGAACAACAATGAGCGGGGAGTCTCGTCCTTTACAAACTTTGTGAACTAAGAATAAATCCACTTGCAAGAAAATAAGAGATAATAGGGAAAGTTGAAAAGATACAAATCATCATTAGTCGTTAGTCGTTTAAAATTAAATTTAATCTGAGCTGATCTCTTTACCTCTTCGAATATTCCTTCTGCATGTTTCGAATAAGGGAACGTTGGAATTTTTCAAAGCCTTAAATAGGGCGTACCACAAGTATGATTAAAAAACGCTGTGTCATTTTTGGTAAAAACTTTTACAAAATTGCAAGGTAACACTTAGATTAAATAGAAATCTCAGGGAAAATTCTAAGAGACATAATTTAAAAAGTTGTTTATAAAACAATCATTGATATGTATTTATTTTTACCTAAAGATCCTAAAGAAAAATTCAATACTTTGTTAGTTCAGTTTAGGTTTATATACCTTATATATGAAGAATTCAAAAAAAAAATCATTTCGCATTTTTATTCGAAATCGCAAACATCATAAGACTCATTAATGTTTCTAAAATGTTGGCATCAAAATAACTATCATTATTATAGAAAAATTTAGTTATATGTATATTTCTATTAGACACACACTTTCTTGGTTTATGGAAACAATTTATAGGCGGCGCCACCACACTAATTAGTTGCTTTACTTAGAAAATCAAAATTATTGCAAGGCATTGATTCTAAAATATTGTATGAACACTGAATTGTGAAATATACTCATAATATATACGTACATATATAATACATAAGTACACATAAATAACAATTTGGGTATTACTTTTCTACACAATAAACTGCATGTATTCAGAAACACAATGGTTATCTAACAAAATAAGTTATCAAACACAGATATATTGTATTAAAATTATATTTTACCGATCTAGCCAACTGCGTATGCAAGGTAGATGAAATACATGTCCACAAGTTGTACGGTATATATCTACGCCATTACGGAATTTTTCATGGCAAATAACACAACTCATATATTCTTCGTGTATTTTATTGACAATTTTTCACTGATCACACTTCTAAAAACTGATCAGTTCTTCTATACATTAGAACTCCGCGCAGTACCAGATCTAATAAAGCAATAGGACACGACTTTGCTCACTCACAAGTTGCCTCCACTCAGGGACAAGCTGGCAAGCTGGCTGCCTCACACACAATGTGCTATGCGAAATAACTTCGGCACAAACACCGAATTGGTGTGCGAGTTTTATTTCACTCCACCACATTCGTGTGAAATGTGCGTTTTGTTTGTGCACACAAGATGTGCACTTAAGATGTGCACAAAAATTTTCGCGCACCACATTTGTGGTGTGAAATGTTATTTAGAACCGCACAACATTTGTGCGTGGTGTTTTGTAGTTTTGTGCACAGCACAGTGTTTTTCTGAACCCTGTATATAAGTTAATAATCAATATTTGTTATTGCAGCTGAAAAATGAGAATTTTGAAAAAATGTTCTATCCATATTGCCATCATTTAAGGTACCACATCCGCATCTTACTTCATCAATTGCAATTCTTGAATGCATATTGAATTGCTCTTTTTTGTTTTTATCAATTTTTTGTTTATTGTCATCTCTTGTTATTCTCCAAATTTTTAGATGTGATCTATATGCTATATGGAGACAACACTCAAACAATTTTATTCATGCGTGTAAAGTTGATATCCTATATCCCAAATTTTTGAAATTAATTGGCCTTTCTTCAATTCCTTCCTTCAGTTTGTTTCACACCACATAAATAACTACTTCTACAGTATTTGCCAATTTGTGCAGCCAATTTTTTTTTAAACTATTAGTACTGTAATAATGGAAATTTTGTACAAATTTCCAACTTATGTGTAAACATAACAACAAACAAACAAACTACCTGGAAGAATAGGCAAAAAATTAAAATCACTGAATTGCAAATATTTTATTGATATTACCTCAACTTATCGCGGCTGACCCACAATAATGATTCCAACAGACCCCTGTTATTGTGTTAAATGCTGAATATGAAGCTAAAATTACGAGAAATATAAGAAATAATTATAAGATTATTA
>NC_051846.1:100093953-100128750 GCF_002237135.1 Teleopsis dalmanni | reverse complement strand
GTGATAAATGAAGTTTGATTTGATTAACTTCCTTTTGTAATTGTGTTGGTGTCAATAACAATGGATTCACTTTTCCATGATGAGTATCAGTTAGAGCATCTATAATAGCAGATTGTATCTTCTGAAGATTATGTGCTACCAGGGTTAATTGAATGGCTCCTGCATTGAAAACTTGATAGAGCCGTAATTGATTTACCTCTCTATTTGTATCTTTTATTGAATTTATCAATGCCTTTATTTCATTGTCAATGTGGTCAAAACCTTCTTGAACTGCTATTTTATCTTTCTTCATTATGTTGATTGTTGAATCGACAACTGATGTCTGATTCTTAAATAGCGTCAATAATTGTATTTCATTTTGTTTCACTTCTGTAATTATATTTGACATTCCTTTGGCATATTCTGAATCTAATACTCCAAACAGTGAATGTGCAATATTGCCTACAAGGTCAATTGCTCCTCTTTTGAAGAGATGATCATGAAGTAATTTACCATCGAGTTGTAGTTCGGATTCAATATGTTTAAAGTGATTAACTGTATTCGCACATGATGCGTTTGGTTTCATTTGTTGACAAGCTTGATGTAGCGACATTATTCTTGTGTTTAGAGCTGCTGCTTCCGTCCAATAAAGACTTAAGTCGTAATAAACTAATAGATTCCATTCAGTGGTTGATATGGCAGTTGTGCCCAGATTTTCAAAGTGAATACCCAATTTTGTGCCAAACCTTTTATTGTCAATTGGAGATCCTATTACTATTGGCAATATCAGTAATAGTGTAAGTAATACAGAACAGTACAAATTGGTTGGCAGTTTTCTACGTTTTGTCTTGGGCTCTTCATACGACTCTTTTCTATTTTTCATAATTAAATTGTCAGGAGGTACTTCGTGATCAGCTTCAGCCATTGTTGGTTGATCATCTGTATTTACAGGCAGTATAGCTAATCGATGAATTGGGCGTTTAAATATGCCTGCCGATGTTTTAACATCAGCTATTCGGATATGTCCATCTGTACCCTTGTACTCATGTACAATTCGTCCCAAAGGCCACTGCATCACTGGGACGTTATCTTCTTTGTTATAACCATGTCTCCTAACTGTTTGTTGGCAGATTGTGTTTTCCATTTGTTACGTTGTTGCAGTTCCATCAAATATTCGTTAGACCAGCGTTTCCAGAAATTATGTTTTAACTGGGAAACTAGGTTCCAACGTGACAATAACGTGTGTTTTCCTGGTTTCGATCGGCTGTCTACATGAGTTGTAAGAGCTTAACCAATTAATAAGTGTCCTGGAGTTAATGCTGTCAAATCAGTTGGATCATTGGACATTGGAGTCAATGGTCGTGAATTTAATATCGCTTCAATTTCCACCACTACTGTTTCGAGTTCTTCATACGTCAATGATGCTGTTGAAACGCTGCGTAGTAACAAATATTTTGCGGACTTTACGGATGCTTCCCATAAACCGCCAAAGTGTGGAGCCCTTGGTGCAATAAAATGAAAATTTATTCCTGTGGTTCTGCAGGCAGAGATTATTGCTTCTTGTCCTTCATTAGAATAAATGCTTTCTTCTAATTCTGCTAACTGGTTTTTGGCGCCTACGAAGTTTGTTGCGTTATCACTGTAAATATTCAAACAACACCCTCATCGACTTATAAATCGTTCTAATGCTCCAATGAAAGCATTTGTTGATAAGTCGGTCACTAATTCCAGATGTACCGCCTTTGTAGAAAAGCAACAAAAGACAGCAATATATGCCTTTGTTGGCTTTTTGCCTCTCACCTTGTAGTGGATCCAAAATGATCCGCAATAATCTACACCAGCATTAATGAAAGGTCTTGCAGGAGTTAATCTTGATTCTGGTAGATCCCCCATAATTTGTTGGCATAATTGTCGGACTGTACTCAATAGTGCATGCGGGCCACAGTGTTTGTTTTCTTCATGGAACATCACGAATAATAATTTTGCCAATGGATCATTGTATGGGATCAGCATTGGGTGTTTAGAATCGTATGGTAATGATGAGGCTTCGAAGCGTCCTCCTACTCTAAGAACATTTGCATTATCAATGAATGGAGATAAACTACTGATTGAACTAGATTTATCAACATGACCTTGTTTTTTCAGTTGTTTGATTTCTTGGTCAAAATCAGTACCTTGACTGTGACATATTATAGTTATTAATGCTGCATCCAATTCGTTGGCACTAAGTACTATATGTGTGGCACGTGACTCCTTTGATTTTCTTGCGTTGTTAGTGAATCTAAGAACATATGCTACTATCTTTTGTAACGTCTTAAATAAATTCTTGTGCTGAATCCTCCATATGAAATCTGCGTCATTGCTTTGAGTTGCTACAGCTACAACCTTCTTCTTCTCCAGATCGACTGGAACTTGTAATGATGATGAAAACCTTGGTGGCCATACTTCCTGCCTTCCATGCAAAAAGAACGGTCCTTGAAACCAAAGTGCACATGTTGACAACGCCCTTGCTGAAAGTCCTCTGGATAACACATCAGCTGGGTTGTCCTTTGACCTAACATGTCGCCACTGCGGACACAGAGTTGAAGTTTGAGTTCTTGCCACCCTGTTAGCTACAAATGTTTGAAATGATGAGGACTGTGAGTTGATCCAAGACAACACAATTTCTGAATCAGTCCACAAAAATACCGGCTGGTCCTTCTCTTGAAGATCGCTTTTCCCTCTTGCTGAGAGTTCCGCTGCTAAGACTGCCACACATAGCTCTAGTCGCGGTAGCGTTTGTATTTTGAGTGGTGCTACTCTTGACTTTGCACATAATAGTCGCACTATTATTCTACCATTCCTTAAAATTGCTCTGACATATGCTGCAGCACCAAATGCCTTTTCAGATGCGTCAGCAAAAATATGTAGCTGTGTTGATGATGGAACTTCGCCTCTGAAGATATGTCTTGCCACCTGAAGATTTTCAAGAGTACTTAAGTTTTCTCTAAATGTTGACCATGTTGTACGAAGATCTGTAGGAAGTGGTTCATCCCAAGATAATTTCAACTGCCATAAGTGTTGTATGAAAATCTTTGCTTTGATTATTACTGGCGCTAATAAACCAAGTGGGTCGAACAGTCTAGCTAAATCAGAACTAACGACTCTCTTCGTGATTATACCTTCAGTAACCATTTTGACCTTAATCCCAAATAAATCCGCCTTGGGCAACCAAAATAATCCCAGCGTTTTGATTGATTCGTTATTATCGAAATCTAGATTTACCTCTTGATCATCTTGAGAAATGTTTTTCAAAAGTTGAGGATGGTTTGCACTCCATTTCCGAAGACAAAAATGATGCTTCTTCAAAATATGAATTAGTTGTCTTTGAGCTTCAATAGCCGTAATTAAACTATCTGATCCACCGAGCCCATCGTCAACGTAGAAATTGTCACACAGGATTTGAGCTCCCAATCGATAATTCACCTTGTTTTCTGATGCTATCTTTTGCAGACATCTTGTTGCTAGGTAAGGAGCTGCTCGAGTCCCATATGTAATTGTGTTTAGCTGATAATAACGAATCGTTGAATTTGGACTGCTTCTCCAAATGATAAGTTGATAGCGTCGATCTTCAGAATTTATCAAAACTTGACGATACATTTTCTCGATATCTGTGGTAAAAACAAACCGTGGTCGCCTAAAACGGAGCAGAATTGAAAAGAGTTCACTTTGAACTGTCGGTCCGTTATACATTAAATCATTCAACGAGTGTCCAGATGTAGTTTTGGCTGATGCGTCAAACACCACTCGAAGTTTAGTAGTTGTAATATCTGGTTTTAGTACGCAATGATGAGGAATGAAATATCTTGGAGTCAACATGGAATCCAAGTTTACTTCAGTCATGTGACCCAATCGCTCATACTCTTCCATAAACTGGACATATTGTTTCCGCAAAACATCATTTTTTGCTAGTCGTCGTTCAAGACTGATGAACCTTCTCCAAGCTGTTTCTTGAGATTCCCCTAACGTCAATGAGTTTTCCAGAAACGGCAACCTTACCACAAAACGTCATTCTTTATTTGTATGGACGTTCTGCACAAAATGAGATTCGCATAATTTTTCTTCTTTGGATAATGTCCTTTCTGTTGTATTCACCTCGTCCATTCGCCATAATAATACCTCCGCCCCACCGCCAAAAACTGCACATAAAACGTTTGATGTGTCTGTATTTGATGCAACCTTGCCACTGACAATCCAGCCAAGTGTAGAATTTTGCAAGACTGGAAGCCCAGGAGCAAGCGTTAATTTACCTTTCTTTAACAGACTAAAATAGAACTCCGCACCGATTAAAATATCAATTTTCCCTTATTGGAAAAATGTTGGATCTGCTAACTGAATGCTGTTCGGGACCTTCCATTTGGAAATATCGTAGCTGCAACTTGGTTGAGGTGGAACTATATTTGGAAGCACAAACGCTTCGACTTCTGTAGTAAACCTTGAGTTAAGTGATTGCAATTTGATGTTAACTCGCTGCGTTGAATTTTTTTGCACCTTTCCTATACCTTCTATGCACAATAACGATTTTGTTTTTGATATATTGAGCCTTTTGACAAGACGCTCAGAGACTATGTTCACTTGCGAACCAGAGTCTAGTAATGCTCGGACTTCACTTGTATTTCCATTAGATGCAGTTATTTTGACTCTTGCAGTTGGCAAGGGACCATAATCACGATGACCTGTGGATGTGTTTGCTGTCGCTGTGGTAACTGCGGTGTTGTACCCACTTGAGCTAGGTTGAATCAAAGAATCTATAGTACAAAGAAGTGCCACGCTCATACAAACGAAATACCCACTTTATTTTGCTGGTGGATTTATAATAAATCCACCCAACCTCATGCAACAATGTTTGATCGAGTCACAACTAGTATGATGTTCAGTTCAAACTCATTGCAACCCACAATTGTTTTTATACGTCTGTTTCTTTTGCCTTTCTTGTTTTTATTTGTCTATTTTATTAATATGTATACATTGATTAGTAACGAAGTGAATGGTAAAGAAATCCCTCAAATAATTTTTCGATATACTTTGTTGCTTTATTTTCTTGTACTGAAAAGGCTCATATCATAGGAGTAAAGAGTAATAGAATATATTCTTTTTTTATTGCAAAAAATGATGCACTACAAAAACTATTATGTATGTACAAATGTGATATTGGAGACATTAAGTCTGCAGTATATTAATATGTATGTTTTTATTTGACATTTGTGCATATATTTTACCTCAAATGGAACTACTTCTTAGTAGTTTGAATTTTTGGGGACTTTTTGTAATTATTTTAAAAAATATTTGCAAGATTCATATAAAAGTTTTTGAAAAGTATTTAAAAAAAAATAAAAATATTAGAAATGTAAGAAAAATTTTAATGCAAAAATGTGTAGAAGTCACTAAAACCACTATTAATCCCTCCTGGTTTGAGGAAACGCATGAATGCTATTTACACCGGATTAAAATGTTAAAATTGGTGTTTACGATATTGGAAACATTGCGCATGGACAACATTTAAGAATAAAGCTTCATAGAATGAAAAAAATCAGATTTGAGACATAAATAAATTTGTAATGTGTTTTTACACTACAATTCATACCAATAGCAAACAGGGAATTTTGTTTTTGTTTTATACTATTAAATTAAAAAAATTATCAAATGTACACAATTTTGATTTCGTCACTGAAATGCTGTTTGATCGCTTGAACATTTTACAGCGAACAAACACACAAACATGCGTATAATGTAATACAGAGGGTTGCATGTATGATTGCATACGTATGCAGTCGGGCTTTTGTCAGCCTTACTTGACTCACATATAGGTTTGAACTGAACATCATACCAGTTGTGACTCGATCAAACATTGTTGCATGAGGTTGGGTGGATTTATTATAAATCCACCAGCAAAATAAAGTGGATATTTCGTTTGTATGAGCGTGGCACTTCTTTGTACTATAGATTCTTTGGTTGAATGTTTTGTTTTGTTTGATTGTTAACTTCCAAATGTAACAACGTGTTATGCTTTTTATTACTTTTGGTACAACTTCTTGATGAACATTTGTTCACCACATGATCATTTCTGAAACAGGTAAAACATAGCTGTTGATTTTTCACCCAATCCAATCATTGAGATGGTGAAAATTGCAAGAATTTACGTCAATGATACAGTGGGTGCCTGTCTACATTGCACAGTTTGCAATTGTTGTTTCCTTTAGAAACTGTTACAGCCGATGACACTGAGTTATTTCGATTTGCTTTAATGTTTATAGCCACCTTATCTTTTTGTTCTACAACTTCCATCAGTTGGAACTGTAGTTCTAAAAAGGCTAAAAATTCCTGAATGTTTTGTATCTCTTTTGGTTTTGCCAGAGATTGCCCATATCTAATGAGCATCGCCCGATCGAGTTTTTTAGTTAGTACCTGTAACAAAATTGGGTCCCAAAATGTCGTTTGAACGCCAAGATTGTTTAGTGCTAATAGACCCTCTTTCGTTGTGTCATGTAAATTTTTAACTGCTGCCACAGTTGATGTGCCTGATGGCTGATTTAGAAGTTCATCGATTAACGTGGACGCCAAGACCCTTTTATTATTATAACGGTCTTGCAGTAATGTCCAAGCTGCCGAATAATTGTCCTCCGTTAATCTGAAATGACTTATCAATTTTTCAGCTTCACCTGTCACATGTGATTTCAAGTACCACATTTTTTGAGCAGCTGGTAGTGGCTGATTGTCTACCATTTGTGTAAACAAGTCAAAAAATTGCCTCCATTTTAAGTAATTCCCATTAAAACTTGGGATTGTTACCTTTGGTAATGGCAGTGAGGACCGCATGTTTGGTTCTGCTACTGTTGCTTGTTTCTGTTGTAATTGATCCAATTTTATGGACAACTCTATCAAACATTGTTGTACCAAATCTTCAATTTGGTAATACTCATCTTGATTGAATCCTGACATCAGTGGATTTTCAAAGTTTTCCCAGAGTTCATCATGCAAACATTCCAATTGGTTCCAATGTTGCATGATTGTGTTTGATTTAGTTTCGTAATATTGAAGTGGTTGAATGCCTTCGCTCTCTGACAAACTCTCTACTAATCTTTTTAGAGCTGCCATTCGAGCAGATATTTTTCTTATCAAACCATTTGTCGTAGCCACTAGTAGCGGCTGTGAAGCCTTTTGGTTACTAGCAGCTTCACCAAAGTTGTCTGCTGCTTTGATCCGAAGGGCTTCTGTCTGGAATGTTTCACTGTATTCATTTGTTAGTTCTCTTATTTTCTCGTAATAGGAAGATGTAAAATATTTCATCATCTGTCGGTTGATCGATGAGAGTTCTGAGCATTGTGTCAGTTTGTTCAAACTGCTTCCAAGCAACATCAAGCCGACGAAATCTTTCACCGTAGTATGCTGACGTTTGCTTGCGTTCAGCCGAATCCTTTTTGAAGTTCCTGATGATTCGCTGAATCTCTTCGCCCTTTTCTTTTTGGGCATCTATGAGTTCATTAAGAGTTGTCATTGATGATTTGTAGTTCTTGCCAAATGTGCTTAAAAATGTTCTTCGAATGCTGAATGCTGAAACTTAACCGCTGACTGTTGATTGTTGACTGTTGCTGCGTCAACCAGTCCTGTGCTGCTGTGGCATTTCTTATTGTTTTGATCGCCGAGGGATGTATTTCGCCTATTTGGTTTTTTCATGCATCAATTATTTCTTCTTCTGTCGTTATTTCGTCCAGGTATCGTAGTTCAAAGGTAGCTTCTTCCGTTAGCGTTTTGACCTCTATTTCCTCAGGTAGTATACTCTTGATGTGGTCTTGGTGGACACTTGTTATTGTTTCTGCTGATCTTTTGAATTCAAGCAGAAGTTCCCCTTTTTGTGTTTTCCTGATAGAGTGAACATCATTACCGACTGCTTTAAGCTCTGGAGCTCCTTTTACTTTCCGGAGTATGTCCGCAAAGGAAAGTTTCTAAGACGGTTTAATGATCACTACATCCGGTCGAGGTAGTTTCACGCGTTTTTTTGTTTGTAAAACCCAAGCGTGTCGTTTGTTGTTGTCTTCAATTGGTGCTTGAGGTACATCAGCGTTGCCGTTCGTCCCGGCCACCGTATCTAAGTTGCTTTCCAATGCTTTCCTTGGCTCCTTAGACTTAGTATTATTTGCCCCCACGGGTCGATTTGTTTTCGTCTTCTTAGGCGGTGTCTTCCTACTTTTTTCGATTTCTTCTCTTAACCGTTTGGATATAACTGGTGTTTGCTGCGGCTGAATTGTTTGGGTACCTCTATCGTTGGTTTTAGCGGTGATAGTTTTATTTGGTGTCTCTTCGGCAGTTCTTTTATAGAGCGATGATATCATTGCAACAAGATCACGCATTGCTTGGTGGATGGACCTTCTTCCTCCACCCATCATCTCATTTAGCTCGGATATTTTGTCCCCGAGTTTAATGAACGCTTCCCTTTTCACTTTTGGAACACTGTTCCCATTAAGCTCCGGAGGGGATGAGCGAGCTCTCTCGTTATTTTGCCTCTCTTGTGATAGCACAGGTGAGTGTGTTAGTCTCGGCGCCCTCATGAAGGGGTTTTGGCTGGGACTGACTATCCGTGACTCCTTTGCACTTTCGGTGCTGGCTGGTGTATTAACGCCAGACTGTATTGGTGTTTTTGTAGTTGTGAACATTTTTCTTTGCAATTGGGTCCCAACTTAAAGCCGTTATCTTGGTTTCGTTGTGTAGTTACCCTTATTGTGGTTCCATGATTATCTTTGCAATGCAGGGAGGTCATGCGAGGGTTGACACATAGCCTTATGAGCGCATGTGTTCAGAGCCAAACCGGGAGCTAAGCAGAAGATATTCTTAACTGCCCTACACCCCAACTTAACAGGACGAATCCAAGATCGTTCTTTAAGGCTTGCCAGGTTTTAACGGGACGGAGGCAGATGAAGCATTAGCCTGAAAGCCGTCTGGACCAGATTTCACTCTAGCCCATATTGGTAACAGAATACATCATCCACCAGCCCAAGTCATCATATCCAATCGTTTGCTCCAGTATACCATAATCAGAATCTTACTGGTATCGATCCTGATGCCTTTTCTTATAGGCTTTCTCCATTATCATGTCATCATGTCCAATCGTTTGCTGTTGTCCAGTATGCCGTAATCAGAATCTTACTGGTATCGATCCTGATGCCTTTTCTTATAAGCTTCCTCCATTATCATCTCTCGTATGTGAATTGTGATGCGACAGTCGTCCCTAACATGATATACAGACGCTGCGCATTTCCGACTCCCTCGCACAGTGCAGTGTGTGATTTTGTGCACCACATTTCGAATTCCGCTTATATATAACTTTTATCTAATACAGCATTCGTTCTCTAGTGGATATCACATAAATACCATATATTTTGAAGAGCTTCTTAAAAAACAGGGAAAATTTACTTGAAAAACTACTGTAGAGTATATGCACTGAAGATATACTTTGTTATGAACAGCAACATGGAATGTGCTTAGCTAGCATATTTATGTCGCTTATCGCCCAAGCAACAATATCGCTTGCGCAACAAAGTTATGTTATTAGATACATACCCATGCATGCATGCTACTCCATAAACAACAATTTTTTAATGCTTATATTTTAATGCTTACGTAGACATATGTGCGGTTTTGCACAATACATTTTAAGGTAGTCTTAAGATTGTAATTTTCAGTAATAAAATAAAGATCTAACCATAAACTTGTGTACTATTACTTTCGCAAGTATAACATGGCGACCCTGCCAGCCTGTGTCTTCACTAAAATAAAAATTAATAAAATTGAATATTGAAAATTAAATTATTTATTTTAAAAAAATATATGTGCATTCTTATTATATACAAATATAATTTGAAAATAGTACGCAAATGTATATAAGCAAAAACTTAAGTGCGAAAATATTTCTATGTGCAAATAGAATAAAGAGGTGACAACACAAAAAGTTATAAGAGAAAAAAAAAAACTATTTAAAATTTGAGACTAATAACACGGAAAAGTAAACATTAAAGTTAATATGTTACCTTAACTAATATTGAAAAAAAAAAATAGTGTAATTTTTAAGGATTTAATTTTACATAATAAAAACAATGAGGCAAAACGGAATATAGTGTGATTTTTAACAATTTAATAATTGTGTATTTAATTTTGTATAATAAAAACAATAAATATATATATAAAAATAATAAAATATTAAAATATTTTATTACCAAAATTTGTTGAAAAAATAACCATGAAAACAGAATTTTCAATAATAACATGGTGCTCGACTTATAGTACAATATACAAAAAAAAAAAAAAATATCCTTATATGAAGTCGTGCGGAAATACATCGATTATTTTATACAATGTGCAGTCGCTGTTATTTAATACACATTACAAAAAGCAAGCAATGTGAAATATATACAAAACTCATTACGATCATTATGTTCAGCATGAAAACACAGGAAAGCATAAAAAACACCGCAGACTGAAGCTTGATAAAAAAGGAGCGTGTTAAAGTTAAAGAATAAAATTTACGTTGAGTGGGAATACATGGGCAATAAAGCGGTGCCGCAGTGATCAGAGATGGGTGGTGCAAAAATAATAGGTATGAGATGTAACCTATATTATATTATATATATTACATAAAAATATTATATATATTATAAAAAATAATAAGAAAAAAAAAAACCAAATAACACAAATATAAATTAAAAAATAATCATATTTTGCAGTAATTTGCTAAAAAATTAATTTCATTTTTTTAAATAAATTTATTCTATATTTATATTAATAAATTGGTATTACGACCGATATTTAATTAGTTTTTTATATATATACCGGGCTTAGGTCGTTTATTTAACACATAGGTTTATAAAAATGTTTTTTTAAAACAATTAAAAAATTTTTACACTTTTTTCCAACTGTGTTAAATGTTTAAATTTATTTAATTTTTATACAAAAATTATATTAATACAAATATTTCGGTCTACATCGTAGACCATCTTCAGTGTATATAAAAGATTACATATTTAATTATATGTAAATAAACATATAAACATACAATCAAAACAAAAAACCAAAAATGACAAACATTGTTGTCTCTTTCAATGTTTGACATTTTTTAACATTTAAATTTATTTGAACAAAAGCAAAACGTTAATTTAAAAAAAAACAATAAAATTTAAAATTAAAATCAAAAATAAATATACGAAAATATTTTTTAATTGGTAACAATGGAAGATAAATTAAACTTTTTATATAAAACTATAAATTTATATTAAATTTTTTTTTTTATTTTAATTATGGTTAATCAGAGACCTGTAAATTTGTGCAAGACCCTCTGTGTCTTTTTTGTAGTTTAGTCTCTGATTGTCTGGAACTTCAATAATATGTAACATTTCAAGCATTAACCTACGTCTGTAATTAGGGTCTTTGTTGATGATCTGTACTTCTTCAAAATTTGGAGTATGGTTCATCATAGAGCAATGGGTTGCTAATGCTGTCTTTTGGTCAACGGGAGTTGTTCTGCTCTTTATGTCGTGTCTGTGGCCAGCGATTCTCGTCTTGAGTTTATTTTTTGTTGTACCAACATATACCTGGTGGCATACGTTAGACCCGTCACCTCCACATGGAATTTTGTATACGACATCATGCTCATCTAATTTGTCTATTGGACTTTTTGTTTTATTAAAGAAGCGATTTTTTAGCGTGTTTCTCGCTTTGAAAGCCAAAGTGTGCGTGTCGTCATTATAGCATTTAGATTTGCTAAAATTTTCCGAAAACCCAGGGATATACGTCATAGGGAGATACATTTTTGGTTGGGGATCGGATATTTTCTTACGCACTATATTCACTTGTTTTAGAAGAGAAACAATTTTATATTAATATATATTGTAAAAATTGTAATTTCTTTGAATAACTTGCACTTAAAAAAAAATGTGTGGCAGCAAGGCCAAATTTAATAGGCCACAGGCCAATGTAATAAATGAAGTTGATATAACGGAAGTTCAACAAAATATTACCATGTATATTGTAATAATTATTATAATTATGTTATTAAATTTGTTCATTAAATTATATCTGATGCACAGAAGAACAATAAAGAAAAAATACATGAGATCTGTTGCACAAAATTTGGATAAAATTTAAAAAAAAACAAAATCTGAAAACACAAATTTTAAAATACATGTATACCAACTGACATAAATGGACAAATGGACTGTCATTGAAAAGCAATTAAAACAAGAAAGAGACAATTTTAGTAGATCATTTAAATGTGTTTATAGAAACACTACAATTAAAAAAGAAACTGTAAAAAAGCATTTAATTATCTTGGTAGACAGTTTAGAAAAAGTTAAAACAATTGTCAGGGTATACAATACAAAATTGACAAAAGATCATGACAACTTTGCAAGGTCAGTATATTGGGAGCTTAGGGATAAACTACTAAAAGTTTACTCTAAATATAATATAGAAGAGGATATCCCACACTGTTTAGACAACCCGATACGAATTGATATCAACAAATTATTCGTAGCGGAGTTATCAGAGTTAAAAGAATTAGTTGTTTTGCCTCCTATATCTGAAAATATTACCGATACAGTCATGTCGCAGACTATGATTGAGTTTTTAAATACAGCAGCCAGACTCATACCTGAGTTTGATGGCAAAGCTGAAAATCTCAGAACTTTCATAGATGCATTGCGACTAGTTCAGTCATTAATGTCTGTAGAAAATATAGTTTTCACATGAAATAAAATACAACTGTATGCTGCGAGTGTGCATTTATTACTACTTTTAACAAAAAAGAATAATTCAATAGTAAGTATAAAGTTAAAGAAAAAAGAGATTAAAATATTAATTCATGATAAGAGATATTTATGATATTAAGAGACATTTTTTACATCCTGGGACCCGGCGAATCGCATATTAATTCAAGCGGATATAGTAGTTGGAGAGGTCTTCTCATAATTTTCTGGTCTTTGAGTCTGACATCGCACGCTCTGGCACGCCCATCTCGTCCAATGTAAGTAGCTACCACCACTGCCATTCGCCAAAGAAGTCTTGATTGATGTTCATCTTTGACCAATACTACATCGACAATATTTATAGATTTTGTTGGTTTAGACTTATTAAGATGAATTGAGCGTAATTGAGTTAAGTATTCGTCCTGCCATCGTTTTAAGTAACGCTTTAAAATATAAGTTCGTGATTGCCACATTTTTGCTATAGTGATGCCGTCAGACAAGAAATTTTCTTTGCTTAACACACCACATTCTCCCAAAAAATGTGCAGGTGTTAACGGCGCCAAATCGTTACAGTCAGTAGTAATATAGGTGAGTGGTCTTTGATTTACTACACTTTCTACTTCTGTTAGTAAAGTATCCATTTTATAAAAAGTCAGCCTTGCTTTCCCAATTGCTGCCTTTAAACAGTTTTTTACAGTTCGTACAAGCCGCTCCCAAAATCCACCCCACCACGCTGCACGTTCTGGAATAAACTTCCACTTAATGCCATTGGCTACAGCAAAATGGTTGATTTTGGTTTTCTCCATTAGTTGTTAGTTGTTTGCACTTCCATACAAAGTTTTCGCATTGTCTGATATAATAATAGAGGGGGTACCACGCCTTGCAATAAATTTTCTTAGTGCGTTTATACAGCTTTCAACAGTTAAATCTGCTACCAGCTCCAAATGGATTCCTCTAGTTGCTGCACAGGTAAACAACATTACATACGCTTTTTTAAAACCATTTTTGTTGTCAGTAGAAGTTATATATAATGGACCAGCAAAGTCTATGCCAGTGGTTTCAAATGGTTTGGATACAGTGACAGTTTGGATACAGCATCAGTGACCAGATGCAGTTTTCCCATGCAGCCTTTTGCAAATTATACACCGCTGTACAACGCTTTTAATAAGTTGCCGGCCTTTAACAACCCAAAATCGCTTTCGAATCTTAGCTAAGGTAGCATTAATTCCACTGTGCATAAACTTTTGGTGCGCTTCCGAAACAATCAACTTAGATAAATATGACTCCTTTGGTAATATAATTGGATTGCTTAGATTTTCATACTCAGTCGTTGGTAAACGACAAGAAAGTCGCAGTAACCCATCTATTAAAACGGGATTCAATTGTAAATTTTTTGATTCCGCTCCAATTTTTTGTCCTTTCTTCAACGATATTATTTCTGACAAAAAATACTCACTTTGTGCACACCCAATCCAATAAACTTCCGCTTTATTTAATTCTTCTAGAGTCAAATCATCAATCTTCTCCAATTCAGTATTGATAGATTGCTGAATTCCTTTATTTTTTATATTCCTTAAAAATCGAAATACGTATGCGGTAACTCTTAACATTTTCCGTAAATTACTAAACTTTTATATATCAAATATAGTTTCCTTAGATATACTGCAAACATTCTCTTCTTGAACATTCTCTCCATTCGTTGCTTTCCATGATAAGCCATGATGGACCCCATTTCCATAATTCTGACTGCATCAATTGTTTGGCTTTTATACCACGAGTTAACAGATCTGCTGGATTACATTTGCCATCACAATGACGCCAGTCATATACATTTGTTAGTTTGTTAATTTCGCTTACTTTTGAGCTGATATTCTGTTTTACTTGTTTACCTTCTCCAGTTATCCATTGCAGAGCTATATTTGAATCTGTCGACATGTTAATAGAAGAAAAATTTATGTTTAACTCAAGCTTTAAAAAATTTACTAATCTGGCTGCAATAAGCGCGGCTGTTAGCTCTAACTTTGGTAAAGTGAGTTCGCTTTTATTTTTATTTTTAATAGGACTTACTCTGTTTTTAGAACATATAAGGCTTGTAAATAATTTGCCACTAGACAAAATTTCTCGTAGGTATGCAACAGCTCCGTATGCAATCGGGCTCGCATCTGCAAATACATGTAGTTGAATTGTTGACAAATTGGATCTTACCAGGCATCGACTAATAGTAAAATATTTTAAATTATGTAAATCATCACACCATTTATTAAAATCATCCGCTAAGCTTTCAGGCAAGGTAGAGTCCCAGTCTAAATTTTCTTTCCATATCCTCTGCAATAGTGTTTTGATTTTTACAGTAAACGGACCTAAAAATCCTAAGGGATCATAAACTCCAGCCATAATCTTTAATACATTGCGTTTAGTGGGTCTTAAATTCCGAGAAATCTCTATACAGTGATCTAAATTTATAAATAAATTATCTTCATAAATGTTCCATAAAACGCCAAGCACCTTTTGTATCGGATGCTGCTCTTCATTATTTTCTTCAAATTTTCGTCGTAAGTCTTCGCTGTTGGAGGTCCATTTCCGCAAATTAAAACCTCCTATTTTCATTATTTTCGTTGCAATGAGGTATAAATATTCAGCTTCTTGAACAGTTGATATACTAATTATTAAGTCGTCTACGTAAAATGAGTTTTTTAGTTTGTCACATATTAAACCATATTGCTCAACATTGCCTTGCAGATGTTGCTGCATTGTCGACGCTAACAAGAAAGGACTAGCTGTTACACCAAAAGTTACCCTTGCCATTCGATAAATTGCAATTTCCGCTGGTTTGTTATCATCTCTTAAATTTTCATACCAGAGGAAACGATGACTATCTCTATCATTCTGATTTAATGTAATTTGTAAAAATGCTTTTTCTATATCTGCACTCATTGCAATTTTGTGACAACGAAATCTTAGCAATATCGAAGTTAAATCTGCCAATAAGTTCTTACCTAAATCAAGCATATCATTAAGTGATGCCATTCCTGGGTCACTTGAAGAGGCGTTGAACACAATGCGCATTTTTGTTGTAATTTTATCTTCTCTGTACACTGGACGATGCGGCATGTAATATGTTCTCTCATTACTATGGCTATCTGGTACTTCCTCTGCTATTCCAGACTTAATTAGTTCGCGCATTCCAGTGTCGTATTCGATTAGTTTATTATGATCTTTAAATAATTTAGAACTAAGAGTTTTGAGTCGATTTAGAGCATTATTTTTATTATTATGAAGGTAGACATCCTTATCATATTTCCATGGTAGGCTTACAGTATAACGTCCATTAATTTTCGCTAAATTTACTTTTTTAAGAGGTTTTGTACATTCGGGGTATGATTTAATACCAACGGATTCTAAATCCCAAAATTTAGAAACGTCAAAATCGTTTGAATCTTCGATAACATTCAATACATATTCGCGTTTGAGTTTGATTATCTGAACAGCCTTGAATTGTCCAACCGAAAAATGTTTCAACTGCAACCAAATTCTCAGTAATATATTCACAATTATCAGAGTTAAATTGCCAATAATTGTCTTGGCCAATTAATAAATTAATACCAGTCATTTGTTTTACATTTGTGACTACATTTTCAGCCATGTTTTTAATTTTATCATATATGTCACCAGGAACTGGTATAACATCAGCACATATATTTTGCACAACTGAAGCATAAATTTCTTTAATTTCATCGGAATATTGGCTTTGCACTTTTTATATTACACGTTTTATTTGCTTAACTTTTCTATTGTGGCTACTTTGGCCAAACGAAATAATTCGTGTGTTGTCAATACCTACAACCGGTAATTGTAGCTGCTTTGCCAAATATTCGGTAACATATGTTCCTTGACTTCCATTGTCCATAATCACTCTTGTTAAACATTTAGATTCATCACTTGAAACTATCGCTTTAGCGGTTTGTAAATAAACTTCATTTTTTCCAACATTTAACATTGTGTTCAGAGCTGCTGATGAATTTAATGTGCTCGTTTCAGGCAATGCTGGTTTTTCCGTTGTAGTTGTTACCGATTGGCGTTCAACCAAATTGTCTACGCTGTTTAATTTAAACGTTTTATTCTCACAAATAGCACTCATATGGCGACCACTGCAAATGGAACATTTTATCCACTGATTTTTACAGAACTTAGAAGTATGATTTGCCTTACCACATCTGAAGCACCTTCCTTGACCTTTTAATATATTTTTCTTTTGATTAATTCCAATGGTTTTGTCTTTGCAATCACTTGTATTATGATTTGCGCGTTTACAAAAAATGCAATTTCTGTAAATTTGTTCAGAAAAATATAAACCAACGGCTGTGCCTCGTGCTGTCTTTGTTTTGTCATTATCCCTTTTATCTGCATTGCAGTGAGTTGACATTGTTGCTTTTTCTAATGCTTCTACTTCAATTCTGATATGTTCTAATAACGTTATTAGCTGATCATCATATTTTATTTTTGTTATGCTTTCACCATTTTCTGTTGCCGTTGAATTGAGCATAGTCGAATGGTGAATACCTCTTTTTTTCTTTTTATGAAATTCTACTCTTATATTCGGAGGAATTGCTTTTAATATTAAAGAGTATACCATGATTGTATATTGAGAAGAAGGAACGCCGAGAGCCGTGAGTGTTCTAATTGATGATTTTGTTTCATTATACAAACTTCGTAAACCTTTTATATTCGATGATGAATGTACAGCTTGAACGTTAAGTAATTTTTGGATGTACTTTTCGATTATTTTTTCTCTGTCTCCATATTCTTCCAACAACAAATTTAAAGCGTCTTTGTAACATGCTTCTGTTGGAATGAATACCGCTATTTTCGCTGCTGCTTCACCGACTAACGCTTCGTTTAAATAATTAAATTTTGTTGCTGCATCTAGCTTTTTATTATCATTGTTGTGAGTTAAATATTTATTTTATTTAATTTCACGGGTTTTGGCAGTTTTTCTGTATGGTAGTGTGTACGATCTTAGGTGATCGTACATTTTCCCTAAAAATAGGCAAGGTTATTTGCATCTGGGCAGTTGTTGACTAGAACCAAAGCATCAGATCGTCAGTTCGACGATAAGAAATGCTGAGTTTTGGTATTTGGTTAATAATTGGTGTCACGATGTAAGTGATTTTGAAATTGTAAATACGGAAGAATTGCAAAAATATGTAGAGCATTCTTATTAATAATAAAAACTTTGCAAATTTAGCAAAGTAAATTATGAAACTATGGAAAAACCCGATTAGGTAACTAGGGTAATTTGAAGGTCATATATTGGATTTTTGCATCAAGTTTAGGTATATAAGATAGATTTAAAACCACAAAAAGTGAGTTAGAGTTGAGGAGTTAAAGTTGTGAGTTAGATATAAAAAGTGGTTAAGAGAAGAAGTGCTTTGAAGCATAATATACATTTAGACCAACATAAAATGATCAAGCGTAGTAGCGCTGACGAATAAATTTGAAACAAATAAGTCGTGTGTGTCTAAAATTAAAAAAAAAAAACAAAAAATATATTTGTAACAATTTAAAGGAAAATAAATAATTTCAATAAATAAAAATATTGTGAAACTAAACTAAAGTGCTAAGTGTTTCATTAATTGCTAAGGACATTATAAAATAGCTACAGACATTTATGTTAAGAAAATTGTAAAAGGATGCAACTGAAGTTAAATAAAAAAATAACATTTAGTCCAAACTGTTGAAGTCACGTTTTCCATGAGAACCACAACATCATGTACAGCTACTTTAAATTGCTCCCAAAAGGGCAACCAACTTTCAAATGCTCCGTTAAATTTTTTCAATTCTATAGGTTTAAGTCTGACTCCATTACTGTTATTGGAATTTTCAAAGCCCTGAATTATACTTTCCTTAAGGTCTGAGTGAAATGGTTCGTTGCTGGAAATCTTCAGCCGCTGTATGTTATATTCAAGTTTCGCAATAACTGCTATTGCTTTGTCATCATAATCAATTACTATGTCAAAATCTTTGTCATCTTGAACCATTTCATCAGCCTTTTTCAACTTTTCGTGGGCGTTCTGAAGCCGCTTCAGGTTAATAGCCAGGCCTTCTTCAGTAATGTTATCAGGCTCGTTCAAATAATTATTGATCTGATTACACAACTTTGTAAGTAGTGTGCGGCACGATGTCCTATATAGTGGGTCGCTCATATTTTATGATGAATTTTATTTTACGATAAAATTTAAGTATTTAAGTTTCTTTTACACTCGCCCGTTAGATTTTTTTTTTTTTTTTTTTTTTTTTTTTTTTTTTATTGCTACAACTATTTACATTATAAATAACGAGTAGCTTGAATCTGATAAATACTATACATACGTAAATAAGCAATTTTCTACACAAATTACTTTACATTCTAATTCAATGCCATATCAGCGACATTTCGCCGTTTTAATCGTCTCTGTTGTCCATACGAAGTTATGATGTTAA
Source organism: Teleopsis dalmanni (assembly GCF_002237135.1). Lineage (NCBI taxonomy): Eukaryota > Metazoa > Arthropoda > Insecta > Diptera > Diopsidae > Teleopsis > Teleopsis dalmanni. The sequence continues at coordinate 100,109,521 of NC_051846.1, read as the reverse complement.
CAGCTTCTATGTTGACATGTTGCTGCAACCTCAGTTTGTGTCTTGTTGCTTTCTGTTTTATTTCTTCAGCGACTGTGGACAATTTTAGATCGCGATGTATATCGCTGTTCTTAATGTACCATGGCGCATTTAAAATGTTCCGTAGAACCTTGTTCTGGAAACGTTGGATTATTTCGACGTTACTTTGGCTAGCGCTCCCCCATAGTTCAGCGCCATACGACCATACAGGTTTTAAAATTTGATTATATAGCAGAATCTTGTTTTGCATAGATACTGTGGATTTGCGGCCAATCAGCCATTCCATTTTTCGCAACTTCATGTCAAGCTCGTCCCGTTTCTTTTTTATGTGTTCTTTCCACCGAAGTTTTGCGTCCAACGTTATACCAAGATATTTTGCAGTATTGGCATATGGTATTTGAGTACCTTGAATCGAAATAGGAAGATACTGTATTTTTTTATTTGTAAAATCCACATGAACAGATTTAGCAGAATTCAGTTTGATACGCCATCTTTTTGTCCAATTGTCTAACGAATTTGTAGCTGTTTGTAATTTGGCTATTGATTCTTCAACGGAGTCAGCAATCGCCAAAATAGCAGTATCATCTGCAAATGTTGCAATTTTATTTTCAGGTGTTATTGGCAAGTCCATTGTGTAAAGCAGGTACAGTAGTGGACCGAGTACACTGCCCTGAGGTACACCAGCTTTTATCGCAGAAAGATTTGAATAGCAGTTTTCGTGTTTTACATAAAAGAACCTCGAGGTAATGTAAGACTTCAAAATCGCAAAATATGACGACGGCAAACATGTTTCTAGTTTATTCAAAAGACCTTTGTGCCAGACTTTGTCGAAGGCCTGTGCGACATCGAAGAATACAACAGAACACACTTTTTTACCTTCAATAGCCCTTTCAATTTCATCGACAATGCGGTGTACTTGATCTATAGTTGAATGCTTACCACGAAAACCAAATTGATGGTTTGGTATTAGCTTTTCGGATTTTATTATAGGCACTAGTCTCTTGTAGAATAGCTTTTCAAAGAGCTTCGAAATAGTTGGTAAAATTGAAATTGGTCTATATGACGATATGCATTCTAGTGGCTTGCCTGCTTTTGGAATCATTTTTACTTCTGCGATTTTCCATAGGCTAGGAATATATTTTAGATTTATTGTTGCATTGAATTGCATTAATAATTTGCGAACAGCTTTACCTGGTAACTGCTTTAAAACTTCGGATGTTATAAGGTCAAAGCCAGGCGCCTTTTTATTTTTCAAATCTTTTATTGCTGATTTTAATTCGCGCTTTGTTATTCGATCGATTTGCTGATTTCTACTCTCTGTGACAGTCAGTAATTCATCACACTGTATAATTTTGATAAAAATTCCTTTTTTAATTCGCTTTTTAATTAAATCGCTTTTTAAATTTTACTATAAAATTTAAGTATTTAAGTTTCTTTTACACTCGCCCGTTAGATATTCTTCGTTTATAATTTTGATAAAAATTTCTTTTTTAATTCGCTTTTTAATTAAATCGCTTTTTACTTGCACTATTATATTAGAATATCGACAGTTGTCTTCCCGGGTTTCGGCACCATGTAGAAAATATAGTTTTCACATGAAATAAAATACAACTGTATGCTGCGAGTGTGCATTTATTACCACTTTTAATAAAAAAGAATAATTCAATAGTAAGTATAAAGTTAAAAAAAAAAGAGATTAAAATATTAATTCATGATAAGAGATAAGAGATATTTATGATATTAAGAGATATTTTTTACAATGTCTTCACATGAGGCAACAGCCGTTAACTTGATTAAAACCAAGTTGAAGGGTACTGCCATAAACTTAATTACTAATGAACTGACTGTAGAAGCGATAATACAGAAGCTTCAATCATCCGTAAAGGGTGAATCAACGGAAGTAATAAACGCGAAGATGATGAATGTAAGGCAGAACAGTATGTCAGCCAATGCATATACAGAAGAGATTGAGGAGCTTACGAAATCTCTGGAAAATGCTTACATTTCGGATGGATGTACACCCCAACTAGCATCAAAATATGCAACCCAAACAGCGGTAAAGGCAATGACGAAGAACTGCACCATTGATAAAGTCAAATTAATAATGGAAGCAGGACAGTTTAATAATTTGGATGAAGCAGTGTTAAAATTTGTAAATAGCTGTACGGAATCTACAGGCAGCACAAATACAATATTATTTACAAGAAACAGAGGATATCGCGGAAGTCGCGGATATTATCGTGGACGTGGTAATTCCCGAAGAGCTAATATCAACTACAACAACTATAACAGTAACAACGGAAATAACTTCAATAGGAGATATAATAATAATTACCGTAGTAGAGGTGTCAGTAATTCCTTTAATAATAGAAATAATGATGGAAGGAATGTTAGAATGACCCTTACGGAAAACGAGGTAACCCCCGATACTCAATAGATAAACACAAAAATGGTAAAATCTTTAATATAAATTTAAATTTAACCTCATACATTTCCACAAGATTAACCATGAACAGTGGAATATCTACATTTTTAGTAGACACTGGTGCGGATATTTCGTTAATAAAACTAGGACAAGTGCAAGATATTTATATTGATAAAAATAAAACAATAAGCCTTCACGGCATTGGTCATGATACAGCTACTACACTAGGTAAAGTCACAACCGATTTAAAGGTTGAAAATATACTAATTAAACACGAATTTCATGTAGTAGATGATAAATTCCCAATCCCATCATTGGAATCATTGGACTCGATTTCGTCAAGAAATACAATTGTATACTTGACTATCAAAAATATCAAGATTGGTTAATCTTGCGACCAGATGATTTCCATGAGGATATCGCAATACCAATGAGGTATTCACCAAGTGTTGGTACGATAACAATACCGGCAAGATCTGAAGTGGTTAGACAGGTGAATGTACACTCTTCGGAAAAAGAATTATTAATTCCACAGCAACAACTCCAAGACGGAATATTTGTTGCCAATACAATAGTAACAACACCTAGTGTATTAGTGCGACTAATAAATACAACATATAAAAATGTTGAAATACCAATTCATTCAATAAAAACTGAGAGTCTAAACGACTATGAAATAGTTACACTTAGTACCATCGCAAACGACCAATTAAAATTGCAAAAATTGTCCAAAAACTTTCCAGACTTTGTTAAGTCTGATTTAACTAAACTCTGTTCGGAGTATATTGATGTATTTGCGCTCGAAACTGATAAAATATCAGTTAACAATTTTTATAAACAAAAACTTAGATTAAATACAAACGAGCCTACATACATCAAGAACTATAGAATACCGCATAATCACAAAGAGGAGATAACACGACAAGTTGACAAGCTAATAAATAATGGTATAGTGGAACCTTCAGCTTCTGAATACAACAGTCCCATTCTGTTAGTTCCGAAGAAATCACTCCCAGGAACTACACAGAAAAGATGGAGGCTAGTTGTTGATTATAGAAGCATAAATAAAAAACTCATTGCAGATAAATTTCCGTTGCCAAGAATTGATGACATTCTTGACCAACTAGGCAGAGCGAAATATTTCTCTTGCCTTGACTTAACGTCAGGTTTTCATCAAATTGAGCTCGATGAAAACTCCAGAGATATAACGTCTTTTTCGACAGAAAAAGGTTCATATCGCTTTAAAAGGTTACCGTACGGACTAAAAGTAGCACCAAACTCATTTCAAAGAATGATGACCTTTGCATTCGCGGGTTTAAAAGCCGAGCAAGCTTTCTTATACATGAACGACTTGGTGGTGTTAGGTCGGACGGAAAAGCATATGCTCAGAAATTTGACAGATGTTTTCCATACATGCCGAAAATATAATTTAAAACTTCACCCTGAAAAATGTTTATTTTTTCAACAAGAAGTAACTTATTTAGGGCATAAATGTACGGATAAAGGCATTCTTCCTGATGATAGTAAATTCAATATAATTCTTAAATATCCAACTCCCAAAAATGCCGATTAATTCAAACGATTCGTTGCTTTTTGCAACTACTATAGGAGATTTGTTCCAAATTTCGCTGAACATTCACGTCTCTTAACTAAGTTATGTAAAAAGAACGCACATTTCGAATGGACCAATGAATGTGAAAAAGCATTCCAATTTTTAAAATCTGCATTATTAAGTCCAAATATATTGCAATACCCAGACTATACAAAACAGTTTTGTATCACCACCGATGCAAGTAAATATGCTTGTGGTGCTGTGCTCAGTCAGGAGCACAATGGGTTTCAACTTCCAGTTGCTTACGCCTCAAGATCGTTCACGAGGGGAGAAAGCAACAAATCCACTATAGAGCAAGAATTAGCCGCAATACATTGGGCTATAAAATATTTTCGACCATACATTTATGGTACAAAATTTCTTGTCAAATCAGACCATCGACCATTGTCATACCTATTCGCAATGAAGAATCCATCTTCAAAGCTAACGCGAATGAGACTAGACTTGGAGGAATATGATTTTACCATAGAGTATCTGAGGGGAAAAGAAAACTATGCTGCTGACGCATTGTCGCGCATGGACTTTAATGAAATAAAGGAAATAAGAGAAACAGCCAATAAAATATTAAAAGTAACTCCAAGGCTGGGAAACAAAAACAAAAAAAGATCAGAAACAAATGAAGAGATTTGTAATAAAATGTCATCAACCTTAAAAATATACAGCGTTCAGAGGTAAACCTAGGAACATCGCCCAGCTAGCAATTAAAGGCGATTGTTTAAATATAAGAATGAATAAAAAAGTGATCACACAAAATATAAAAAACCTAAGCACTAATGAAAAAATTGACTTGGATCAATTCTTTCCACTGCTTGAAAAAATAGCAAGTGTTGAAGGTATAACAAAGCTGCAGCAGTCACTAGATGACAATATATTTACTAATACCCGGGTAAATGAATATAAAAAGAAAGGTAATAAAATTCTCGAGAAAGTTGAAATAGCCCTGACGCCAATTATAAAAAAAATTGTAAATAACGATGACAAAATAAAAATATTACAAAAATTCCATGATGATCCAATCTGGGGAGGCCACCCAGGGATCACGCGGACATTGAATAAAATAAGACAGTATTATTACTGGAAAAACATTACTAAAAATGTTACTAAATATGTCAAAAAATGTGACAAGTGTCAAAGAAATAAATCTTTGACAAAAACAAAAACAGAAATGATAATAACCGATACACCAACTGCTGCCTTTGATGTAGTTTTGATAGATACCATTGGACCATTTCCAAAATCGGAAAAAGGTAATTCATACGCAGTCACAATGATATGTGACTTAACAAAATATCTGGTATCGGTACTAATTGCAGAAAAAAGTACAAAAACAATAGCAAAAGCAGTATTCGAAAACTTTATACTGACTTACGGACCTATGAAAAAAATTATAACAGACATGGGTACCGAGTATAAAAATAAAATTTTCGATGAAATATGCAATCTATTAAAGGTAGAAAATACTACGTCAACCGCGTACCACCATCAATCATTAGGTACAGTAGAACGAAATCATAAGACATTTAACGAGTACATAAGGTCCTACATTTCCATAGGAAAAATGGATTGGGATGAGTGGCTACAATATTTTACATATTGTTATAACACTACACCTTCAATTGTACATGAGTATTGTCCTTATGAATTGGTTTTCGGTATATCGCCCACCATCTATGACTTTCTTAACACTTTAGAAATAGATCCCGTTTATAATATTGAAGCGTACGACAAAGAAATAATATTTCGTTTACAAAACGCAAATAAACGCGCGATCAAAGCAATAGAAAATAGAAAACAAATAAGTAAAAATTTATATGATAGGAATGCACTTAGTAGTAAAGTATCGGTAGGAGATTTAGTATTAGTTAAACAAGTAGGACATAAATTAGATAGTTTATATAAGGGCCCATTTAAGATAGTAAATATAGATAATAAAAATAACGCATTAGTTCAAGACAATAAGGACAAAATAAGTAAGATACACTTAGACAGACTTAGATTGTATAATAAATAAAAAAAATTTTAATTTATATGTATTGAATTTTTAAATATATTTCAAACAAAAAAAGAAAAACAAAACCCTACAATAAGAATGAGTTTATTCAAAAAAAAAACAAAAAATAAAGGAATATAAAACAAAAAAAAAATAATTAATCATAAATAATACATTAGATTTAGGATAACATTATAAATGATATTGTTTAAGTATAAATATATATATGTATATATCTAAACTTATATGTAAAGTACATGATATTATGTAATTTTCTTTCCTTTATTTGTTTCAAATAAACTCATTCTTAAAAAGAAGGGAGGTGTAGCGTATATGCATTGAAGATATACTTTGTTATGAACAGCAACATGGAATGTGCTTAGCTAGCATATTTATGTCGCTTATCGCCCAAGCAACAATATCGCTTGCGCAACAAAGTTATGTTATTGGATACAAACCAATGCATGTATGCTACTTACATTTTAATGCTTACGTAAGGAATATGTGCGGTTGTGCACAATACATTTTAAGTTAGTATTAAGATTGTAATTTTACTTAAATCAGTAATAAAATAAAGTTCAAACTATAAACTGGTATTTAAATTATTTCGCGAGCATAACACTTGGTACGTAGTGCGAATTGTTAATATGACCCAATATATTTTTAAATAATTTTCTGCATACAACGCGGATGCGTTTGTTGCAAAATATTATTAAATTCAGCCTTTAAACTCAACATTTCATTATATCCGAAACTGCATTTTTTGTTAGCAGTTACCAACAGGTAACTAAATTGTTGTAAAATATTATTGAGATCAACCATTCAACTGTATTCCATTTGTTAAGTTTTTTTTGCAGAAAGGCATGTTTTTCAAATATTGGCAGTTACCAATAAATCTCTAGGTCAATACTTTACTTTCTATTCTCTGCGTAACAGCAGTAAAATAATGGAAATTTCCGTTTATGCATTAAACACATGATCAATGTTTTCACTGTTTCCTAAAGGTGAAAACATGGATGGAAAGTCTAGAACCAGGGAGTCTAAAAAAATTGATTGAAGAGTGCGGTCTAAATATTTGATTGAAAAGTGCGGTTGTAAAATTGTTCGCTGCTGGTGGTGAAGTGTTTTTTGACTATTGTGATTGTCGTTAACGAAATTATTTTCATTTTATTTTTAATATAAAATTTCATGGAATATAGTAACTAAAATATAGAATTAATTGTTCATTTGCAATTAAGTATACATATTAAGATTAAAAAGCGAATTAAAATTATAACAAGTTATGAAAAACATTATGTGATGGCAGTTCATTTTACTTATTGCTAACAATGAACATGACAGAATATATAACAAATAAAATCTACAAAATTATTGTCAACTACACAATTGGTGGCTCAAATTAATTAACAGCAGCAATACCTTGAGCAGCGGGAATAAAACATCAGCAGTCAAATCAACGGCAACGGTAGCAGACATACCAACAGCGACGACGGCAGCAGCAGTAACAAAGGTAGCAGTAGCAACTTTAGAAGCAGTAGCAACTTTAGAAGTGCATATTTATTTAGGTGGACTATAGAAACACAACAATATGTAAAATTTTATAGAACTATTGCAAACTTTCGTTTTATTTAAATTTAAGTTTAAAAAGTAAACTTGAAGATTAAACGACTAAATTCTAACTGTTTCGCTTGGAGTCTCGATTTCAGCTGTTACTTTTACATATGTTGTCTTCCTTGTCGCTTTCGGTACATGGTTGCTCATGATGAATTCGATTAGAGCGTTATAGAACGTACGCTTTTTTCCCTCCCACGTTATCTATTCATCTATATATTGAATATTTATGTAAGCCGGTTAAGCAGCCATCTATAAGTCGGCTAAACAGTCAAGTAGAAGTCGGTCAAGCAGCCAAGTAGTAGCAGTAGTAGTAGTCAGTCGAGAGCAGATAGTCGGCAGCAGTAGTCGGTCGTAAGCTGTCGATATTAGAAGTTGTTTTTGAGTTTAACTTTTACATACATGTATTGATAATACTATATTTTTGTTCATAAATAAATATTTAACTTTTACATTTATCGCTGCTAAACTGCTTCTGACATTTTCTGTCGGTCGATTTGAGTCTACCCTCCCTAAAACTACCTGTGAATCGTGATGTGACTCACCTATCTATTTTTATCACAATTTCCTATTATTCGACCTATTTCGTTAACGCACCCATTATTTCGCTAGTACCTCCTATGCGTAAATTACAACCTAAACATACATTCTAGTCGAATGATGGATAAGAGGACAAATTATTTTCTTTCCTACAAAAACAAAAAACAATGCAACTTAAATTTCAATTCATACTTTTGTTTCATTCAATTTTTTTATTTTTTTTTTCATTTATTAGAAATAAGAATAATACAATATTAAGAGACAAAAATTAATAAATTAGACAATATTATGTGAAAGACAATAGAAATATATATATATATACAACAGAAATAATTGTATGTATTAAAATATGTTAAATAAAATATGACTAAATAATTGAAAATAATTTTTCTATCTTTTTGTGTTTTATTTTCTTTATATCATTTTTTTTGATTTTGGGATTAGGTAAAATTGGGGGGGAGGCCCGCGTGCCCCTGGGAGCGAGTACACAAGGCAACGTGTCTGATTGCATTTAACATGGAAAATGCCAGCGCAATTCTTGTTGTCCTCAATCCAAGTTGTCGCACAGCCTCCTCGTGGCACCCCTGGATAGTTACCTGGCATCCGCTGGGTAATGAACTAATAGTGCATACGGCGAGTCTCATCCCCAGGACTTTAAATTTGGGTTGTGTACAGGGTTTGGTACCCGTCACGTAAAATCAACCACCAATGAAGGACGCAAGAGTGCCGCGGAACTGGAAACCGAATAACGTTGACGACCAATGCAAACGATTAAAGGACTATGATTTACGGATATGCACCTGGAATGTCCGGACCCTCTATAGGGAAGGTGCCTCTATCCAACTGGCGGAAGCCCTCAGTAAATGTAAGGCTGACGTCACCGCCATCCAGGAAATGCGATGGACAGGACAAGGCTGCTCTAAAAGAGCAAACTGTGATGTATACTACAGCTGCCATGCAAATAGACGTGAATTTGGATGCGGTTTTGTGGTAAGCAAGAGACTATCAAAATTAGTCCAGCGATTTACACCGGTGAACGAAAGGCTTGCCACACTCCGTATCAAGACAAAATTTTTTAACATCACGTTAATCTGCGCTCACGCGAATTATGTTTAATAAAGACACAAAATTTAAGTTAGATGTTTCTTTATTGAATTGAATCTTAAGACTAAATTAAAAATATTTCTTAAACAATACCTTAAATCTAGAAACATAATCAAATTCAGTTAACCCTGAAATGCAAAATATCTAACTCAGCAGATTTTTGCACCTGGGTACCGAATTTGATGCTTGCTGTCTTTGCAATAGCATTACCTAGATAACGCTATAGTAGACAGCTTAATATTTATATCAACATGCATATTCGCGTTAATACGATATTTATGAAAATATGCATGTCTATACAAACATAAATAAAATGCATACTAAGAGTATGCAAGAGGTATGAGAATGTAACTCCTCCACCCCTTGATTCGAGATTCTCCTGGATCTCGTTACTCCGTTAAATATTTTTTCTTAATTTCATCTAATTAAATGTCTTTAGATGAATGTTCTTGAATCTTATTTATAATTTTAATATTATTTTTCTTTTTTATGCAAAAAAATATTACAACTATTGCAAATATTATTACAAAAATTAAAAATCCACTTATTCCATAAGATACATTTTGATGAAATTTTAGTTCTTCAATTTGTTTAATATTTTCAAAATTTTTAATAGCGATTTTTCTGAAATTAATTTCTTTTGGAAAAGTGATATTGACATTGGTAGTCGGAATATAGAACTTGTCTTGTGCCATCATTTTTTTTATTTTCGAAAACAAATTGTCTTATTTTTATTTTACAATTATATATTGATATTAAATAATTCTTGTTTAAAATTACATTTCTATCATCACAATCTTGAATTGCTACATCATTCTTTGCATTCTTAATTACAAAAGTTTCTTCATCCATATTTAAAATTTCGAATTTGTTATTAAACTTTAATACACAATTTTGATAATAAATACAGTTTTGACTTTCTTTTAAGTTTTTTAAATCCATTTCCTCTTCGTAAGTATATACAATATTTTTTATTTCTATTACATGTTCAAGTTTTACATTAATTTTCATAAATTCCTTATTTGGCATTGGTACTATAGCTTTTACAAATGTTTTAATAAAATTTGTTGGTATTTTAATTGCAAAAATTAACATAGATTTTTTATATTCCATTATACCTAATTTTAATAACTTAAGTTTATAAAAATCAATATTGAAACGTTCTATTTCTTCAGTGGATAATATGCTTGGATGTAACATTTTATGTTTAGCGGCTGATATATTGTCTTGTATTTGGTTGAGTCTATTTTCTAAAAACCTAATTTTTTGCATTTGGTCAATATATAATAAATATTTAACAACTTCACTATTCTTTAATTTAATTTGTTCATAAATGGTTTTGATTTTTTTTTTCTGTCTTCTTCTACATTGTTTTTTAAAGTAACCATGCTTTCATTAAAGTATTGATTTATTTGGACTTGTTTGTTTATTGTAGTAATGGAATTATGATTATTTTCTTCTGTCGCAAATGTTCTAATATTTCCTGACGATCATCATCGTCTATAGTTCCGAACAACCATTTATATGTTTTACCAACGACGTTCAGCAACCCTCTTTTCTGCCTAACACTTTCTGAAGATGTAGTTATTGATTTTACTTTGGCTTGGAGTATTTCTATCTCTTTGTATAATAAATCTTTGTTAAAAATTTCTAAATTCTGTATATTTGCTTTGATTTGTGTAATTATCAAGTTAATTTCATTTGGATCGATCATGTGTACAATTGTAATTGTGTCATTAATTATTTCTACTTCCCTCAATCTAATTTGAGTGTAACCAATTTCCTCAGTAATTTTGGAGACTTGTAACATTTGTTGGGTTCCTGTTATGAGCATCATCAGAGTCATTACAAAAGCCAGGATCTGCAAATTTATATGATCTTTTTATATTTGATGTGTGAATATTTTCTAATTTTCTTTTTATGAATTTAGGTTCATTTTTATGCCTAACATTTTTATAGTTCTTAATAAATCCTTCTGTACGGTTTTCTGTATAATTTTCTCGGTTTCGGTTTCTTTTGGAAATTCTAAAAAGTTTTGCTTCGTCCATTCGCTTTTTAATTAATTTGTGATCGATTTTGTTATATTCTACTTCTAATGGCGTAGCTTTTATTGTACTATGATAAGAATTATTATAGAATTTTATAGCTTTACACATTTGAGCTGTGATTGAAAGTTTTTTTGCTAAATTTAAGGTTCTTATACGTTCAGTAAGAGTATTATTTAACCTTTCAATATCAGAATTCCCTGTATGACTGTTAGGTTTTGTGGCATGGTAGTCTATACCCTTAGCAGATAGAAAGTCACGAACATTTCTGGAATTAAACTCATTATCAAAAATAAATGTTTTTGTATGCCCTTTTATGGCTAAAAATTTATTTATTTTTTCTACAATCATTCGACTATTTCTGTCAGGTAAATTGAAAAAGATTGCATGTTTTGAGAATTTGTCAATAAAAATTATAAAAGATTGCTTACTGTTAACGTAAGTATCTATATGAACAATTTCATTTACAGTTGTGGGTGTTTGGGTGAATAGAAATTTTGATTTAATAGGATTTCGGTCATATTTCCCTCCATTGCAAATATCACAATTATTGATTATCTCATGAATTCTAATTTTCAGTTGTGGACGGTAAACCTTATGCTTCATTCCCTCATAAGTTGGAATAATTCCCGAGTGTCCTACTTCATATTTGTGAAAAAATGCTATCTGTTTCTTTAGTTCATGATCTTCCTTTATATCTTTGGCAAAATAGCTACACTTCACAAAGGACATTTTCTGATTATTTGAATATGTACTTAATAAAATTTATTGTAACTTATTATATTCATGATGATTAAGTTCAGAGTATATTGCGACTTTGACATTATCAAAATGTCTTCGTACTATATTAATAACATTTTCAGAGATAATATCCCGTTTATCGATAAAAACTCGTTTGTTTTTGAAAATATTGATTACTTCAACTGTCTTGGTTTTTACTAAGATTATTTGTTTCCTAAAACGGTTTACAATGGTATCAAGAATTTTAAAATGGTCATTAAAATTTTCTACCTGAGAATGGATAGTTTCGCCTTCAACTGATACATTATGGTTATTATCATTTTCTTCTAAATTCGTGTTATTATCTTGGGAGTTATTAGCTTGTACTTCCAAGGAAACTGATGTTTGGTTTTGTTGATTTTCGGCGCTTAAATTTTTGATTCTTAACATTTCATCCAAGGTGAATCCCAAATTTTCGGAATCTAACATATTTATTTCATCGCAATTAATTCGACTAAGAAAATCGGCTATTTTATTTTCTTTTCCGGTAATGTAATCGATTTTGGCATCGTACTCTCCCACCTGCACTAACCATCGTTGCAGTCTAGGACTAATATCCTTACCAGAATTTTTTACTTGTAACCACTTAAATGGCTGATGATCTGTTTGCAGATCAAACTCTCTCCCAAAAATATAAGGTCTATAGTACTTTACTCCCCACACTATTGCTAATAATTCTTTTTCAATAGTGGAGTAATTTTTTTCATGGTCATTTAATGTTCGCGAAGCAAACGAAATTGGGTGACCCTCTTGAGTCAAAACTGCGCCGATTGCAAAATTGCTGGCATCAGTGATGAGTTTAAAACGTTTATTGAATAAAGGATATTTTAAAATGGGATGATTTGTTATGATATCTTTTAGTTTTTCAAATGAAATAATATAATTTGGATCATTTAAATTAACCTTTGCATTCTTTTTCAAATATGCAACCATTGGATAGGCTATTTTAGAATAGTCCTTTATAAATTTTCTATAGAAGCCAGTAATTCCTAAAAAGGATTTAATTTGTTTTTGTGTAGTAGGCAGCTTCAATTTTTGTATCACTTCAATTTTATTTGGGTTGGGCTTTATGCCCTCAGATGTAAGAATATGCCCCAAAAAATCGGTTTCTTTTTTTAGGAAACTACACTTTTCTAATCGGATCTTTAGCTTTGCTTCTTTTAGTTTTAGAAAAATTTTTTTCATGTTCTCCATATGTTCAGACAAGGAAGTACTAAAAATTAATACATCGTCTAAATAAACGACGCAAATTTTATTTATAAATTCTCGAAGCACAGAATTCATAAGTCGTTGAAAGGTGGATGGGGCATTTTTGAGCCCAAAAGGCATCCGCAAAAATTCATAATGACCTAACGGGGTCGAAAATGCGGTTTTCTTCCTATCGTTGTCATGCATCAAAATTTGATGAAAGCCTTTGGCAAGGTCTATAGACGAAAAATATTGAGCTTTACCTAACTTATCTAAAATTCCATCTATATTAGGAATTGGAAATTTGTCATTTACAGTAACTTCATTCAGTTTTCTGTAATCAATTACGATCCGCCATTTTTGAGAACCAGATTTGTCCACTTTTTTTGGGACTACCCACAAGGGACTATTATAAGCAGAATTGCTTTCTTTAATTATATTATGCTTCAACATTTCTTTTATCTGCCTTTGAATTTCTAATTCATGGGTTTGTGGATATCTGTATATTTTTGAATAAATAGGTCGATCACTTGTAGTAACAATTTCGTGCTTAATTTCGTGGGTAAAAGAGAGTTTATCCCCCTCTTTGAAAAATAGTTCGCTAAAGTCCTGTAATAATTTTTTTAATAATTGGTTTTCTTCAGAATTTAAATGTCTCAAATCTAAATTTTCTATGTCGCTGAATTCAAGCGTACATATTTCCTGATTTTTATAGGGGCTAAAAATTTTAAAGTGTATAATATTGCCTAATATGTTGACAAATTTATTCTCTTCATCAATCTTAGCTTTAAGAGGGATGAGAAAATTTTGTCCTATTATGGCATCATAATTTTTACTACTGAAGTCAATTACCTTCCAATGGAAGGTACCTGAGACGTTAAACTCTCTAGGTATAGAAGTTATTATTTTATGTGTCACCTGATTAATTCCATTTATTGTTCGGTAACAAATGGGTGTTGGGAGTTTCTGTTCAGTGAAATGATCTTTGAGAATATTTGGTTTAATTAAACTAGTGTCAGAACCGGTATCAATGAGACATCTAAATTCTTTGCTACCAATTGTTATTGTTATTATGGGCAATCTGCAGATCGAGGCAGGTTGAAAAAATTTACATCCTCCTCTACATTACCAATATCCATTGGCTGAAAATCAGTTCTTTTATTAATTTGGCTACGTCTAGTATTTTGGGTATCAACACTCATATGTGAGTTTCTAGTCTGAATTGAATTATTGAACTTATTATTTTGGTTTGACTGTGTTGAATTATCATTCTGATTATTTCGCCTGAAATTACTGCTGTAATTATATTGATTATTAAGTGCAGATGGTGTCTGGTTACTTCGTTTATTATAGTATTGTGACTGTAATGGTCTTTTCAGTCTATAATTAAAGTGAATTGTTCGTGGATCGTCTAGCGCTTTAATTTGCGTATACTTCCTAATAACATCGTTAAATGTACTGTTTTGATCAATATATGTTCATAAGGGTATGTCAATTTTTTCAATTAAAATGTTTACTAAGTCCCTATCTACTCTACTTGGTTCATAAATGTCTGGCTTATTATTATCGAATGTATATATTTTATTAAGTTTTGCCCTCGCCATTTCAAAATAAGAAAATAAATCTCTTAAATTACTTACTTTTATATTGCGACATTTATTGTAAATATCACCATATGTTGCCCTCGGTCGGTAATAGTCCATTAGCTTAATTTTAACTTGGTCCCAGGTTGTATTTGGTCCAAGTCCTCGAATATAGTTGCCGGCATCACCTGTTATCTTCTCGTTGATTATAATGGTCATTGCTAGCTTCGTTAATTGATATTTTCTGGTGGGCATAGTTCCATGACAGCTTCTACTGATGCTATAAAAGCAATGGCATCATGATCCTTGTTGAGGCATTTTATTTGGCGGAATTGCGTCAAAATATCTTTTGGTGCTAGAAGCCCTTGATGTTGCTGCATATTTTGCTGTATTTGCTGTTGTTGTACTTGCTGAACTTGCTGTTGTATTTGTTGTTGCTGTACTTGTTGAACTTGCTGTTGTTGCACTTGTTGAACTTGTTGTTGTTCGTGGAGCAGAATTTTAGCTTCTTGCCTCCTTATAACTTCTTCCATTTCCTGAAGTCTTTGCTGCAATTGCTCCATTTCGTTGCTCATAATTGGTCGATTTAAGTCGAATGCTTTTACTCTCCGCATTCAAAACTTTTTAGATATAAATAGTCGTTGCACTTTTTTTTTTTAAGAATTTGCTTTT
>NC_051846.1:100067114-100093853 GCF_002237135.1 Teleopsis dalmanni | reverse complement strand
TACGCTATTTCCTTCGATGGACGACAGGGAGTTTTTCTTTGATCCCCGACCTCGATTGGTTACAATACCTCAGGTCACAGTCAATGAGATAAATGCTGCTATGAAGCGTATGAAGAACAACAAGACTCCTGGCCCAGACGGCATTCCTAGTGTTGCTGTCATTGCAGCAATTAAAGCTGATCCAAATGTATTCGCAAACTTGTTTACAAAATGTCTGGAAGAAGGAGTTTTTCCAAGCCCTTGGAAAAAGCAAGATCTGGTCCTGCTTCCTAAACCAGGAAAACAACCGCAGGATCCAACAGCGTACCGACCAATATGCTTGTTGGATGAACTCGGGAAAACCCTTGAGTCTATCATGGTCAACCGCTTGCACGAATATCTGGAACGACATGGAGGACTTAGTGAGCGGCAATTCGGTTTCCGAAGAGGCAAGTCTACGCTTCATGCCATTGACATAGTTGTCAAAATAGCCCGCGCTGCCACTAGCGGAGAACGATGGAAAGGAGGTACCAAAGAGTACTGTGCGGTGGTGACGCTAGATGTCAAAAACGCTTTTAACACAGCTAATTGGTCGAAGATATCACAAGCACTCAATGAATTTGGGGTCCCATGGTACCTCAGGAGAATGGTGCACAACTACTTTAGTGGTAGATGGCTTCAGGTCCAGACTGACGATGGAATCAAGCAGTACACGGTTACTTGTGGTGTTCCGCAAGGCTCCGTACTTGGTCCTGCATTGTGAAATGCGATGTACGATGGTGTACTAAAAGTCATCCTTCCAGAGAATTGCACAAGCGTGGCCTATGCTGATGACCTTGCAATCGTTGTCGTTGCGAAAACGATAGAGGAAATCACGGAGCGGTGCTCAGCAGCTGTTGATAAGGTAACCAGTTGGCTTTGTGAAAACGGACTGAAACTGGCGGTTCAAAAAACGGAAGCTGTGCTACTCAGTACTCGGAAAAAACGGGAAGTCTTCTCGTTTTCAAGCGGTGGTTTCGAAATTACATCGAAGTCATCCCTGCGGTACCTGGGTGTTATCATAGATACCAGGATTACTTTTAGAGACCATCTAAGGGCGGTAAATGAGAAGGCGACTAAAGTCACTGTTGCCCTCTCACGACTCATGGCAAACACCTCGGGTATACGATCCACCAAGCGTAAACTCCTGGCAAGAGTCACCAGCTCGGTAATATTGTATGCAGCTCCCATCTGGGCTTCTGCTATGCGAACGAGATCATACGCTGCAGGCACAAAAAGCACGTACCGGCTAAGCGCGCTACGTGTAATCAGTGCTTTCCGCACTGTATCGGACGATGCTGCATGTGTTATAGCAGGCATGCCGCCGCTTGATCTGTTGGCCTACGAACTTCGAGAGATCTGGCACAGTAGATTGCCGAAGGATGAGGCACGAAGCATTTCCATGATTACATGGCAACAACGGTGGAATGACTCGATGAAAGGGAGGTGGACATATACCCTGATCCCAAATCTTGATGTGTGGGTACACAGGTCGCATGGTGAGGTAGATTTCCATCTCACTCAGATCCTAACCGGACATGGAGTCTTTAAACAGTACCTTCATCGTTTCAAACACGAAGAAGATCCGTTTTGTCCTAGCTGTGAAGGGGTCGCTGAGGATGCAAACCACGTTCTTTTCTCTTGTCCACGTTTTAACGAAGTCAGAGATAAGTGAGGCTATTGGCGAGCCTATTTGCCCGGGAAATTTAATTTTGAAAATGATTAACTCGCCGGATATATGGCGATTGATATCAACCGTTGCTGCGAGGATCATGACTGAATTTAGAGCCATTGAACGAAGTCATGCCAGCGAACGCGCCACAACTGAGGTCTCACCTCAAGAAATAGGACAGTTACGAACTCAGACGACATAACTATTGATTTGAGCTAATGCTCAGGACACCGGACATGAGAATATGTTTTTAGCGGATTAAAGTTTCGCACTGACTTAGGCTTTCGATGCTTTTCAGTCCTTGTTTAAAAAAAAAAAAAAAGTATACAGTGTAACGACACTTTCGGGTGACTGTCAAAAATCTTTAGTTTTTGCTGGGATATCCTCAGCCGTCGTCCAGAGTCGAGACAATATATTTATATTTTTGCTGAGACGTAGTTTTAGAAGAAAAGAACGTTGATTATATATATTAGTTATATATTTTATTTACTTCATAAAAGAAACTTATTATAACAAAGTGTAATTAAATAATTACTGAATAAGCTATTCAGCATATGATAAATTATAATTCAATTAAAGTATTCCTTTTGTTTAATAACTAACGAAAAAAAATGTGCATCACCGTTGAAGACTAGTCAAAAACCAAGTCCCCTATCATATCAAATGTTTCTTCTCATATACCGAATATACCGCACCGGTATTAATTGCTGTTGTTAACTTCGCCGTAAAGTTGAACTTTTTGTGTTATATTTTGTACTTCTTGTGTCTTTTCATGTTTGCATGTTTTTCCTCTTCTTTTATTTCGCCGCGGTTTTGTTTACTTACTACGCGTAGTTCCGAGTGTGTTTGTAATTACCAATTTTTAATTAGCACTTTATTATTTAAAATAAAGTATTTTAATCATTTAAAACAAGGTACATTAGATATATATTATGAAGTATATATATTTAATATTATTCAAAACCAAATGTGACAAAAATATTTCATAAAAATAAAAAACTGGTGTTGGCGTGTTTTGTTGATTTGTTATTGTCGGAGTTTGTTTTGTTTTTACGTGTATAAAGAAATAAAAGCTGTGCAAAAATGAATGTTAAATTGTTTTGTATTTTATTTATTTCTTAAATATATATATAAATAAATAAATGTGTTTTCTGTAGTAATTGTTTGTTTGTTGTTGTGTTTAGAATTTTAATACAAGTTTTTCCATTCATAAATTGTAACAAGAAATTCATTTTTTTTCCGCATATTTAAGATTTTGTACATTGCATACATCGATGTCCGCGGCACGCTGGAACCGAGGATCGCAGGTAATGTCCATGTGATTTATAAATAAATATTTTTATTCAATTTCATATTTTTTTAGATAAATTTATTACTGCAATGAACGTGAGTTCATTCACGTGAGTGTTTTTATTTTTTCTATGTGTAGAGGTAGTGGTTAGGTGACACTCAGATTTTCTTTTTCGCTTGTTCTTGTTATATGTAACATGGAAATTTACTGTGTAAATTTGTGTCGTTACAACAGGAGCAAAAATACAAAGAGTAAACTATATTTTTCAAAGTAAACGAGAGAAAGATAAAAATACGCGCGATTATTTCGAAGTAGCGAAAGATGAGTGTGTAGTTGTAGAATCTGAATTATTTGACTTTGATACTTTTAATTTTTTAGGGGAGAATCCCTGCTACCGTATATAAAACGGACTATAGCGGGGAGAAATATAAGACTTCTAATAGATACAGAGGCATCAAAAAACTATACTCAACCCTTGAAAGAACTTGAGAACTACCTAATTTGTCAACCTTCGACGGAATTATTGGCCTTGATCTCTTCAACTTAGTAAACGCTGAGATATACTTGAGTAATAAAGCTATTTTTTTTGACAATGGAACTGCAGAAATTTATTTCCTTAAAACGGTGAATGTAAACTTTTGAAAAATCATCGATGCAAAAGTAGTACAGTAAAAGAAAAATTTAAAAAAATTGATCAAATCAAAATGGAAAGTTTTCGCCGATCCCAACGAATCATTATCTTACAATACCAACATAGTACTAACCATTCGTAAAGAGGATAACGAGCCTATTTATTTTAAGTTATATCAATATCCAATAGGTGTGACTGATTTTGTGAATGAAGAAATAAGGACGCTCTTGGATAAGGGCATTATTAGAAAATCTAGATCTCCATATAATAATACAATATGAGCGATTGATAAGAAAGGTGTTGCTGAACAAGGTAATTGAAAGAAATGATTAGTAATAAATTTTCGTTAGCTAAATACAAAGACTATGGATGATAAATACCCGATACCTGACATTACAAATATATCGTCAAGTATGGGCAAAGCAATGTATTTTAAAGTACTCTACCTAAAATCAGTAAAAGCAGACACCATCTCAAGCCGTACATTCACTGTTTTTGGAAAACATAGGCACATTATTCAATTCAAAGACAGAACTATTTTGACAGAAAAAGCAGATGTCAAAGCAGATGTAGTAAATGCGATATATTGCGAGTTACCCATCCTAGCATGCACACAACACGATTTGGTGAAACTCTTTCTAATAACAAAATTTTGGTATTCAGGAAAATATCTGATGGATGTGTTCGACAACGGCGATCAAAGAGAAATAGTGGAAGTGGAGCACATTCTTGCGCATAGAGCCGCACAAGAGAATGTGAAACAGATTTCACAAGATTATTATTTTCCAAAAATGACAAAAATGACAAATGAAGTCGTGGCAAATTTTAAAATATGCTCCAGAGCAAATTATCAAAGGCATCCAAAGAAACATTCGGTCCTATAACTCCTGCTCCCGTACTGCCATCTTTCGTTTTGGATCCATCAGTATACCATAATTGTGAGCCCTGTTTTAAGTTAATTTCATTGTTTCTCCAGGTGGATCGGTCACTAATGATAACTTCGAATTCCCTGGAGAAAGCTAATTTTCTATTCATCTTGTCAAAGACCTTAAGGCATGAAGAGTTCCAGACTTTATCTAGAATCTTTGAGTGTCCTGTCAGATTACCCTCTTTAACATAACATAGATAAGGAAGCCTTAGTGCGGCACTAGTCGCAGTCCTTTTAATTGTGATATGTAATGAAGTGAGTCCAGTAAGCATTGCTAGGGCTTCTGTAGGGCACGTTTTCATTGCTCCCTTTACGTTTAGGATGGCTGTTCGATGAATCTTATTGAGGATCATCTTAGCTTTCGCCTGATTTACCTTTGGCCACCATGCCAAAGATGCATAGGTGGCCATTGGTACTATTACGGTCCTGTACGACCAAGCCATCATTTTTGGTCGCAGATCCCATATTTTGCCATACGGTCTTTGGCACGCATAAGTTGCTCTTAGAGCTTTGCCAGTTACATATGATAAGTAATTTTCCCAAGTAAGAGTTTTATCTAGAATTACTCCTATGTATTTAATTTCCTGAGATAATATTAAGTCAGTGTCCCCTAACTTAAGGGTCTCTAGATTCATCTTCCTTCTTCTGGTGAAGGGTACTACGTTTATTTTATACGGATTAATCGAGAGTCCTTTCTCTTCACACCAATCTCGAGTGATGTCAAGAACTAGTTGCATACGATCGGATATGGTAGAGTCAAATTTGCCTCTTACCATGATAACCAGATCATCTGCAAAGCCATGAACTTCATGTCCGAGGTCACTAAAAGACTGTAGGAGCTCGTCAATGACCAATAGCCATAGGAGCGGCAATAGAACGCCTCCTTGAGGGCATCCTTTGGTTTACTTGACAGTTAAACTCTTCGCCCCCATTTCAAAGATTATCGTCCTATTTTTCAGCATATTGAGCATCCATGTTATGATCAGTCTGTGTATTCCTTTCCTGACCATTCCTTTCTCAATTGATCTGAATGTTGCATCATCAAAAGCTCCTGTAATATCAACCGATGTGCAGAGAGTTATTTCCTTACGTCTAAAGCCTTCTCAATTTTACTTGTTAGACTGTGTATAGCGGTCTCGGTCGATTTGCCCGACTGATAAGCACACTGTTCAATAAGTAAAGGTGAAGCTCTAATGTAGACTTCCCTGATGTATTGATCTTGAATCTTCTCCATCGCTTTAAACAGGAAAGAAGTTAGGCAAATGGGTCGAAAAGCTTTTTTTTGGCGTGTGGTCTGCCTTTTTGCCTGCTTTTGGTATGAAAGTTACCCTAGCCATCGTCTAATTTTTAGGTATCACGCCTAGCTCTAGACTTACCCTAACTACGTTTGTTAATATCGGTGCTAATATATCAACGCCTTTCTGAAAAAGACACGGTTGTATATTGTCGATACCAGGTGATTTAAACGGGCTGAAAGTGGAAATGGCCCATTTAGTTTTATTGACTGTAAAGATTTTACGAGCCAGTGAAAGATCTCTTCGTGTAACCAACAAGAAACGAGTATCCTCGATGGTTTCCATAGTCTCAGTAGACATGGCACAGCCTGGAAAATTAGTGTCCAGCAAAAGCTGTCTAGTTTCTTCTAGGCTTTCCGTTAAGCTTCCGTCAGCCTTCTTTAGTGTACAGAGGCTATTTCAGTGGTCTTTGTTTAGAGATTTCTAGAGTCTTGCAGCCGCAGGAAGTGTTTCAATCTCCTCGCAGTGCCTCCTCCATGATTCCCTCTTTAATTTTCTCAATTCCTCATTGTAAGCCGTCAAGGCACTCTTATAAGATGCCCAGTCCCCGCTGGACTTGGCTCTATTAAGGAGCTGGCGGGCTTTTTACGCAAAATGTCCAGTTCCCTATTCCACCATGGAATGTTCCTAGAACGTTTCTTTTTGACAAGTTCGCAGCTATTTTCAAAGGCCCCTATAATAATATTTTCAAGTTTGTTAACCTTAAGATTTAGTTCCTGACAATTAGTTATCCTATCAAGACAAATAATGTTTTGTTCTAAATAGAAGTTATATAGAGACCAGTTGGTCTTCCTAACATTTCTTGTTTCGATAGTGTTTTCAACTTCCCCGGTGATCTGATAAAGAGTTTTCCTCCAACACCCTCCAATTTGAAATGTTATTAGATATAAATGCGCTTGCTAAAGTGAATTCTAGTACCTCCCTCCTTATCGCATTTACAAAAGGAGGTTCATTACCTTTATTTACCACCATTAAATTGTTAGTTATTATAAAATCAAAAAGTGACTCACCTCGTGTATTGGTGATCGTGCTTCTCCATACTGTATGGTGTGCATTGGCATCGCAGCATATTACCCACTGTAGGTTTCGAATACGATAGTATTCTGTAAGCTGCTGGAGCTCGAGAAACACCGCTTCCTCTGCGTCGCCAGGTAGGTACAGAGATGCAAAAGCAATTTTTCTCGTTCCCCTAGTACTAGGCACTTTTGCCTGTACTGCCACAAGATCACGCTGTATGAGCTCTGCAATTGGAAGAGATTTAATGGTTTTGTTAATCATTATCGCCGCTCTGGGACACTCAACATTACTATCATAGATTAACTTACACGTTTTTGTCTGTAGACCGTTTATGCGCCCATTTGTGGCCCATGGTTCTTGGATGGCCACAAAATCCAGACAGTGTTGTTCCACCAAGGCACTGAGCATACATGAAGCTGCTATCGCCCGGTGGAGGTTGATTTGCCGCCTTCGTACCGTGCAGCAGTTCCGTGGCCTCCGGATCTTTCCTTTTCCATTTTCTGAGACGACCAGAGAGAGTGGAAGGTTCTCGGCTTTGGGCACGGACTCTGCCCCCTCTCAATGATGGTCCCCCGGATTTGAGACCCGTTTTCGACTTTTGATTCCTTGGATGAGCACGAGCCGCAGATGTTGACGGCTGTTCATCGTCAACCACTTCCTTTGCTCTGTTTCCCTTGTGCCTTAGTCTCAACACAACACTACTAAGCCCATAAAAGACTTTATTGGCCAGCTTTCCGACCATTTCGGACGATAAAGGGTCCAGAGCAATCGCCATCTCGACGACATCACTCTTATTTAGTCTGTGGAACACCCGCCAATCCCTGACACGAATGCCCGCATTTTGTCCCAAAATTCGGTCACTTTGCCAGGAAGCTGAGCCTGGGAAGTAGCCAACATAGATTTCAGATTTTGGCACTTCTGCCTCGTCCACTATCATAAGTTGGGCTCCTTCCCACGGCTTTAAGGCTGGGATTGTCTCCTTAGACCAAGTTACAGTCTCGTGGTACAGACAGTTAATGGTAAACTATCCGGGCTTGAGACTGTAACCGGCGAAATGAGGCTTCACCCCAGGAGCCCGACAAGTTTCGTACATCTTGTCGAGGATGCATTTCTGCACCTCACCAATTTCCTCATTGGACCAAATGCCCTCTGGAAAATTGTGCGGTAGTATACCGATCTTCTTAGAGCGAACAGTCTTTGCTAGAGTAGGCTTTAAGCAGAAGTCTTCGGAAGAAGCGCTCTGTTTGGTCTGCCCCACAGATACCGTTGCCACCTCATTTCTGGGACCAGGTTTGCCCCAGTGTGCGGTTTCTACCTCATTCATCCTGCTGAAAATCGACAAAGCAGTTGCAGGCACTGTTGATTTGTTATCAACTTTTTTGCCCTGTAATGCAATCCTCTTTGTCGGTTTGGAGCTCGGTGTTGGTGTAGAGCTGTCCGATCGGGATCGTTTTGTTGTTGCCTGTCCTTTGTTAGTCGCGGTGGTCGGCTTTACTGCCAAGGACCTTGCTGTTTCCAGCGGAGTGCCCTTGGCAAGTAAAGCCTTCAACCTTTTGCGGCCAGCGCCGGATCGCTTCACTCTTGTTTGAGTCTTTTTGGTTAGACCAGGCTCAAGAAGATCTCTCCCCTGTTCCAAGGAAATGGACATTCCAGCCGACTCCTGGCTAAGTGGAATGTCTATCTCCTCCTGCGTGGTCCAATTCGTGGTCCAATTGTTCACTGACGAGGGTACCATGTGCCCCCTCGGTCCAATTGTTCACTGACGAGGGTACCATGTGCCCCTCGGCCAGTGATGAGTTTTGACTTTGTAAAGCCGTATTTTGCACATTTAAAGGTGTGCAGTCCATAGAGTTTAGTGTATTTAAATCCATAAAAGAATAAGTTTTAATAAACCGTGCAGGTTGGTCACCCATGAGCGCTCCCATGGGAAGGACAAATTGAAACCGCAGGTTTGCCAGATCTGGTACGGAGTTCGCTATTAATCTTGACTCTACCCCTTCAAGCAAGTTCACCAGCATAGCTGTTCAACTGTGAGTTTAGGGGGTTTGTTTGAGGCAATAGGTTTGTTTATAATCCAGTCAATCAAGACCTAGCCTTGGGAACCTGGAATATGAACAGACCCTGCCTTAGGGAGTTTTCCTTCTCTCCTGCCCGACTATCGGCGACCCACAAACAGCAGAGACATGACCGTACTGAACGCGAGTCATTGGTCATCTATCAGACCATCAGCCGCACTTTCCTAAAAGGACTGACCAATTAGCAAGTGTCCATTAAAGTCCACTAACTAGCCTCAGCGACTAATCAGGAATCGTAGATACCTCCTTTAAACCTGTGCGTTGGCGGCAGTTCTTAGTTTGTGTGCTGAATCATGCAACATGATTCAAAGTCATGTCATGACTTTCATATGATATGCTCCTGTCCACAATAAGCCCCTACACCACGACAAGGTGACTACCTAGAGAGGAAGATTCAAGATACTATCGACCTGATATTAGAGGCAACCATAAAGTACAACAAAACCATACATTTCGTAACAAAAAGAAAGCCAATTGACATATTGCTTTCAGCCCCATCGAAGCTTAGAGCAAAAATTAAAGAAAAAATTCTAAGAGCTCAAATGTTTCATTTAGAAAATAATAATAAATCAAGACAAACAAGAAAGTTTCAAGTAGTAGAGAAGGTTTTCGTTAAAAATAATAAAAGATTAAAAAATAAACCAACGCCTTTAGATCTGGGAACGACCATTCTTATAAATGAGAGGATAGTCCACAAAGACAATCTGTTATAACCAATATATGTTATCATTTTAATTAGGTCAAACACATATTTATGTGGTATATTTTGAGACAAGGAATAGAAACATAAGTTTCAAATAGACAACATAGCAGTTACTATGACTTCGGCACCGTTAAGATGCATAGTGGAGGAAATGAACAATTGTATGCTTTACAAGGGCTTGATGATTGAAATTAACTTAAGTAAGGTAACGATGATTTGAGAGTAATGACGAACGATAAGCAGTTCATGAAGTATTACACTGATCATTATTATATTATTTCCAACAGAATGTTTAAGATGACACTTAAGACTGATTGTACTCAAATATTCTTAAGTCATTACATCATATAGAATTGGCTAGTTATCATTGAAAATCTGTTAAAATAATTATTATAGGTGAAAGTAAGTAAGTAATGATTATTATCATTAATTATTTTAAGTTGGTAAAAATTTAATTATTATGTTATCTATTTTGTGATTTGTTTACAAATCACGTATTTCACAAAGTTCTTACGCTGTTGTAATTGCTATGCTAAATTGTTAAATTAAACCTACCAGGATGGTATACGAATCGCGATGCATCTAACAACAACAGGACCGAGGACGACCTACTGAGACGTCACTCAGGTCAAGGCGACCTTACACCTTTAGCAATTGATAACCGGATACGTCTTTCACGAAGGGATTTAGATGTTTTAATGTACCTACCTTCAGCTGGGTTGCCCCGTTGTGGGCGTTGTATATCATCGCTTTTGGATGATCCAAATAATACAATGCAATGCCTTTTGTAGATGGATAGGTTGGAGGGTGTTTTTTCCGCTCTTCAAATTATTCCTGGTTACATGATAGAGTCGCTATAACTGTACTATTACTCGTCAGTATTTTTCAGTAACAAAAATACCGGCCCCGTAAACCAAGAATCTCTTAATTGGCGGATGTTACAACCGTGCGAAACAATATATGTCGGATTGGATTGTGTATTAACGTGTCTCCATTGCCGATTTGAGGTAATATCTTGACTTTCAGCTACTCGATTGCCAACGAATGCTATCATTCTATTGAAACGTCACAGAAACCGTGTGCTTTCAGCTACTCGATTGCCAACGAATGCTATCATTCTATTGAAGCGTCACAGAAGCCCTGTACATTAATTTGTTGAGTGTTTGTTGTTAGCCAGTATCTCGGAACCTTAACAGATGAAAGCGTTGCAAGATCTTGAATAAATGTTTCCCAAGCTGAGTGAAGTTTTTGAGGGACTGACTCGTCCCAGTCCACGCGAAGAATCCACTGTTCTTGTATCATAATTTTTGCTACCAGTATAACGGAGGCCAGTAATCCAAGCGGGTCGAATAATGAAAACGCAAGTGATAGGATGGTGCGTTTTGTTACAATAGGGCCTACTTGCGCATTGAACGAAAATAAAAAAACATTTTGCATTTGGTGCCACTTGATGTCTAGGGCGTTGGTGACTGTATCTGTACCAAGATTCAAACTCTTTGTTGTCGTATCGCTGATGAAGTCGCAATGGTTCGAATGCCATTTGTCAACATCGAAGCACCCTTTCTTTAGGACGGCCGTTAACTGATGTCTGATATTGATGAGTTGATCAATAGAATCCGCTCCACCTAAAAAATCGTAGATAAAGAACGATGATTTAATAAGTGCAGCGCCTATTGGGTATTGTGTCTCACATTTGTCCGCCAAATACTGCAAACTCTTGGTTGCTAGAAAAGGTGCTGATGTAGTACCATAAGTCACTGTATTCAACTCGTAAATGCTAACAGGATCGAATTCCGTATCTGTCCAAAAAATATATTGAAATTTTCGATCTGGTTTGTCTGTCGGTATCAATATCTGTCGGTATTAGTAGCAACAAATATAACTCCGGCTGAATTGTCGGGCGGATCAGTAGGATATCATTTAATCAACGTTGTATTGTTGTTGAACATAGCGAATCAAAAACCATCTTCAACCGGAGTTAGGAGATATTGTGTGTCAAACCAAGACAATCTGGTGAATCTTTGAATGGTAACCGAACGACATTTCTTCCCGTAGCGTTTTGATGGGGCGTTTTACGATATAATAACTCACAAGCAACGTGTGCTGGTGACCATGAAGTTGAAGTCGGCTGCTCTTCTTCTATTTTCCACATCATTTCTAATTGGTCGGAAACCGTATCTTCAAGTGATAAAAGGCATTTTTTGCCGGATACGATCCATCCGAGTAGTGTTTTTTATAGTACTGGAAGGTTTTCACCTAGTTTGATTTGACCGACAGACAGAATGTCAAAAAACTTTCAACTCCAAGCAAAACGTCAATGCGCTTAGATTTAAAGAATTGCTCATAGGGGAGGGGTGTACCTTCCACGATGATATATCGATTTCAGGACTTGGTTGATAGGCGATGTGGTTCGTTAAGCTTTTGTATGCTTAACGTCAGTTCAAGATTTGAAGGGCGCAGTATAATTGATGCGACCATCTGATACTTTATATTGGTCAACGAAGTACTAATACTGGAAACATGAAACCGTTGTTTATATTTCGATAGCCTTTTTTTGGAACTTCTCAGTTGTAAAGTTGACCTGAGACCACAAATCAGTTAAGGCTCTACCCATTTGACAACTTCCAGATGAGTCCTTCACTAAAATTAATGCAGTGGCCAGAATTATTTTGTTCAGTAGATGACATATAAAGATGGGAATGGCTGGTAACGTTGTCACTGGGCATAGCAGCGAATTCTGTGCATCGTGATGATCCTGAGCCCGCGTTATTCGTTGGTAATTGAGAATAATGTAAAAAAGTATGGTATGGTTTCACGTAAACTGAATATTTAAACGTTGATGTGCAATTAATCACACGATGGCGTGGCGAACCACCTTAAATGCCTTAAAACGAGGACAATTCTGTATCAGGTTTTCGTTGCTAGAACAAAGTGATCAGAAATTGCTTGACGTAGATATATAAAAAGAGTATTGTTTTGAACGTCGGTTAGTCTTATGCTTATTGTTATTAGGTTTATGTTGTGCCGATGATTTTCGAATAATTCGAGAAACTGACAATTCCTATCCAACAATTTTGAGGAATTCTCCCAGCTGGACAATGTGTCGAAGTTAAGCGATTCATTCCATTTCCTACGTGTAATTACATAACTAGCGAGATAAGTAGAGCCTCACAGATTTGTTTCTCTGTACCTAGCGAACAGAGTGAACCATACAAAGCAGATACATTGTGTACCTGACTATGCAGTTGCTGGCTTGACTGATCCGATACTGCTGGTAGATCAAATAAAGTTGCAATGTTTTCGGCGAAGATCAGGCTATTGTTGTCATAGCGCAATTTAAGTCTATACAGAGCTTTTGGATAGTTTAGGAAGCAAAATAGGAAATGCCTGTTCTGTCTCTAGAGCTTGACTAGTAAATCGGTTTAGTAAATGGTTGAATATCTCAATATTTGTGAGAAACATTTCACGATCTATGATTTGAAGAAACGAATTAATAAAGTTGTTATATTCAGAGTACTTACCACTTGTAACGACACTTTTTGGTGACGTTCAGAAATATTTAGTTTTTGATGGGGTATTCTCAGCCGTCGTTCAGAATCATCACAATGAATTTATATTCGCGGGGACAAGTTTCGTAAAAGAAAGATATTTTAAATTTTCTAAGTTTATTTCTTTATTATTTCAATAACTGTTTGTACAAAGTTATTTCGATAATAGTGCGAAACATATTTATTTTAATTGTATGATTTCAAAATAAAAGAGCTGATTAAATATAACTAGTAGAAGAATAAAATTATAATAAAATAACAAAAACTCTATATGTGTTGTTTACATTAAAAAAAGGATGTATATGTAGTGCTATATATTTTTACTTCGAAGACTTTCGTATATCCAGGCGATACCTAGTTGTGCCATACGCTGTGAATTCTGTGAGTGATAGCCGTGGATTTGATGGGCGAACGCCGAGATTTCTGTGGACGGGTGTCGTGGAATGGTGTGTAGTTCTTCCCAGGTTACACTACGGAATATTCATAATATGTCCGTGCGATTTCTTGTATTCCTCCAAATAATTTTATATCATTTGCCGTAAAACCAACGCAGGATTTAAGATATTTCTTATGGTTATATATGGTTCATAGACATATATAATTTGTAGCCTTTGCCGTAAAAACCAACGCAGGATTTAATAGTTTCCAATTGATATATATGGTTCATAGACATATATAATTTGTATCCTTTGCCGTAAAACCAACGCAGGATTTAAAAATATTTCTTATGGTTATATATGTTTCCTAGGCATATATAATTTATTTCCTTTGCCGTAAAACCAACGCAGGATTTAAAAATATTTCTTATGGTTATATATGTTTCATAGACATATATATTTTATAGCCTTTACCGTGAAACCAACGCAGGATTTTAATAGTTTCCAATTGATATATATATGGTTCATAGACATATATACTTTTATTTCCTTTGCCGTAAAACCAACGCAGGATTTTAATAGTTTCCAATTGATATATATGGTTCATAGACATATATACTTTTATTTCCTTTGCCGTAAAACCAACGCAGGATTTAATATTTTCGGCGTAATACCACCTTGACGAGTACTTATAAACTCGAGCCTTCTTAACAATTTCGCTGTATTAAATACCCATACGCCGGAGCTTATTTTTACTAAAAAAAAAAGTGTAAGTGATAAATATATTTATAAACAAAACATGCATATAAACAAAAATATGAGTGTATAAAACTTAAGTGTAATTAATTAAAAGAATTTCAGTGATTTTAAATTAAGCCGGTAATGATGTTAAATTGTTTTGGTGGTAGTTTTGTTTATGTTGTAATATTTGCAAAAGAAATAATTTAAATATTGCTTTCCATGTTATACCGTAACAATTAATAAACTCTAGTTATTTTAGTAATTATCCAAATAGAAAAACAGTGGAAATCAATGACGAAGTGTTGCTTGTGATGCGTTTTTGTTTGTAGAGAAAAAACGTAATCAGTGGACGTTTAGTTGTTGTATATTTGTTTATTGAAAATGTATTTGTAAAATAAATGTGTTTACGCTTCGTGTTGTAATTCAAATTTTATAATAAGTAAATAAAAATTTGATTTTTTCTTATAACATGTTCATGGTGTGTTTATATTCTTTTTTCTCTCTTCAGAGCTCCTTTTCAGTCTAGATATCAATGCCCGTGGCTCATCAGGCTGGAGGATCGCAGGTAATGTCAATATAATTTGTGGCCAAATATATTTTGATAAATTTTATATTTTACAGGTAATTCCAACGCTGTTTGATTCATATAATTGTGACGTGTGTAGGTGTCATGTTTTATAGCGACGGTCAGACATTGTTTTCCTCTTCTTCTTAGAACATGTGCGGAAGAAATTTTTGATATAAAAATTTGTTTCGTCACACACTGAATGTAGGTTATTTTAATAGAGGTAATTTTTTACTTGATGTGGGCATCATTGCTGTTGCATTGTCTTCCTGCTGTTGATACATTATTAATATTTTTGTGGAAATGTATAGGTACTCTAGTTCAGCTCTAGACATATCAGTTGCATTTACTTTCTCGATCGAAATATGAAATGCTAGAATTTGTTTGGAATATGATTCTAAAATACCTAACCGACATTTCAGTTCTGGTTGCAAAAGCGAATTACTTTTCCCTTCGACGAAAGCTTTGATTCTTGAAATCCTCGACTTCGTCGAAGCTCGTTATTGTTTCAGTTTTGACAGTTCTGTCTCAGCAATTGGATTTGCCGTTACCATTGAAGCGGTTGTGATTAAACGTAAAAAGCGAAAGTATTTAACAAAGTTAAAAAGTCACAATAGCAGCAGCAAGCTTCTCGAAATATATTGAACTGGCCTTGTGGTAGTTGTTGTCGTTGACGAACCCACGACTATCAATTAAAAATAGAACGAAAATTGGCTTGATAGTGAAACTCGAACACGAACCAATTGTAAGCTAAGGTTAACAAAGTATGAGGAATCAACATGTAAATTTATCTGGTTGTTGTTATAGTAGATGTCGAAAGCGACCTCGATGCGGACACGAAGTTCTATTTGGACGTTAGCAGAATGTAAGCCAATAACCGAACATATTATATATGTACGATTATATTATATAGATTAGTTAGCACACTTTTAGTTCTATAGCTGTCTAAAAGAAATGTTCACACGCGTACACTAACGGTTACAAATTAACCAAAAAACGAATCACAACGAAAGTATGTGCAATCAATAAGTAAAGATATCTTGTTGTTGTTATTGTAACTGGTGAAAGCGACTTCGATGCGGACACGTGGCTCTGTTTGGAGGTTAGAGGAAATAAGCCAGCAACCGAAAAATGGTACAATATTATATATGTATGATTATATTGTTACGAATTTTGATCAGAGTAGCAATGAAATGTTTAAATATTATTTAAACATCATGTCAATGTATATTTTTTCAAGAAAGAAGTTAGTGTTGGAATTTGTTTTGAGTGAAGCTAAATTAGCTCCTAGTAAATACTAGTTCTTTTCAATACAACTAATATAATAAGTAAAGTTTCTCCAATTTTCTAAAGTTCGTTTCATATTTTTACAAAGTCCTGAGATACGAATAAACACGCAGGCGATTACGTAACTTTTGGTGTCAGAAGTGGGATTTTGTAAAAATGGTGAAATTGGAAGAATTAACTGTGGTTCAACTAAAAAAAACAGTTGGAGAAAGTGGGACTTGGCACAGGTGGTGCGAAAACAGAACTGGAGTTGAGACTTCGTAAGGCGTTGGAGGCTAATGGCATAAATGTAGAAGAATACGAGTTCCTCGATGAAAAACCTGACACGAATAGTGAAGTGATGGCATTCATGAACTTAATGATGCAGAAGCTTGAGGAAAATTCAGAAGAACAGGCGCACGGTTTACGCAAGTTGGAACAATAATTTAGTGAAATCACGCAGACATTAGACCAAAATTTTGTCGAATTTAAGATGGAGTTACAACATGTCCAAAAAAAATGCTCGAGAAGAAAGGACTCGATTGATCAGAATATCCAGGTCTCAAAAGTTGAGACGGTTCAATTGGAAAGCCATGCTGAGAGTAGGCAGGTAAGCGGGTCATCTTCAGCCATTTGTGAAACTGGTAGCGTTAAAATACAGGGACCGACGTTTGATGGGAGCGAGACTTTTGAAGTGTTCAAACTCAAATTTGAAATAGCGGCTACAACAAATAATTGGAATATTGGTAAGAAAACGGAATCACTAATTGTGGCACTAAAAGGTAGTGCGGCAGAAGTTTTAAAACAAATTCCATCCGAACACCATAAAAGCTACCAAGCTGTAATGGATACATTGAAGCGCGAGTACGGTAACGTTTCTATGGCTCCATTACACAGGGTAATACTGGAAGCAAGAGCCCCGGCTGTTGACGAGAATCCTGGAGAGTACTCTGCCGACATTGAACGGTTGTGTAACTTGATTTACATTGGTAGCTCTGATGATATTATGGAGAAGAGTAAAGTCGACACTTTAATAGACGGCATACGTGATCCGGAAACTAAGCGTCGGTCGTAATGTTCTCAAAGGAGACATACTCTGAAACGGTTAGCGGCGCTTTGACGTACGAAGCTGCCGGTATAATGTGTTGCTTTACAGCAAAAGTACGGAAAATGAAAACTGGAGTGAAGACAGGAAGAAAGACAAGAAGGAAGGCAAAAGTAAAGACAGAGGGGAAGGCAGGAAGTAAGACAAGAAAGAAGACAAGGAATGAGGTAAAAAGAAATAGAGGAAAGAGAAGAAAAGAAAGAGGGATGAAAGAGAAGAAAAGAAAGAAGATAAGAGGAAAAAGAAGATTGATTCAAATAATGAATAGGGAAAAAAGAAACAGAAGAAAGAGAAGAAAGAAAACGAGGAAAGACTATTTCGGCTTAGATAGTTATGATTTCATCTTAATCGGCTCTGGTATAGCTGAATCAGTTGAAATTAACATCTGCTTGATCAAGCAAGAGTCCCCATATGTTATATATGTTGAGGGTATTCCATTTGAAGTAGAATTCACATGCGATGTTGTTATTCCATGTGAAGCAATTGGCACAAATGACATATTCCCGGCAAATATGCCATTTAAGGCAGATGACATGTTAGCTGTTGATATTTCATCCAATGCGGATGTCTTTGATAGCATGTTGGCTACAGATACTCAAATCGATGCTGGCAGTGCAGTTGATAAAGTTTTCAGGATTAATCAGGAACTCAAATACGATGCGGAGATCGCAGAGGGCTTGTTGGTCGCGGATACGTTATCTTATAAAGATATACCATTAAACGTTGATGCCGACCTCATAGATAATGAGAACGTGACAATTAATGAAAATATCTTGTTTCATGAGGATACCACATATTGATCTGATGGTGCGGTTTTTGTTGATCAGTACATTCCTGATTGGCATACTCAATGCATTGACAAGTTTTTTGCGTCTAACGTAAGTAGCATTGATGATAGTAACAGCTGTTTGCAAATGGAGGTTTATCAGGGTGACTTAGACGACGCAGACTTAAAATTCGGAATAACGACACTTTGCGGCAATATGACATGTGAGTACACTGGAAGTAAGCGGGACCAATTAGATAAAATTCATCGATTTATCAGAAGACGGCTCCTACTGACCAGAAACTGATGCTAATGATGATGATGATACTCAAAATCTCCACCCAATAGCTATAATAAGTAACCAAATATTGAAAATCTTGAGTGAGAACGGTGCGTGTTCGCAATTTGTGTCTGTTGAAGATGTTGTGATGTTTGTTTGGAGCCCCTCCCCCCTGTCGCTGATGGAACGAAGATCAATGATGGTGTTTATCGAATTCAACAGTCGTGGCATCATAGAGCTCGAATGAAAGTGGTGCATCTGGAACGGCTGGCACCTTATTGCAACGATTTGGCAATACCTGTTCGGGACGAACAGATTTAAGAGGAGGGCAATGTTAAGAATTTGATCAGATTAACAATGGAATGTTTAAATATTATTTAATCATTATGTCAATTGATATTTTATTAAAAAATGAAGGGAATTTGTTTTGAGTGAAGCTGTGTTTTCCTAAATTTGCTAATAATAAAGTATAGTTTCTCTAATTAAGATGTTTGTTTCATTTTTACAAAATCCTGTGATCCGAACATACAGGCGATTATGAAACAATATTTTTATAATATTTATTCTGCTCATTTTTGTAACTCGTCAAAACTTAAAATTATCACTCACCATTTTATTCCACTCCATTGCCTTTTCTTTAGGTATTCATTCCAATGATTCCAATATTTTAAATGATTCCCTCGTTGATTCCGCGATGTTCTTTCGTACGTCCCACGTTACACGTCTTGAGTCCTAAAATTGTACAAAACGTTACCGGCTGCACCAAATTATGTTGCGTATTTTCCGCAACGAAGGCAAATTCTGTTGTGTTTACGTAAGTAGGAACCACCTGCGTCAAACCCAATTATTTCAATTGTTCCCTAACAGTCCATCCAACAAAAATAAACACGCATTTTTAATTTTCACACATCTATCTTTATTAATTATAAACTAAACTGCTGGAACTGCTGCTACCGCCGTTGTTGATATGTCTGTTGCTAACTTGTTTGTTGCTATTGTGGGTGCTACTGTTGCTGATGTTGTTGTTGCTGTTGCTATTGATGATGTTGTTGTAACTGTGATGCTGATGCAACCTCCGTGCATGATGATTATCGCCTTAATGTGATTCAACTTCACTTTTTATTCATATATTACTTATTACTTATTCTTGTAATTTCAACAATTCTTAATAATTTTATTCGATTACAGATATTCGTCAAAATTCTTTAAACACTAAACTGTTAAATAAAGCACAAGTCAAATTAGGGAATTAAATGTTCTTTCATTAATAAATAAGTTCCTTCTTTTACATCGAACAACCAGTTCGGACAACACTTTGATCACTTTAACGCTCAACAATCTACTCGGTGTTCCGTCTAGGAAACCCGAACTCAGCTGCTTTTGCAGCTACTACTCGGACACCAATCTAACAACTGACTGGTTAAAAACTTCCCCCCCATGTTTTCACCTTTGGAAAACAGTGAAAACGTTGATCATGTGCTTAATGCATGATCGAAGGTTCCATTAATTTCCTGCCGTTACGCAGAAAATATTATATTAAATATTGACCCAGTTATCGGTTGGTAACTGCCAATATTTCGAAACACACAATTCTGCATAAAGAATATTATTGAGTTCATTGATTTAACTCAATAATATTTTGCAACTGCTAATAAAAATGCAGTTTCACATATTTCGAAAGTTGCGATTAATGGTTTAACTCAATAATATTTTGAAATGAACGCATCCGCGTTGTATGCAGAGTTTGTTAAAAATGAAATGGGTCGTATTAGCAATCTGCCTTACGTACCAAGAAAAAGGTTCGTAACTAATTTTTAATTAAAATTCAAAGGCATCTAGTTAAAACTAGTTACACCACAGGTGTCCTTATATCGCTCACTTTTCTAAAGGCAAAATACAAAAACTTCCAATCTGTATGAATGACAAAATACAATACCAATAGCTAAGTAATTATCATTTAAATACTCTTGAGGGACCGCACCGCTGCAACAACAAATATATCAGTCAAAATAATGAACTCTGCAAAATTTTACTACAACAGAACAACCGTTCGGCAAACTCTATTGTAAAACCAACTTGTCACAGAAGATGGAAAACTACTTGCAAGTGTTTGAGTAGTATTACGTTAATGAAATATTATGAAACTTTATTCCGATTTACTTTAGAAAAATGTCATAAAGATTGATTTAACATGATATCGTGGACAAGTGGTATAAGGCAGCTATCTGGTTTCATTAGTGCATTCAACATGTGATAGACCCATATGACAGCTAACTAACATCATTCTTCTGCACTATATGAAAAGGCCTGGTGAAACTAATATAGCTGACACATTCTCGTTCCAACCACATACTGAATTTTCTTCTAAGTTTTAGTTAGCCTGAACTCAACTGTATCCACACGTTTTCGTTCGTTGGTAATGCTGAGGTATACTTAGCCTGGAGATTAGAAGTGTTATGCTGGGTTACAGCCTTGATTAGCATTTATTAATGTAAGGACGTATTACTACCCTAAGTCAATCCTACAGAAAATACTACTAGTCAAGATGTGTCATGACTACCTTGGCTTGATTTACATATAAGACTACATATACAATCTACTAATGAAGATGTATATAACTACCTTGACGTGATACAAGACTACTAGTCAAGATGAATGTAACTACCTTGCCTATAGTTAAACTAACTTGTATCGCAAAAACGTATTACTACGTTTGCGAGTTTCCTAACAAGTGCTCTTGCTTGTACAATGCGCGTTTATTTATACTCAAACGACCGAAGCATTTCCTGTAGCGCATCGATACTTTTGCCGTTGGTGTTTTTGATACTTGTTGTCTTTTGCTGCTGTTGTTCGCCTGGGTGTAATTTCTGTACTTTGTCTTTGTCGTGTGTTCTTGAATTCGCCGTGCTTTGTATTTAATTCAACCAAAACTTTCATGCCTTGAAGTTTCTTGTCTTGTTTACAAACGTGTTTTTTATATAATGCCGGTGTTTGTTATTTTAATATTATTATTTATTTATTTATGAATAATAAAAAACAAATTAAAAAAACAAACAAAAGAAAATAAAATAAATATATAAATAGTAAATAAAAAAGGTGTGTATTCTTCACTTATTCAAATACATTTCTTTATTTTTTTGTTAATTGTAATAATAATTTCAGATGTATTCCGTGTGTTACCGATGCAGATGCAGTGCGTTACTTGTGAGTTATTTTAATATAATATATATATTAAATAAAATTAATCTATTTTATGTTAGATAATATTAAAATTCTTACAGTGACTGAAATTAAATTATACGTTGCGTGTTAAACATAGTGTATTGTGATGTGTAACTAAAATGTCTTTTAAAGTTACTAGTATAGTGTTGTTGTTGTTTCTTGTTTAGATTGCATCTATGTAGGTTGGAAATATGTGAGAATTTCCTTCCTTACACAACTTATCATCGCGGCCCTACGAAAATGGTAATACCAATAATCGGAAAACAGTAATCAGCCCAGATAACTACTCCTTTTCGATTGTAAACTCTCATGGTATCTTTCCGATACTTAAGTAACAATGACGCATACTCTGACTTTGCTGCTTATTACGGTGAGCACTTAAATGTTGACCGCTAAAATATCCTCCAAGGTGTTAATGTGGAAAACTAAGAGTTACAGGATGTTTAATCAAGTGTCAAGCTTTTTGTACGCGACCTTTTGCCCGGCATAACCGAAGTAATATAAAGTTAAAGTGAATTTTTAACAACGTATATATTTAAATCTATAAAACTAAGAATTTTTAAGAAATGAAACATATTCTATTTCTGTATGATTAAAAGTATTATATCTGTATAACTTCGATCTTTATTTAACAAAAACTCCTAGTTATTATTATTTCACAAGTAACAAAACTAACATGTGGATTCTTCTTTATATGCCGAATCTCCAATGCGGTGATTCTAGGATCTAAATCGGTCAATAGGATATCCAGTACGCCTTGGTCGGGTATACGGAACAACTGCCTCATTGTGCTTCTCAGTTTGATGAATTGCAATCTCGGATACTTCATTGAAAGATTGAGCTGGAGTCGAAACTATGTATTTGTTAGTTATTTTGACTACATCTTTAGGTGTTGTTTCGTAGAGGCCGAATGCATCAGCTAAACACTTTTCGTTGGCGATATCTTCGGAAGTACGTATTTCTGATGATAACTCATTTTTATGATCTTTTCGGTAACGAGTTTGGTTGGCATGTGCACGAATAAGTTTGCCATTTTGTAAGCGAACATTGTAAATGACATTACCTATGCGTTCAATTATTTTTCCTTTTGTCCATTCAAAGTGTTTCTTTTTTTATATATATTGACATAAACGAGCTCGTGTCTTTCGTAAAACTTTGGCTTTGCACCGTGCCTTTTGTCAAACTGCGCTTTCATTTTGAGTTGTGTATCGCACTTGTTTTTAAGCGTGGCATTTGGGTCTGGTAAAGACACCAGCGTTGGTTTAATCAAGTCAAGTTTAACACGGATATTTCTTTTTAGTAAAACTTCAGCTGGCGATATACTGTCCTCATTTTGCGTATTCGGAGTTGATTGGTAAACTTGTAGAAATATTTGAAGATTTTCAGCAGTTACCCCCTTCCCATTTAACTTTTTGAGTGCTCGCTTTAAAGTATCCACAAACCTTTCGGCTTGTCCATTTGACATGGGTTAGTACAGACTGCTTCGTATATGATTAATGCCGTTTTCCGCTAAAAACTGTTGAAATTGATGACTTACAAATTGAGTACCATTGTCTGAAACTATTGTCTTCGGTAACCCAAATCTAGCGAAAATTTCTTTCAAGCTGGAAATTGTTTGAGTAGCTGTTAAAGATTTTGTTTGTATAATTTCGAGCCATTTTGAGAACGCATCGATTACGACTAAATAGTAGTATGAATCTATTGGTCCTGCATAATCAATATGGAGCCATACCCAAGAATCAGAAGGTTTTGGCCAAGGATGTAAAGTTGTTTTTGTGGGCATTTTAGCTGCTGCTGCACAATTTGAACAACTTTTCGCCATTGCTTCAATATCGTAATCGATATTTGACCAATAAACGTAGTTCCGCGCGATGGCTTTAGTATGGTTTGATGACCTCGGTGAATTTCTTTAGGAATGCGCTTTTGGAAAATTTGAGGTATAATAATGCGTTGTCCGAACATTAAACATCCGTCAACTATACATATGTCGTTTCTTCAGTTACAGTAAGCTTTCAACTCATTGTTGTTGCAGTTTGATGGCCATCCTTCAGTTACATATTTGAAAATTTTAGCTAAAACCTTGTTCTTAGCTGTTTCGTTAGTAATCATTTTGCTGGTAAGAGGCTGATTTTTGCCAAAATATCCTCTGGAAGCGGTAGTGGATACTTGTAAGATTCAAGCGCGTCGTTAAGACCAGTTGAGAAATCAGCGCAAATACGAATGCTGCCATTTGGCTTTTTGATAACTACGATTGGTGCGGTCAGAGTAATTGATAGGTGCGATAATGTCGAGATCTTAAATGTGCCTTAGTTTTATTACAAAAACCCATAGCATTCTCGAAAAGTTCTGGAAATAATTTTTCCGGAAGACATTTGCAATTTGAAGAGTTTATGGGAACATTACTTGCCTGTTTTGTTGTTGAAATTTGGCTGCAAATAGCATTAAGCGTCATATCGCTAAGTTGAAAAGCAGTTATCCAGTCCAATCCGAATACGTTCAAATCGATCGCTCAAACGAATCACGTAAGTGTTCTAATTGTGTCTTTTAACTGCACATCGCATGTAAATTTTGCGTACAATGGTAAGTTTCCAGTTGCACTTTTAGCTGATTCTCGTTGTACTTCCATTGTATTTAAAATATTTAATTTGTCGAAATTAAATTTTAAAATGATAGTTATGTCCGATGCAATATCAAATTGCAATTTGATTAGCACATTGTTGATTTTAACGTGGACATATTTGCGCTGTGCAGCTGTGATGTTGTTCGTTGTGTATATACTGTTGGATCGTGATTGTGAAAATGCTCTTGCCTTACCATTGCTATTATTTTTGATGTTGTTATCGCAGTTTGATTTTGCTGAATTTTTCGCTTTGCAATAACCTTTTTATGGCCTATGTTGTGACAGTCTTCGCATTTATGATATTTGAATGGGCAGTCACGCACATAATGCATTGCTCCACAAAACCAGCATAGTGTTTTCGGTTTGTGATTGTTCTTAAGCTTATTTGCTTGTAATCGATTAACCTGATTTTCGCGTGATTTATTTTCTACCAGCGCTATGTCGGATTTTATATTAATGATACGCTGACACTCGTTTGTAAGTTTCTCCAAGTTAATGGTATTAGCTTCTGTGTCCAGTTTGGTCAATATTCGGGTTCCTATTTCGAAGTTTGCTTCTGATTTCAGCCCCAATACGAACATTAAACATTTGAACTGGTCCAGTGACAGGCTATTCAATTTAAAATTTTCATAGTGTTTATTAACCTCGGCTGCGTACGTAGTATAGTCGGTATCTGTTGGTTTGGTTAACTGTAAACAGCTATAGCGTAAGCTGAATTGTGACTTTTGGAGTCCAAACAGTTGTTTTAATTTCTCCACTGTTGTAGTGAAATTATATTCACGTGGACGGTTAGGCAAAATAAAGTTCATATATTTGTTATATACAGTTGTACTGAGTTTCCTTAATAGAAGCCTGACCTTCGCTACGTCATCAAGTTTGCTAGCATCTACCAAGAATAAATCTTCATACCTCGTGTACCACGTTTCAAATGTTAGGTTATTTTCTGGATCATAAACAAATTCCGTGATACTCCAAGCTAAAATCTCCATTGTTTGCTCCGGTTTTTCTGTTTTCGGAAATGCTTCAATATGCATCTTCATTTGCAAACACTCCTTGAAAAGCTCACGCATTGTTTCCGTGTCTTTCGCATGTTGGTTTTGCATTTCTTGAAAAAATACCTGGAATTTTTCTATGTAATGCAAAAAAAATTCGTATCCTCGTCGCCACTATTATATCTGTATAATTTCGATCTTTATTTATCAAAAACTCCTAGTTATTATTATTTCACAAGTAACAAAACTAACATGTGGATTCGTCTTTATACGTCATCTGTCATCACTGGCCTGGGTTGCCAACAAAAAGCAACAGATTTTTGTTATTAACGTACACATTGTGGCGTCTACGAACACCTCGTTTGAACGTATGAGTAGTTGAAACAAAAAATGTAAATAATTAGTTTGAACAAAGACGTATGAACAGTTGAAACAAAAAATGTTAATATTGTATATATGTAGTTAAATAAAGAAACACATCCTTCTGGAGTCTGACCGAATCACACAAGTGGTGACCCCGAGGTTGAACAAACAGTTGTTATAACAACCAATGAAAAGATATTTTCAAATAGAAAGTGATAATAATAATAAAAAAATCATTTTGATGGCTACGCTACTTAATTGAATAGTTTTTTAGTTGAAATCAAACTATGGAAGACAACGCACAGTTGGCTAATGAGGCGCAGTAAAAGGAAGAAATTGCAAGAGTAGCGGTGAAGATACCTCCATTCTGGCGAGCGGATCCAGCCTTGTGGTTTAAGCAAATTGAATCGCAATTTGGGATTGCGGGAGGAACGCAAGACTCAACGAAGTTCCATACAGTGGTAGCATCCATGGAAAGCAGTGTTTTGTCGAAAATAAGTGATATTATTATCAACACTCCAACAACAAACATGTGCAGTCTGTTTGTGAAAAGGCGGTGACAAGAAACCGATGGAGATTTTAAATAAAATGCGAACACTATCCCAAGGTAAGGTTTCAGAAGAACTGTTAAAACAACTGTGGATGCAACGTCTACCTTCAAGCAATTTTATCTGTAAGTGAAGATAACTTAGATAAACTATCAGTTATGGCAGATAAAATATATGATACAACAGATGTGACTGAAATTAATGCATGTACTACACAACCAACATTGGATATGCAATCATTAGAAAAAAAAATAGAAGAATTAACGCAACAAGTGTCATCGTTGGTAAGATCCAGATCTCAATTACGTCGTAGGTGATACAACAAACAGTCACGTTCTGCAAGCAGAAGCAAACCATTTTATTGGTATCACTTCAAATTTGAGAAAGAAGCGAAAAAATGCGTATAACCGTGCACCTTCGTAAAAAGTGAACATTCAAAAAACTAAGAGGCTCTTCATCTTTGGTGACGGATGAGCTTTGCCCAGAAATTAGTCGCCTGTTAATTTATGATAAAAAAAAAGAACAAAAATCAGGTTCCTAATTAACACAGAAGCAGACGTGTCAGTTTTTCCGGCGTCAAAAGCGGAAAAACTAGACACTCCTATGGCTCAAACTTTATATGTAGCGAATCAGACACCAATTAAAACATTTTTTTTTTATATTTTATATATAATTTATATATAATTGTATTCTATACAAAACTAATTCGATATTTT
>NC_051846.1:100042118-100067014 GCF_002237135.1 Teleopsis dalmanni | reverse complement strand
GCAGCGGTCGATATCAATCGCCAAATATCCGGCGAGTTAAGCATTTTTAAAATTAAATTTCCCGGGCAAATAGGCTCGCCAATAGCCTCACTTATCTCTGCTCTGACTTCGTTAAAACGTGGACAAGAGAAAAGAACGTGGTTTGCATCCTCAGCGACCCTTTCACAGCTAGGACAAAACGGATCTTCTTCGTGTTTGAAACGATGAAGGTACTGTTTAAAGACTCCATGTCCGGTTAGGATCTGAGTGAGATGGAAATCTACCTCACCATGCGACCTGTGTACCCACGCATCAAGATTTGGGATCAGGGTATATGTCCACCTCCCTTTCATCGAGTCATTCCACCGTTGTTGCCATGTAATCATGGAAATGCTTCGTGCCTCATCCTTCGACAATCTACTGTGCCAGATCTCTCGAAGTTCGTAGGCCAACAGATCAAGCGGCGGCATGCCTGCTATAACGCATGCAGCATCGTCCGATACAGTGCGGAAAGCACTGATTACACGTAGCGCGCTTAGCCGGTACGTGCTTTTTGTGCCTGCAGCGTATGATCTCGTTCGCATAGCAGAAGCCCAGATGGGAGCTGCATACAATATTACCGAGCTGGTGACTCTTGCCAGGAGTTTATGCTTGGTGGATCGTATACCCGAGGTGTTTGCCATGAGTCGTGAGAGGGCAACAGTGACTTTAGTCGCCTTCTCATTTACCGCCCTTAGATGGTCTCTAAAAGTAATCCTGGTATCTATGATAACACCCAGGTACCGCAGGGATGACTTCGATGTAATTTCGAAACCACCGCTTGAAAACGAGAAGACTTCCCGTTTTTTCCGTGTACTGAGTAGCACAGCTTCCGTTTTTTGAACCGCCAGTTTCAGTCCGTTTTCACAAAGCCAACTGGTTACCTTATCAACAGCTGCTGAGCACCGCTCCGTGATTTCCTCTATCGTTTTCGCAACAACAACGATTGCAAGGTCATCAGCGTAGGCCACGCTTGTGCAATTCTCTGGAAGGATGACAATGCAGGACCAAGTACGGAGCCTTGCGGAACACCACAAGTAACCGTGTACTGCTTGATTCCATCGTCAGTCTGGACCTGAAGCCATCTACCACTAAAGTAGTTGTGCACCATTCTCCTGAGGTACCATGGGACCCCAAATTCATTGAGTGCTTGTGATATCTTCGACCAATTAGCTGTGTTAAAAGCGTTTTTGACATCTAGCGTCACCACCGCACAGTACTCTTTGGTACCTCCTTTCCATCGTTCTCCGCTAGTGGCAGCGCGGGCTATTTTGACAACTATGTCAATGGCATGAAGCGTAGACTTGCCTCTTCGGAAACCGAATTGCCGCTCACTAAGTCCTCCATGTCGTTCCAGATATTCGTGCAAGCGGTTGACCATGATAGACTCAAGGGTTTTCCCGAGTTCATCCAACAAGCATATTGGTCGGTACGCTGTTGGATCCTGCGGTTGTTTTCCTGGTTTAGGAAGCAGGACCAGATCTTGCTTTTTCCAAGGGCTTGGAAAAACTCCTTCTTCCAGACATTTTGTAAACAAGTTTGCGAATACATTTGGATCAGCTTTAATTGCTGCAATGACAGCAACACTAGGAATGCCGTCTGGGCCAGGAGTCTTGTTGTTCTTCATACGCTTCATAGCAGCATTTATCTCATTGACTGTGACCTGAGGTATTGTAACCAATCGAGGTCGGGGATCAAAGAAAAACTCCCTGTCGTCCATCGAAGGAAATAGCGTAGTAACTATACGGTCAATTACCAGCGGATCCATAGGTTGGGGTGCTCTATTGCCCCGAATCGAGCACATTACCACCTTATAGGCATTCCCCCAGGGGTCAGCTTCAGCACTCTGACATAATTCCCTGAAAGAGCGCTGCTTGCTCTGCTTAATCTCCTTCTTCAAAGCCTTGCGGCATTC
This sequence comes from Teleopsis dalmanni, assembly GCF_002237135.1. Classification (NCBI taxonomy): domain Eukaryota; kingdom Metazoa; phylum Arthropoda; class Insecta; order Diptera; family Diopsidae; genus Teleopsis; species Teleopsis dalmanni. Next base: position 100,065,081 of record NC_051846.1, on the reverse strand, counting down.
TACGTAGTTGTCGTGAAACTGTTGCCAATTTGCGCAGTTACGGTTTCGTTGAGCGACGCGCCTTGCTCTGATGCAGTCGCCTCTTAAACGAGCGATCTCTTCAGTCCACCAATAGGCTAGTTTTCTAGCTGGTCTACATGACGCTCGGGGCATTGCCGCGTCGCACGCTGCAATTAGTTTGGAGGTCACCGCCTGCGCCATGCTAGCAGCAGACTCTGGGTACTCCACGTTATCGCTCCAGACCAGTTTGAAGATATCCTCATCGAAGAGTCGATGTTTCCATCTACGTTTTAAGCAGACATTTCTACTACGCACTGGTGGTGTGCAGAGTTCGACGATAATTGCGCGATGATCGCTATGCAAATAGATGTCTCCAACTGACCATTTCATACTTTGTGCTATCGTGTCGTGAGCAAATGTCAAGTCGATGGCAGACCGATTCCGGCCTGCTTCGAATGTATGTTCGCCAGTGTTCAGAAGCACAACATCTAGTTGAGAGAACCATTCCATGAGCACTCTTCCTCTAGCGTTGGTGTGATTGCTACCCCAGGAAGTAGACCAAGCGTTGAAGTCGCCAGCCAGGATAAGCGGAGACTTGCCCCTGGCTTCTGTCACGATTTCGGAGAGTAGCTGCTCAAATTCCTGTAAGTCCAGACTAGGAGGAGCATAACAAGAGAACAAAAATATCTCATCTACCTTGACACAGGTAAAAAAACGTCGGCTGACTGTAGTAGAGCATTGAAAGGCCCTGCCATTTGCGGACCATATTGCTGCTTTACCGGAGGAGTCTGAAATCCACGAGGAGTTTCCTACATCATGATATTGTTCACACAGTAGAGCTATATCCATATTTCGCTCGTAAGCCGATTGGAAAAGCAGGTCCTGTGCCGGTCTGCAGTGATTCAGATTGATTTGCACAATCCTCATTTGCGCACTTTCTCTACCGCCTTCTTGAACTCTGGACAGCGAGCGTTTCCAACAGCGTGCTTGCCTCCACATAGAATACATTTGCTGTCCTTGCTGCATGCAGCAGCAAAATGGCCTTCCTCACCACATCCTCGGCAAGACTTACTACGATCTTCCGGAAATTTACAGTTTGCAGCTATGTGACCAAAACGCCAGCATTTTATACAGCGTTTCGGCTCCACACATTCCATGATTCGGCAGATTGACCAGCCGATGCGAATTTTCCCAGTGTTTAGCAATTTATCGGCATCTGACGCCGCGAGCTTTACAAACGCTATTTGTAAGCCCCGTTGCTTACCGCCCACCATACGGACATTGCCTTTCTCCAAGTTATTTATGCCACTTCCCAGACGAAGAGTTTCGCAAATCTCTTGTTCAGACGTGATTTCATCCAGGTCTTTGATGACCACCGTTTTGCTATGAGTCAGTGCTGCCACACGTACTGAGTCACCAAGCACGCTAATCACTGCTGATTGAAAGCCCACCGTGTTACTTTCTGAAGCCTTTTTAAGCTCTAGCAGCAATTCATTTTTGGCGGTCCTGCGCACGCGCTTGACCGAGTTGCCAAGGTCCTTAAGCGATTTGTCCATTCTTATGGTCCTAAGGATATCCGCGTAACTTTTCTCCGCAGTAGATGCGATGATGATTGCATCTGGCTTGGACCGCAAGCGCTGCTTCTTTTTTGTTTCGACCTTTTTCCACTCCTGTGTTTTATTAATTTTTTTTATCTGAGAGTGCTTTTCGATTTTTTTAACAGATACGGGGTGCGTGGCGGTCGTGTCATCCATTATTCTTGCTGTTAAGCCTTCCGCCTTTTTTTTGTATTTTCTTTGGCGTTTTTTCCCTGTTTGCCCAGCAGGAGTGTCTTGTGTAGGCGAATCGGTTTTCTGGAGTCTCCTGGCATCTATTGCTAGATTCTGGAGTCTCAACCAGGGGGAGGTTTGGGAGCAACAGTCTGACTTGACGGTTTCCCTAGCCACTTTGTCTTGGAATTCGATCGCTGCCACTTCGTAAAGAAGTTTGATGCCGTCGATCACATCTCTCATCGGTTGATGGATGGCTCTGCGCCTCTTTCCATCCGATTGCGTCTCATTTACCATTTCAATGAGAGATCGGATCTTACTTCCCAGGCTAAGGAAGGCATTTTCCGGAGTCTTTATAGACCCCTGACACATTGCTATTGCTGTCCCTTGGGGAAAGCACGTTTTAGAGACGATAGGCACAGTCCCCGGTGTGGTAACCGATGTGGTAACCGCCGTGCGCGCCCCTACGTCCATGCTGTCAGCGTGATTGGGCACGCTATCAGCATCCTTCTCGTCCATAATTGTTTTTGTTGTTATTTGTTTTATTATTTCTGTATTCATTTTGTTGGGTCCCCACTCGAGTTCGTTGTCGTTCATTGAATGTGCAGTCACCTTTATGATCCCATGGTTGTCTTTGCATGCAGGGAGTTCCATGCGAGGGTTGACGTACCTCCTTATGAGAGTGTACGTTCAGAGCCGGATCAGTGCTAGTCAGGAGTATACTCAACTGAGCCTGCACCACCAAATTAACAGTGTCAGTGTTGGAGCGTTTCTCCAGGCCTGCCAGGGTTTTAACGGGACGGGGGCAAGAATGCCATTAACCCAGAAGCCATTTCCTTAGAGATTCACTTCTAAGTACTCAGGTTCCAGAATGACACCCTCACCAGCCCAAGAGTAATTAATTTCTACCAAATTCATATCTTCCAGTATGCCATAATCAGGATCTTACTGGACTCGATCCTGATGGGTGTTTGAACCCTAAAATTATAACTATTATGCACTGCTTGTCTGTCTTAGCATGCATTCTTCCTCTTTCATACCTAACCTGTTAAACATGAAAGGACTCCATCGTTGTTGCATCCGCCTTTTCTTAGGACAGTGCACACGGCTGCATCCCTCGATGGTGCACAGCTGTTTAGTCACTCTCTGCGCACTTGGATGACCCTCGTTGCCATCCCGGGATGGAGGACGCTTATTTAGACTGGCGTCTACTCGGCTCAGCTCAGGGGCTTCTCAGGGATTTTGTGACCTTTTCAGCCACACCCTCCGACGCCTGGCTGGATTTTAGTCGCCTCTTACGACAGGCATACCTTACCGCGGTAATATTCTAACCCCTATCCCGCAGGGGGAATCCAAAACATAGTGCAATTACCTCATTGACAATTGATACATCAGATTTTGCGCTGGGAGCTGTACTGCAACAAAAAATTGACGGCGAGTGGAAGCCGTTAAGTTTTTTTTCGAAAAAACTAACGAACACACAAATGAAATACAGTGCTTACGATAAGGAGTTATTAGCGATTTATGCAGTAATAAAACACTTCTTATATTTTTTATAAGGTCGACAGTTTACAATTTTTACTGACCACAAAACTTTAATTTTTGCGTTTAAGCAAAAACCACAGAAGGCGTCATACAGACACTTAAGACATTTGGATTTTATTTCGCAGTATACCAGTGATGACCATATCATTGCCAACACCAATTTATTATAAACAACTATATGATGAACAGCAAACTGACGAAGAATTGCAACGTCTTAGAAAATCTTCAGATTCAGGTCTAATATTGAAAGCAATTACCTTACCGGATATGGACTGTGCGTTATATTATGATACCTCAACGTCACAGATAAGCCCATATATCACTTCTTCATTTAGGAGAAAAATTTTCGACGCAAACCACTCTCTAGGTCATCCTGGTGTAAAGGTAGCAACCAATTTAATAAAGCAACGATATGTGTGGCAGTCATTAAAAAAAGATGTGGCAGATTGGACAAGACAATGTATGGCATGTCAGAAGGCTGAAATTAACCACATACTAAAACAGCAGTCAGCAAATTTCAGCTTCCAACGCAACGCTTTAGCAATGTACATATAGATATCGTGGGCCCGTTACCAAAGTCTCAAGGATACAGAAATGTTTTCACTAGTTTTGACGGATTTACCAAATGGTCAGAAGCATTGCCCATAGAAGATATAACAGAATCAGAATCAGTTGTCAATGCGTTTATGCAGACATAGATTTCATGATTTTGAGTACCAAAACAAATAGTTTCAGACCAAGGTAGGCAATTTGAATCGCAACTTTTCCGAAAATTAACGAAGCGCTTAAGTACTAAAGTGATTCATACGACTCCGTATCATCCACAATCCAATGGACTAATTGAAAGATGGCATAGAACATTTAAATCCGCTTTAAAATGTCACGAAATATGTAGTTGGGCTGAAGCAATACTATAAATGTTGCTGGGTCCAAGATGCAAAATACTTCAAAATGCGGACGTTGCAATTGCAGAGATGGTTTATGAAACTACTCTTAAACTTCCTGGTGATTTATTTCAGCCTGATAACAACACACCTTCTACGACAGAATGGATGCAGAATTCAGAAACAACGTGAACAATTTACAACCAGTCGTTACCACGCATAACTCGAAGCAAACGAAATTCGTACATCCTGAATTACACAAGTATGCATTTGCATTCGTTAGATGTGATGCTGTTAAAAATCCATTACAGAACCCCTACAATGGACCATATAAAGTACTAGAAAGAGCCAAGATGGCATTTAAAATATTAATCGACGGTAAGGAGAGGTTTATATCAACAGACAAATCACAACCAGCATGCATACTCAATTTAGATGACAGCGATTGTGAAGCAACACGACTCCGTTTCGGCAAAAGAGTTCGTTTCGCACTTTAGCTTCACTAGAGGCGGAGTACTGTGGCGTCTACGTGCCTGACTTACAACATAAGCAAGTTAAACATATCACTCGAACACCTCGTTTGAACGTATGAATAAAATTCACGACATTATCTAGTTTATCCCACACTGTCCAAGAGCGCTTCGTGTAGTTTCCGCACAGCACATGGTTTTTTGTTTTTGGTTTACACTTGTCCCTGAGATAAGACCACATTTTTCGTATTAGTTTTTTTATATTAATGCACACATTTTTTTTTGTTTTCACATTTTTTTTAACATTTATTATTTTAAACTATACTAATTAGGATGTGCATTGCACACGCATGCAGAAAAGTAGTAAATAGCAATAGAAAGACTTTTTCTATTTTTCTTAACTTCGTTTGTTTTGGTTTACAAGATCGCAGCGAAAGCCTTATATGCATTCCGAACTTGCCATAGCGTTGCCAATTCGGCAAGACAAATAAAATTAGGGGTTTGTATTTGATATTTGGAATGTAGAAAAACCAAAACAAAAGTTTGTAGCAACAAAAGGGGAAAGTATTTTTTAGCCCCCTAAGATTGGTAACTAAATAAAAAATTTAAGGGAGAGCAGTTACTGGTGTTAGCGGGGATATAAAAAATAGAAGCGGAAAATATTTCAGGATTCTAGTCATAATTTTGAAGAGAATTGGTCATTTTGTGTTTTTTTTTATGAAGTATTTTTCTTTGAGAATAAAAGTTTTTTTTTTGGAGAATATTTAAACGATTAAAAGAAAGAAGTTTTTTAGCTATGAAAATTTTTTGGCTGGTGCTTGTGAACAATAAAATTAAGAAATAATACTGATTAAGCATAAACTTTATAAAAAAAGGAAGAATAATGTGAATTACAAAAAGCATAAAAACTGACGCAAACGAAGTTTTTTTTATTAACTTGAAAATTTGGAACTCACATCAAAAATCAAATCAAATCAAAAACCAGTTATTAAAAACAATTCGCCAATATTTGAGTGCTTTTAATTGCCAATAGCGTGAATTACAAAAATCATATAAAGCGGCACAGAGTTTTTTTTATCAACTTAAAGATTACGGCATATCCCTTCTTAAGTAGTGCTGACCGGAAAAGGACAGTCTGCAATTTTCCACCCCCATCAGCTGCCAGCTATTCTAACGGGTACGATTTCGCCATTTTTTTTAAATCATCAGTTTTTTTTGTATTTAAATTTTTAATTTCTTTTGATTAAGTTACAAAGTAATCATATTTATTTGAATATTAAAAATTGTTTTAAATCATTACTATTTTTGCTTTTATTATATGAATTGTATTAATTAATTTGCTTGTATTAATTTGTTTGTAATAATTTGTTTATATTATTTTGTATAGTAATAATTTGTTTGTATTATTTTGTATAGTAATAATTTTGTTTGAAATACAATTATAAAACGTGTTGGGATACATATCGCGAGGTAATAGAAGAACAATTAGTTATAAATGTAGCTCTAAGAACAGAAGAGGAAATAAATAATGCAATAATCAATTTCAATTCTCTACTATTATCTGCAGCATCTGCATATAAACCAATAACAAAAACCAAAAATGTAATACTTGTCCCGAATCACATCAAACATAAAATAGAACAAAAAAGAAAGTTGAGAAAAATCTATCAAGTATCTAGAGCTCCTATCTAGTATCAAATTTTATCTCAAGATCGAGTGCTACAAAGGTTACAAATTACTCCTTATGGAAAGCGACAAAGGGTAGTAATGGTACCATACTACATTATACAAACCATGCACTACCCAAGAACCTGACCCAGAGAAATGTTAAAATTAAGAAGACAACAATTGCTGAAATAAAAAACTTCATCGCCGTTAACATCAACCCAAAAAAATCACCAGCCTACGATGAGATATCTGGTAAATTTCTTCTAGAATTACCTGCAATAGCTATCATTTAAATTAGAAACATCTATAACTGCATGATCAGCAATAAGATTTTCCCCTCTGTTTATAAAGTAGCGAAGGTTGTAGCAATACCTAAACCAAACAATAATGCTTCAATTGTCAACTCTTATAGACTGATCAGCTTATTACCCATCTTTTCCAAACTATTTGAAAATCTTCTTTTCTCCCGACTGGAACCAATAATACAGGAAAACAACCTATTACCAAATCACCAATTTGGATTTCGTAAAAAGCATTCTACTATTCAGCAAATTCATAGGGTGGCTAGTAAAATTGCAATGAATATAGACTCTAAGAAGATCACTGTGGGTGTGTTTTAAGACGTACCTAAAGCATTCGACAACGTCTGGCACGAAGGATTGCTTTACAAGCTATCAAGAACATTGCCGGCCGATTTTTATTTACTACTGAAGAGCTACCTTAAAGATAGATACCTCTTTGTACAATATCAAAACGACACATCCCACATGATAGAAATAGAAGCCGGTGTCCCTCAAGGGAGTGTATTAGGCCCGATCCTATATCTATTATACACTGCAGACATCCTAAGCCATAAAATGGAGAAATACTAACTGTAACGTTTGCTGACGACACTAGACTTTTATCAACGCACCATGATATCAGTAAAGCAACTGTAAACCTTCAAAATCATCTAAACGAAGTGATGCATTATTCTGACACCTGGGGGATAAAGATAAACGCCGAAAATACTGTCCAAGTTATTTTTACCAACAGAAAATTTGAAAAACAGAAACTGAAAATTGTTAACATTGATATACCAATCTGCAAGAAAGCCAATACTTGGGTATGCCATTAGACCAAAAGCTGACTTGGAATGAGCACATAAATCAGAAAAAAAAGGAAGCTCATCGAAGATTTGCAGATATATATTGGCTTCTTGGTAAAAATACCAGTCTGTCAATAGATAACAAATTACTAATTTACAAAACTATTATTGTTCCGATTTGGAAATACGGTATTGAAATATGGGAAACCACCTGCAAGACATATAAATACTATAAAGACATATAAAGACATATATAAGACATATAAATACTTTAAGATAACTGAAATTTCCAAATTTTAATTTGTTAAAAGTATTACTAGATATCTAAGATAGTTGTAATATCAATGAAATAATAAACAAAAAAAAAACAAAAAAAAAATGAAATGCCCAAAACACGTCACACGGTTTTGTTTGCACATGAAAACAAAAGCATCAAATTTCGTCTGCAAGAAAATGCACATTTGCAGTTTGTAACAAGTTCATTATTTGGCATTCATGTTCAGGGTTATTTTTGTTAATTTATTTGTTGTAAATTGATTATTAATTTTTAAATAAAAGGCACAAATGAATTTTTGACAATTCAATTGATGCGAAGCCACATTCAGCATTGATTCTCCTTTCTGATTTATTAGCTTAGTTGATTTAATTCAAGTACCAACTTTAAATCACATAAGCGCCTAATTACTGGATTTAAGTGTTCAGTGTTTAGGATATTTGAATACAATCGTCGAAATCACTGGATTCAAGTATTCAGTGGTTTCTTAAGTTGGTAGAATCAGCATAAGTACTGGATTAAAGTGTTCAGTACTTGCGAAGAGTTGATTCCAATATTTGATCATACATTTGATCAAACATTTTTGGTAACCCCGTGAAAAGGATAGGCCACTGGACTGGCCTGACGCAGCAGCGATCAACATTCAACATTTGAAGTACTTTTAGCAAGGACTCAAGTTCAAACATTTTTCAACGATGGCAACACTTAATGAAGTCCTAGACACCCAAAAGGAGACTGGCGAAGAAATTCAGTGAATTGTTAGGAATTTTAAGAAAGATTCAGATGAACGTAAACAATCAGCCGCATACTTCAATACTTCAATGAAATGTTACGACGGCTTAATGTTGCTTGGTATCGATTTAAACAATGATACAACGTTAAGAACTCTCATCGAACAACCAACAGATGATGACTATGTCACATCTGGTTGTCACGATAAAATAGAAGAAGTAACAAATGAATATATTGAAATATTCAATATAGATGGCCTTCGAATCAAAGCAACAGATGAAGTTGCCAGCAACCAATTGGCGTCACAGCCCCAAATTGTGGGTATGACCAATGGTTTAATAAGGAAAATATCTGGAGGAATGGCAGCTGTTTGTCGGAGACCCAAGCCATGCAGCCAACGCAATATTATGAAATTAAATCAAATGCGATCATGCAAAAATGGAACCCACTGAGATCTTTGCATGATGAACTGTGGGAAAACTTGGAAAATCCACTGGCGTCAGTATTTAACCAAGAGAAATATTACCAAATTGAAGATTTGGTGCAACAATGCTTGATAGAGCTCTCCATAAAATTGGAACAACAACAAAATAAACAAGCAGCAGTAGCTAAAACAAATATGCGTTCTTTACTGCCATTGCCAAAGGTAATAATCCCAAGTTTTAATGGGAATTACTTGAAATGGAGACAATTTTTTGACCTGTTTATGCAAATTGTAGACAAACAGCCGTTACCAGATACTCAAAAAATGTGGTATTTGAAATCACATGTGACAGGTGAAGCAGAAAAATTGATCAGTCATTTCAGCATAAAGGATGAAAACTATTCTGCAGCCTGGACATTATTGCAAGACCACTATAACAATAAAAGGGTCTTGGCATCCACCTTAATTGATAAATTGTTAAGTCAGCCATCAGGCACTTCAACCATGGCAGCGGTTTATAATTTACACGATGCAACAAAAGAATGCCTATTAGCACTAAATAATCTTGGCGTTCAAACTACTTTTTCGGACCCAATTTGGCTCCAGGTACTAATAAAAAAACTCGATCGAACGATGCTCATGAGGTATGAGCGATCACTGTCAAAACCAAAAAAAATACAAAATATTCAGAAGTTTTTAGCTTTCTTAGAGCTACAATTTCAACTTATGGAAGTCGTAGAACAGAAAAATAAGGTGGTCATAAAAACTAAATCCGACCGAATTTAATCAATTTCGTCGACTGTAACAGCTCCCAAAGGAAACGACAATTTCAAACTGTGCAATGTAGACAGGTACCCAGTTTACCATTGCCGAAAATTCCTGCAATTTTCGCCAGCTCAACGAATGGAATGGGTGAAAAACCAACAGCACTGTTTCAACTGTTTCATAAATGATCATGTGATGAACAAATGTTTATCAAGAAGTTGTACCAAATGTAATAAAAAGCTTAATACGTTGCTGCATTTGCAAGTCAACAATCAAACAAAACAAAACACTCAACCTACTTCAAGTGGGTACAATACTGCAGTTACCACAGCGACAGCAAACACATCCACAGGTCATCGTGAATATGTTTTTTTGCCAACTGCAAGAGTCAAAATAACTGCAGCTAATGGAAATACAAGTGAAGTCCGAGCATTACTAGACTCTGGTTCACAAGTGAACATAGTCTCTGAGCGTATTGTCAGAAGGCTCAATATATCAAAAACAAAATCGTTATTGTGCATAGAAGGTATAGGAAAGGTGCAGAAAAATTTAACGCAGCAAGTTAACGTCAAACTGCAATCCCTTATCTCGAGGTTGACAACAGATGTCGAAGCATTTGTTCTGCCAAATATAGTTGCTCCTCAACCAAGTTCCTACCACAATATTTCCAAATGGAATGTCCCGTACAATATTCAGTTAGCAGATCCAACATTTTTCCAACAAGGAAAAATTGATATTTTACTCGGTGCAGAGTTTTATTTCAGTCTGTTAGCTGATTTGAAGTGGAGCATTTTGAAAGGAAAATTTTTGTTTGAGTTACAACTTGCGTTAGTAGTTAATAAAAAATTTTACCTTTAATAGTGACAATATTCTTGAAAGATATAAATTATGACATTGTTTAAAGCAGATCTACTCATAAAATATAAAGTAGATATTCTGTGTTTTAGTGCTGTCGAGGCTTTAATCGAAGAGTTACTATTTGAATGAATTTTTTTGATTTAAGCGCATGCATTATAGTTAAAAAGTTATAGAATTCCGCAATATTCCACTATGATGTTAACTGCATTATAAAGGTGAAAGTTTCTTTATATAAGAAAAAAAAAGTTTGGCTGTAAGTAAGCAGCAAAAAAGTGGAGAATATTTGAAATAATATTTTGCATTGCTTCGTATAGAAAACGAGTAATCATAATATTTGGATAATGTAGGAGAAAAAATATTGTTATGCCTGAAATGTAAAGATCTGTCACATTGGAACATTAAAGTTAATGTTAATATTTACTAATTTTTGTGAGTATTTGAAATCGTAATCAGGCGCACCAGCAGCATTTAGTGTACTCATGAGCAGTGTTTGTGATCTCTGTATACTATGTTTTTCTGTGTAATCTTTCCATAATTAAATTTTATCACTTTGTATTTAGGTACTTCATGGGTCACAGAAATATATAGAGCATATATATTAAGCATAATACAAAGCTGCAAAAGCTCATATATAATAAAAAGTTTTGTCCATGTTATATTTTAATCCAAAAAGCCAAAAAGGACTGTTATCCATTAAGTTCAGCATACAAAATCACTGCTACTTGTGCCGAAATAAATTTACAAGATCTTTTGAATCATACAGCAACAAGACTATTGGAATATCTTCAAGAAGTGATTAAATCATTAGAACAGAATGATATTTAAAAAACTAAACATTCGTTTGTAAGTGGGGATGTGATGGATCACAGCAATCTCAATACAAGCAAAAATTTGACAGCGAGTTCGATTTGGTTACGAGTATTTTTCTAAGTTCGTTGGTACCACTGCAACTAATATTATCAAACACTCAGAAAATGATATTGAAGAACCCAACTCCTTTTTCACCACGCTATTGTCTATCCGGTTCCGATTTATAAAAGAAATAGTCGACGTTTCAAAGAAGTGAATTACATTCAAAATGCAATAAGCTCCTTAGTAGAAAAAAATATAACCTTAATGGGAAGAAATATACTTTGACTACAGCTCCAACAATAAACGAAAACTATTTAACGTTTGGTTTACCAATTCTGCATACGAGAATAAGACTATTTGAGTGCCTGTTACACTGGTCCCATAATTTGCCTAATCAGAAATGGCAATCACGTTCAGATAGTGACAAAGTTATAACTCTGCAGAGAAATTCGAAATTCGAAAGGTATTCAAATACAAAATGGGTAGATTGTAGATGTGCCTAAACCTGCATTCGGAAATAGTAATGAAGGAAACACAAGCAGACGATTTTTTTCAGAGCCTGAGTTATCTGCAGATATTACGGGTATAGATCCAAACCTAATTTTTCGTTTAAAAGTGATTTTGGAACTCATATCAAGTGGATATTACATATATACTGAAAAATTTAATCAATATGCTTCCGATACAGCGAAGCTGTACGTAATGTTGTATCCATGGTATCCTATGACGCCTACTATGCATAAGATTCTTATTCATGGAAAAATTGTCATTAAAAATGCACTGCTGCCTCTAGGACAACTGTCAGAAGAAGCGGCAAAACCACGTAATAAGCATTTCAAATTGTATCGTGAGAACTACGCACGAAAATTTTTTCGGGAGTCCTGCAATACAGATATATTAAATAGACTGTTATTAATTTCAGATCCTCTCCTGACTAGATTGAGAGGAAAGCCAAAAAACCATTAAAGCCTTTCACAAAGGAAGCGTTCGAAATGCTTCTTCCTACTAATGAACTGGAAGACACCATAATGTGCTTAAGTTAGAAGGATGAACTTAGCTCAGATAGCGAAATATTAAATTTTTAAATATTTTAAATCTTTTTAAAATTATATTTATTTTTCTAAAGTAAGAACAGAAAAATGCATGCTTTCAATCATAATTTTACTGTTGTTAGGTATACGAATATGTTTAGCCAAAACGTCCCATTAAAAAACTGAAATACTTTTAATTATTATAATAATATTTATAATTATATTTATATTTATTTATTTTAATATCTTACTCGAATTCTGAATTGAGAGGAGCAGCTTGTTGCAAATGTAACATTTTATCACACACTGTATTTTTTTTAGACATGATTAATTATTTTGTTTATTTTTTTGTTTTAGCAACTTTAAAAGTCATGAAGTAGCTTTACATAACATTTTCAGTTAAAAATAACACAAAAATAATTTTGGCCGCCTAAATTGGTCAAATACCCTTGGGTGCGACAGTTCAAAATGAACTCTTTTCAATTTTGCTCCGTTTTAGACGACCAAGTTTTATGTTCACCACAGATATCGAGAAAATGTATCGTCAAGTTTTGATAAATCCTGAAGATCGGCGCTACCAACTTGTCATTTGGAGAAGCAGTCCCAATTCAACAATTCGTTATTATCAGCTCAAAACAATTACATATGGGACTCGAGCAGCTTCTTATCTGGCAAAAAGATGTCTGCAAAAGAAGCATCAGAAAACAAGGTGAACTAGGAGCTCAAATCCTGTGTGACAATTTCTACGTTGGCGATAGGCATGATGGATCAGATAGTTTCATTATGGCTATTGAAGCTCAGAGGCAAATAGTCCATATTTTGAAGAAACATCATTTTTATATACGGAAATGGAGCGCAAATCATCCTCAACTTTTGAAAAAAATATTTCTGAACGTGATCAAGAGGTAAATCTAGATTTTACTATTGATAATAACGAGTTAATCAAAAGGCTGGGACTATTTTGCTTGCCCAAAGCGGATTCATTTGAAATTGAAGTCGAAATGGTTACTGAAGGGATAATCACGAAGAGAGTCATTAGTTCTGATTTAGCTAAATTATTCGACCCACTTGGTTTATTAGCTCCAGTAATAGTGAAAGCAAAGATTTTTATACAACACTTATAGCAATTGAAATTATCTTCCTACACTTCCTACAGATCTTCGTACAACATGATCAACATTTAGAGAAAATTTAAGTACTCTTGAAAACCTTCAAGTGGCAACTCTCAGCAAGAGTCAAAAGCGATCTTCAGGAGAAAGAGCAGACAGTGTTTTTGTGAACTGATTTAGAAATTGTGTTGTCTTGGATCAATTCACAGTCCTCATCATTTTAAACATTCGTAGCTAACAGGGTGGTGAGAATTCAAACATTAACTCTGTCGGAGCAGTGGCGACATGTTAGGTCAAAGAGCAACCTAGCTGATATGTTATCAAAAGGACTTTCAGCAAGGGCATTGCCAACATGTGCACTTTGGTTTCAAAGACCGTTCTTCTTGCATGTAAGACAGGAAGTATGGCCACCAATGTTTTCGTCGTTGTTACAAGTTCCAGTTGATCTGGAGAAGAAAAAGGTTGTAGCTGTGGCACAGATTTCATATACAGGATTCAGCACAAGAATTCTTTCAAGACGTTACAAAGGAGAGTAACATATGTTCTTAGATTCGCTAACAACACAAGAACATCAAAGGAGTCACGTGCCATTCATATAGCACCTAGTGCCAACGAATTGGATGCAGCATTAATAACTATAATATGTCACAGTCAAGGTACTGATTTTGACCAAGAAATCAAACAACTGAAGAAACAAGGCAATGTAGATAAATCTATTTCAATCAGTAGTTTATCTCCATTCATTGATAATGCAAATGTCCTCAGCGTAGAAGGACGCTTCGAAGCCTCATCATTACCATACGATTCTAAACACCCAATGTTGATTACGAATTACTACTCGTGATGGTCCATGAAGAAAACAAGCACTATGACGCTCTGGCACTATTAAGTATAGTACGATAACGTTTTTGGCCGATTAAAGGTAAATCAACAGCACGAGTGACAGTTCAGCGATGCATTCGATGCAACAAAGCACGTCCGCAACTATACCAACAAATTATGGGCAATCTGCCAGAACCAAGAATAACTCCTGCAAGACCCTTCATTAATGTTAGGGTAAACTATTGCGGACCATTTTGGATCCACTACAAGGTGAGAGGCAAAAGACCAACAAAGGCATATATTGCTGTCTTTTGTTGCTTTGCCACAAAGGCGGTACATCTGGAATTAGTGACCGACTTATCAACAAATGCTTTCATTGGAGCATTAGAACGATTTATAAGTCGATGAGGGTGTTGTTTGAATATTTACAGTGATAACGCAACAAACTCCGTAGGCACCAAAAACCAGTTAGCAGAACTATAGGAAAACATTTATTCTAATGAAGGGCAAGAAGCAATAATCTCTGCCTGCAGTACTATACGAATAAACTTTCATTTTATTCGACCAAGGGCTCCACACTTTGAAGCCCTTTTCCACTTTGAAGGAAAACACAATCTGCCAACATACAGTTAGGAGACATGATCATAATCAATGAAGACAACGTCCCAGTGATGCAGTGGCCCTTGGAATGAATTGTGCACGTGTACAAGGGTACACATGGAAGTATCCGAGTAGCTGACGTTAAAATATCGACAGGCATTTTTAAACGCCCAGTTCATCGAATAGCTGTACTGCCTGTAAAGACAGATGATCAACCAGTAATGACTGAAGCTGATCACAAAATATCTCCTGACAACTTAAATATGAGAAATAAAGAAGATTCGTATGAAGAGTTCTGTATTACTTACACTATTACTGATATTGGCATTAGTAATAGGGTCTCCAATTAACAATTAAAGGTTTGGGTCGAAATTGAGTATTCACTTTGAAAATTTGGGCACAACAGCCATATCACTTACTGAATAGAATCTATTAGTCTATTACAACTTAAGTCTTTATTGGACGGAAGTATCAGCTCTAAACACAGGAATAACGTCGCTACATCAAGATTGTCAACAAATGAAATCAAACGCATCATGTGCGAGAACAGTTAATCACTTTAAACATATTGAATCCGAACTACAACTCGAGGATAAATTACTTCATAATCATCGCTTCAAAAGAGAAGCAATTGATCTTGTAGGCAATATTGCACATTCGCTGTTTGGAGAATTGGACTCAGAATATGCCAAAGGAATGTCAAATATCATTTCAGAAGTGAACAAAATGAAATGCAATTATTGACGTTATTTAAGAACCAAACATCAGTTGTCGATTCAACAATCAACATAATGAAGAAAGATAAAATCGCAGTTCAGAAAGGTTTTGAGCAAAGTAACAATGAAATAAAGGCACTGATGAATTCCATAAAAGATACAAATAGAGAGGTTAATCAGGTACGGGTCAATCAAGTTTTCAATGCAGGGGCCATTCAACTAATACTGGTAGCACATAATCTATAGAAAACACAATCTACCATTATAGATGCTCTAACTGATACTTATCATGGAAAAGTGAATCCATTGTTATTGACACCAACACAATTACAAAAGGAAGTCAACCAAATCAAACTTCATTTATCGGCATCATTAGAACTACCAATGACAGAAGATGAGCAGACATCCCTTTACAGACTAATGAAGGCTAAAGGTTGAATCATACAACAGAATGCAGTTTGTAGTATAACCCTTGATTCAACACTCTGACCTGGATTCCATTGAATCACAAAAATCAATGGATTTATGCGACATCAACATCTTAACGAGCAACTACAGTATGTAATAAGAAAATCATACCACTAAATCTAAAAGGTTCAGGCTTATTGACGATCGATCCAGAATGCATGCTTAAACACAACTTCGTTTCCATGCAAGGAAAACAAATAATTGCAAGCACGTCAAGATATTCAAACAGTAGTATTGGTAAAATTTTCGAATTAACGGTACAATTCCCTATGAAGACATTAACTGCTTACAACGGCAACAGTACACTGTCAACATCATGCGACAACCAATACGATCAACAGCTGAAAGAGCTCAGAGTACTGCAGAATGTTTTGCAGTCATTTCAGATAAATGATCGTACAAATCATTTTCACAGCTTCACCGCAACTTACGCAGCACTCTTCATAAGTCTGATATTAATCATTGTCATGATGAAGAAGAAATTACAGAAGAAACCTTCTTGAAGCTCCATTCGATGGAGAAGCCACCTGCACGACACCTATACCAATGCCACGTCGACAGTCACGAGAACTCGTTATCAACATATAGTCGGACTGACTATATTATATGAATTGTATTAATTAAATTGCTTGTATTAATTTGTTTGTAATAATTTGTTTATATTATTTGGCGTAGTAATAATTTGTTTGTATGATTTTGTATAATAATAATTTTGTTTAAAATATACAATTATAAAACGTGTTGGGATACATATCGCGAGGTAATAGAAGAACAATTAGTTATAAATGTAGCTCTAAGAACAGAAGAGGAAATAAATAATGCAATAATCAATTTCAATTCTCTACTATTATCTGCAGCATCTGCATATAAACCAATAACAAAAACCAAAAATGTAATACTTGTCCCGAATCACATCAAACATAAAATAGAACAAAAAAGAAAGTTGAGAAAAATCTATCAAGTATCTAGAGCTCCTATCTAGTATCAAATTTTATCTCAAGATCGAGTGCTACAAAGGTTACAAATTACTCCTTATGGAAAGCGACAAAGGGTAGTAATGGTACCATACTACATTGCACACCGCTTAAAAAAGAAGATAACACTTGGGCGCGCGCAAACCAAGAAAAAGCAACTTTTCTCGCTGAGTATTTTAAGAGCACATTTACAAATCCTCAAAATGATACAAACCATGCACTACCCAAGAACCTGACCCAGAGAAATATTAAAATTAAGACGACAACAATTGCTGAAATAAAAAACTTCATCGCCGTTAACATCAAACCCAAAAAAATCACCAGCCTACGATGAGATATCTGGTAAATTTCTTCTAGAATTACCTGTAATAGCTATCATTTAAATTAGAAACATCTATAACTGCATGATCAGCAATAAGATTTTCCCCTCTGTTTGTAAAATAGCGAAGGTTGTAGCAATACCTAAACCAAACAATAATGCTTCAATTGTCAACTCTTATAGACTGATCAGCTTATTACCCATCTTTTCCAAACTATTTGAAAATCTTCTTTTCTCCCGACTGGAACCAATAATACAGGAAAACAACCTATTACCAAATCACCAATTTGGATTTCGTAAAAAGCGTTCTACTATTCAGCAAATTCATCGGGTGGCTAGTAAAATTGCAATGAATATAGACACTAAGAAGATCACTGTGGGTGTTGTTTAAGACGTACCTAAAGCATTCGACAACGTCTGGCACGAAGGATTGCTTTACAAGCTATCAAGAACATTGCCGGCCGATTTTTATTTACTACTGAAGAGCTACCTTAAAGATAGATACCTCTTTGTACAATATCAAAACGACACATCCCACATGATAGAAATAGAAGCCGGTGTCCCTCAAGGGAGTGTATTAGGCCCGATCCTATATCTATTATACACTGCAGACATCCTAAGTGTTATGAGTTAAATAATTAGTCCATTTAACTTTACGTTTTGCAATTTCTCTGTGAAATACGTGTAATATTTTTATTTGTGTACGATCTTAGTTGATCGTATATTTTCCTAAAAATAGGCAAGGTTGTTTGCATCTGGGCAGTTATTGACTAGAACCAAAAGCATCAGACCGTCAGTTCGACGATAAGAAATGCTGATTTTTGGTATTTGGTTAGTAATTGGTGTCATGATGTAAGTGACTTTGAAAATATTGAATACGGAAGAATTGCAAAAATATGTGAAGCATACTTGTAATAATAAACCTTTGCGAATTTAGCAAAATAAATTATACAACTATGGGAAAAACCCAATAAAGTAACTAGGTCATATATTGGATTTTTGCATCAAGTTTAGGTATATAAGACGAGTTCAAAATTGGAACTGGCGTCTTGGAAATGTGAAGTGGTTAAGCGCAGTAGCGCTTGACCAAGTATTAAAGAGTGTAAAAAAGTGAAAACTGAAGCGTAGTAGCGCTGATATATATTGGAAATAAATAAAGTAATTGTGTCATTGTATAACTAAAGAAAAGTGCATTATTTTTACGGGTTTTCTGGGAGGACTATATCATCATCACCATCACCTCAACATCCTCAACTAGGTGTATATTATTTGGTTAAAGAGGAAGCAACAACTTCTACTCGGAACCACAACATAAATTGGCGCAGCCGGTATACACACGTAATCATACATTATAGAACGTGCAACGTGCAACGTGAGACGACAACGTCACCTATCTACGTGGGAGTTTTACAGCATTACAGCATAAACAACATTAATTGACATTAATTGGCATATACAACGCCAACAACATTAGTGCAGTATACAACAAGGAACATTACACGCGATGGAGGTTTTTAAAATCTTAATGGAGGAAAAAATAGATTCACTTAATCAGGAACTCACAGTGTTAAAAAGGTATTTGGATAGCACTAGGTTGCAAACGTGGGAAAAACTGTTAGAACTAAATGGTGATAAAGAATTCGTAGAATTGACAAAAGATCATATACGCAGAGAAAGCTTATCAAAGATAGAGGAAGTCGAATATTTAAAAGAACAGATTGAGAACGTGAAAGATATTAGATCCCTAGAAATGGGTAATAAAATCACAGAGCTAACACAGGCCAAGGAAGGTCTTAAGCATAAATGCGAAGAACTGAGTGAACGGGCAAAAGTTCTAACAGAGTTATTGCAAGATTCTGAACAGCAGGCCGCCGGTTTAGAAGAAGCATTAAAAAGTAAAGGAGTAAGGGAAGGCGACGTAGATAAATTATTAAACCAAAGTATAATGGAGGGAGAATTACACCGTAAAACAGTGAAAAAATTACAGGGACAGGTGGAGCATTTAACGAAAGAGTTGGATTCTTGTTATAGATCGAAACCAGTAACTTAAAAGGGTGAGTGATAATTTTAGTCTCGGAGTAGAGAATTTTTTTTTAAACTAGGACATCTAAAGTTAATTTTAAAAATAAAGTAATTGTTAATATTGTGAAAAAAAAAAATGTGAGAAATATCATTTTAAAAAATATTTAAAAAAAAAAAATTAAAAATTTAAAATTGAATATTATTGTTGAAATTTAGGTAATTAATATAATAATGATTTTAAATTTTTACAAGGGGAGTTCATTTTAAAGAAAATTTTTTTTATATATTTTTTTTCGGGGAAGATGTGGCACAGTTATGAACAACAATAATAATAATAATTTTTTAATGATAATGATTTTAATGATTAATTTTAATGATTTTAATGATTTTAATAAGTTTTAATGAATGATGAGTGATAATTTTTTTTTATTATTTTTTTTTTCGTGTTTTTGTTTAATATTTAGATTGAGATGTTTTTGATTGCATGTAGGGATCGGGTTGTACTTTATTTTTTTTTTTGAAATATAGGTTGATTAGGATATTTTTCTGAGTCGAGTTTAGGTTTTTAGTAGCTAGAAGATGATTTGGATTTTTTAGGGATTACGAATTATGTTAAGGAGGAATGAGTTTTCTGCAAAAGACCAGGGAATACTACGGTGCTTTAAGGGCAGTAAACAAAAAATAGAAATTTTTTGGTGAATAGTTATGGTAAATACCATTAATGGTGATATTTTAATAGTATATTGAAATGAGGAAATAAGTTGAGTTATAGGTAGTTAACGAAACTGGGTAATGTAGAAGTTTTGTAGGAAGAATTAGTCTTGATAGTAGTGACAATTCTTTACTTATTAGCAGAATTTGTCTACGTTACGAGAAAATAATATTACGAGAATTAATAAAAAGAAAATGTGGTTTAAGTTAAACAGGGATTTAATTTATAAACTAGTGTCGGAATAGTATAATAAGGATAATTATGACGTTCCGTTTCGGAGTAGTTAGGTCTTGTAGGAGTTTTGTGAGGAATGAAGTAAGAATTAGTATTCATAGTAGTGACAGTTCTTTACTCATTAGCAGAATGTACTTACGTCGGGAAAAATTCAAATATTCCAAGGCACATAACAGAGTAATTTACTAAAATTTCTTTAGCATTTGAAGGATTCTATGGGTAAATAGACGAGGATGTTTTATTTAACTTCTTTTAATATAAAAGAAAAATATGGGATTAGCTTTTAGAGTAAGATAGTAACATGGTTTTTGGATAGGATAATAAACTAGTTGGGTGCCGTATTGGTAATCATATGAAAAGTGTAAAGTATACTTGGGAAAGGCAATTATATGAAATATATCTAAACACAAGAAGAAGAAAAGAAAAAATTAAATACATAAATATTTAGTTGTTCATACTGTAACTACTTCAAGAAAAACCTATGAAATTTATAAGATACGATAATATAAATAAGATCTGTTGTTTTTTGTTGTTTTTTTTTTAAAAAAAAGAGGAATACTTTAGGATATAAAAAAAAAAATATTTGTTTTTGTGTTGTATTAAGGAAAAACTCAATTTGTACGTAAAATTTTTAAAAAAAAAAAAAATGTATTAATAAAACCAATAAAACTGAAATTATTACAACAAGAAAAAGTAAGCGAATTACGAAAATAGGCCTGAAACACCACAAACAAAAAAAAAAAAAATTGTCGTTGTAAAGCAAGACATTAAAATTTTCAGTGTCAGGTGCAGTACAGGTGTCCAAATTCTGTTAAGTCATTCAAAAATATATTTGACATTGAAAAAAAAAAAAAATTGGATTAAATAATATAGAGTGACGTAGAGTTTTTGTAAAAATAATAATGTTTTGTTATTGTAAAAGATTGAGATATAAAAATTGTAAAATTATAAAATTGAATGTTGTAAATTGATGTTGTATATCTAGTCTAGCTAGATATAGTAACATAATAATGTTACTTCACAAACCATTTTTGTGAGGTATAATGTAATTAAAGTCAATTCTGCAAACAATGCGGAAGCATTGTTGCAAAATATTATTGAGTTCAGCTACTGAACTAAATATTTATTTTTTGCAGAATTGCAAGTTCATGATTTACAGTAGGAGATAATATTTTAAACCCGCACTATTTATAGAAAAATTTTAGTGTCAACACAAAGGAAACTCGAAAACTGAAAAAATTTTTTTTTGAAGATTCAACATTTTTTATTATAACCTAAATAATTTTTTGCAAACAATAATAACTTTTTAATATTTTAAAGTTAAACTAAATGAAAAGACCTTTTGATAAAAAAAAAAAAGAGAAAAAAAAAATTTTTTTTTGAAGTAACTATTTTTAAAAAACTTCTTAATAAGCAAATTTGTAAAATTATTTCATAATATTTTTTTTTTATTATCGTAAACTTATAACATGTAAATTTTTGATTAGTGATAAAATATAACTATTGTAGAGTAATAATTATAAATATTTTAGAATTTTAAGAACAATCACAAATATTTAATGTGAACTTAAATTTGATGCAAGTTTAATATAGACCGTTAGATATGTAACATTGTGTGCCACAATGTTCTTCATAGGGGGAAGGAATGTTATGAGTTAAATAATTAGTCCATTTAACTTTACGTTTTGCAATTTCTCTGTGAAATACGTGTAATATTTTTATTTGTGTACGATCTTAGTTGATCGTGTATTTTCCTAAAAATAGGCAAGGTTGTTTGCATCTGGGCAGTTATTGACTAGAACCAAAAGCATCAGACCGTCAGTTCGACGATAAGAAATGCTGATTTTTGGTATTTGGTTAGTAATTGGTGTCATGATGTAAGTGACTTTGAAAATATTGAATACGGAAGAATTGCAAAAATATGTGAAGCATACTTGTAATAATAAACCTTTGCGAATTTAGCAAAATAAATTATACAACTATGGGAAAAACCCAATAAAGTAACTAGGTCATATATTGGATTTTTGCATCAAGTTTAGGTATATAAGACGAGTTCAAAATTGGAACTGGCGTCTTGGAAATGTGAAGTGGTTAAGCGCAGTAGCGCTTGACCAAGTATTAAAGAGTGTAAAAAAGTGAAAACTGAAGCGTAGTAGCGCTGATATATATTGGAAATAAATAAAGTAATTGTGTCATTGTATAACTAAAGAAAAGTGCATTATTTTTACGGGTTTTCTGGGAGGACTATATCATCATCACCATCACCTCAACATCCTCAACTAGGTGTATATTATTTGGTTAAAGAGGAAGCAACAACTTCTACTCGGAACCACAACATAAGCCATAAAGTGGAGAAATACTAACTGTAACGTTTGCTGACGACACTAGACTTTTATCAACGCACCATGATATCAGTAAAGCAACTGTAAACCTTCAAAATCATCTAAACGAAGTAATGCATTGGTCTGACACCTGGGGGATAAAGATAAACGCCGAAAATACTGTCCAAGTTATTTTTACCAACAGAAAATTTGAAGAACAGAAACTGAAAATTGTTAACATTGATGTACCAATCTGCAAGAAAGCCAATACTTGGGTATGCCATTAGACCAAAAGCTGACTTGGAAT
>NC_051846.1:100027022-100042018 GCF_002237135.1 Teleopsis dalmanni | reverse complement strand
ATTTGTCATCAAAGTAATGACAAAATAAAGGCTCATATTACCTGACAATAGTTTGTCATAAATTTTATCAAAATAGAACTGTGTCAATGTTTACTTTAAAATATTTGGAACAATTGAATGTTTTGTGATATGTGTGGTCTCGTACCCATATCACATTACACCCTTATTCTTTAAAGAAAAAAAAATTTTTTTTTTTGTTTAAAAAAAATTTTTTTTTTTGTAAGTATGTATATTTATTACATCATTATTTCTTTAATAGAACTTGAACTTGCAAAACTAACATGTAATAAGTTTTTATTTATAATTAAAAGTTATTAATGATAATTGAAGTAATTGCATATTACATTACATTTATTGTGCTTATTTTTATATGAAGTTTTCTTACACAATTTTTGTTTACTAATGATTAATATACTAAAGATTATAAATTGTATAAAGTTTTTAATATTATATATAGATAACAATAATTGTATTTGATGACATTTATTAATAATAATTATGTTTTAAATAGTTTTGTATTATTTTTATGTATTACTTTATTTTCTTTACCGTCATTTATCGTTAAATTAGTGCCATTAATATCTATTACTTCAAAGGGGCCTATGTATGGGTTAGTGTGTTTTCTTTTATTCTGAGACTTTACTAATACTTTATCTCCTATTTCTAACTTAATTGGATTATTATTATAACTATTTTGTTTTTGTCTTTTAACTTTGGCATCATGTGTGAACTTTCTAGCTTTTTCAATCGATACTTTGAGACGAGCTTTCAGTTCATTCGCATAATTTTCTAAATTGAATTTACCTATATTATCCTTGAGTTTTTCATCAGGAAGTGAGGGTAGTTTGCCAAAAACGAGTTCATGTGGCGAATAGCCAGTGTCTATGTGGGGTGAGGTATTATATACAAAAGCATAGTATGGTATCCATCTGTCCCATTCTTCTTCTTCAGTAAAATTTAAAAGATATTCATTGAGGACTCTATGATTCCTTTCTATTGTACCAATTGTTTCATGGTGGTAAGGAGTTGAGAATACTTGTTTTATATCTAGTAATTCTGTGATTTTTGTAAATAATTCATTTACAAACTCAGTTCCTCTGTCTGATTTGAGTATTTTGAATAAACCGAATTTTAATATTAGTTGTTTAATTAATGTTTTAGATACTGTATGTGCTTCTTTATTTACCATTGGATATGCAATGATGAATCTACTTAATTCACATTGCATTGTGAGAATATATCTAAATCCATTTGAAGGACGAAGAGGGCCTACGGTATCAATTTCTACTGTTTCGAAAACGTTTGTAGGTGTTGTTGTAATTTCTAATTGTTCTTTTGTATGTTTCGTTTGTTTGTTGATTTGACATTTGTGACATGTACTGATATATTTATGAACCATTTGTTTCATTTTGCTCCACGTATACCGTTGTTTTAATTTTGTGAAGGTTGTCCTTACACCTAAGTGTCCGCTGTAAGGAGTATTATGATATTCTTCAATGAGTCTGTATCTTTTTATTGTATCCGTGATTTGTTCTGGGCTTTTATAAATTAATATTTTGAGCCGTTTTTCATTTTTATTTCTTCGTTGCAACGTATTTATAATATTCTTAAATTCTTCTTTTGCCATGGCATCAAATATTGTATCTTCTTCTGCTAGCGCTAATTCATAGATTTTAAAATTTTCTATTTTGGATATGAGTTTCTCCATGATCGAAATCGGCTTCGTAGGTACCTCGCTCATTTCCACTTTTACTACATTTTTCACAATGTTTAATTTTTCTTTATTATTTTTATTTATATTAAACTGCAGTTTCATTGTATGTCTGATATCACTAATGGATGTACAGTCCCAGCAATAGAGTTGATCAGGCTCATTGGAACGTGTGTTTCCGATAGGATTATCATTCTTTTTCATCACGCGTTTTGTGTTACTCCTCGTTGTAACATATACTCGAGTATCGTCTCTTGTTTCTAATTGTCTCATTAATTCTTCTTCATTAGCCGGACTTAATTTCTTTGATACATTTTCGTCGTTGCTGAGCGGTATAAGAGCTTTTAAAGTATTGGTATCAATCTTGATTCTAGATAGTGCATCTGCATTTGTGTTTATCTTTCCTTTTTTGTATATAATTTCAAAATCATATTCTGACAAGTCTATTCTTATTCTTGTCATTTTGGATGAGGGGTTCTTATGTACGAATAGGGAAATTAGGGGTCTATGGTCTGTTATAACAAGAAAACGTTTGCCATAAACATATGGGCGAAAATAATTGATTGCCCAATGTATCGCTAGCAATTCCTTCTCTATAATTGGCTTATTTAAGTCGTGTTTTTGGAGAGCTTTGCTTGCATAACAAATTGGAAGGTCAGATCCAATCTCACCTTGTGAGAGTACAGCACCTAATGCATAATCAGATGCATCAGTGGTAATTATAAATGGTTTATTGAAATCGGGGTACTTGAGTACTGGTGGGTTTATTAGTTTTGATTTTAAGTTTTCAAATGCTTTATCACAATCTGAATTCCATTCAAACTTCTGGTTTTTCTTTAGTAAACGATTTAAAGGTTTTGCAATGTTTGCAAAATTGCTTATGAATCTACGGTAATAATTACAGAAAGCTACATATCTTCGTACTTCATCAGTAGTTGTGGGTTTTGGGTAGTTCATTATGACTTGATGTTTGGCCGGATCAGTTTTTATTCCGTGCTCTGTTATCAAATGACCTAAGTAAGTAACTTCATGCTTTAAAAAGTTACACTTGTCTGGATTTAATTTAAGATTGTATTCATTTAGTCTCTCAAAAACTTTCTCTAGATTTATATTATGATGTTTCAAACTATTTCCAAAAATTATTATATCATCTACATATAAAAATGCTTCCGTTTCCAAACCTGTTAATGCTAATGTTAACATTCGTTGGAAGCTGTTAGAGCTAATCTTTAATCCGAAAGGTAGTCTTTTAAATTCGTAATGACCATCATTTGTTGAAAAGGCGGTTTTTTGTCTCGAAGAGGCGTCAATTGGTATTTGATGAAATGAGCTGGTCATATCTAAAGTGGAAAAATACCTAGCTCTTCCAAGCTTATCGAGAACATCCTCCAAACGTGTTAAAGGAAATTTGTCGTTGACTATCCTTTCATTGAGTTTTCTGTAATCAATGACGAGTCTCCAATTCTTGTTATCGTTTGTTGATTTCTTAGGAACAAGCAAGATTGGTGAATTGTAGGGGCTTTTTGACGGTTGTATTATATCGTCTTGTAATAGTTTTTGAACTTGTGTTTTTATATCATCATTATGACAATGTGGTAATCGGTAATTTTTAATGTATATTGGATTATTGTCAGTTGTAGAGATGTGTTCTGTATAAAAATTGTTTGTAGATAATGGTTCTGATTCGAGCTGAAAAATGTGTTGGTATTTTGAAATTAATGGAATTAGTGTTAGTGCATCCTCTTTCAGCTGTACCTTGTCAAGAATTTTAGCTAATCTTTGTTCAGTATAAATTTTTGATTTGTTATTTATACAGTAATAGTTATACAAAGGTTGTGACTCAATTTTTAAATCAGTTATGTTGATATCTGATTCGTTTGTATTTATCACATTTATGTGGCAAATTCCGTTTGCTGGTACTATGGTATTGGCCATGTACACTCCTTTGTTGATTTCGTTACTGAACAGAACAGTATCTGTATTAAAACGAATGTCTATAGGTAATATGTTTTGAGTTCTCGCTTTAACTGTAAATGTTTTAATTTTTATTGGAATTGTTGTGGACTGTAAGTCCGAAGTTACTGTTAGAGAAAATGTGTAGTAATCTATATTACATTTAAAATGTGTTAAAAAATCTCTACCTATTATTCCATCCACCTCAATTGGGAAGTTTGTATCGACTACTGAGAATATGTGATTTAGAAATAATCCATCAAAATTTAGGCTTAGCTTTGAAATACCTAAAGATAACTTGTGACCATCTGTAATACCAGTTAATAAGCAAGTTGTGCTAGAATCAAAATTTAAATTGTAGTTATTTTTTATAATAGACACATCAGAACCAGTGTCAATTAAAAGCTTTAAACTTTTATCAATAGTATTGCAAAATACCATTACATAATTTGATATATTAGGGTTTATATTGAAAATTTTTAATGATGTGCCAGAGGAGAATTCCCTAAGTTGTCCTCTGGTTCTGAGTAGTTTTCCTGGGCATTTAGTATCTGTACACGCCTGTTTTGGTTAGAGTTGAATTGACTCCTTGGATTCCGAGCTGTATTGTTGTATCCTGTTCTATTTCTATTCTCTCTATTGTTGGGGTACGCGTTGTTTCTGTTTCTATTGAAGTTTCTCCCATTATTGCTTC
The DNA here is from genome assembly GCF_002237135.1 of Teleopsis dalmanni. NCBI lineage: Eukaryota > Metazoa > Arthropoda > Insecta > Diptera > Diopsidae > Teleopsis > Teleopsis dalmanni. The sequence goes on along the minus strand of NC_051846.1, from coordinate 100,037,660 downwards.
CATTTTAAGAATTGTTGTTAATTCTCTGGTTATATTGGAATCTATTTTGATTCATTCTATGTTTGTCGTATCTTCTTTGACTATGAAAACGTTATTGGGTGAAAAAGACTTGTTGTTGCATTGGTATATGCATATTTTCTGCAAACAATCTAGCTTCTGTAAAGGTCTTTGGTTGAGCTGCCTGTACAGTTTGTGAATAAACAGTATTTAATCCCTTTTTAAATGCTAACAATGCTGTTTCATCATTTACTAAAAGTACGGCCTTTCCTTCCGGAGATGACTTCTTAAAATTATTCTTTAGTAATGTCGCATTGTTTAAATTCGCTAGAATGGTTGATATCTTTTCTGTATATTCGTGTATTTTCTGGTGAGGGCCTTGTTTTACTTCTGCTATCTTTTGGAGCAGTTGAGGTATGGTATCCTTTGATATGAAGTTCTTTTTTAGATTCTCTATTAGTTCAGGAAGTGAATCTGGAATTCCTACGGGGCTGACTTTGGCTCTTACTGAATGTTGTAACTTGCATTCTACTATGAAATCTAAAAATGCTTGTTTGTCAGAGTCACGTAGCTTGTCATGAATTATATTCAATCTATGTATAAAATTATTTAATTCTTCAACTTTACCGGTGAAAGTGGGTACTAGTTTTTCCACAATTTCGTAATTTAATTTTTCCATGTTTGTGCTTGTATCACTACTGTTTTCCTGGCTAACTATGTTTTCACTAGTAGACATACTTAATAAATATTGTTTAGTCAGGTTATATTTGTCGAAAAATGTTTCTGTTAATGAAGTTATTGTTTCAAACTTAGAAGTTGGGTAAATTGTTCTAACTTTACTTGACAGGTATTCTAATCTTTTTAATTTTTCGGATACTGTAGTTTTTGAATATCCTCTTGAAGCAGATTTTTTTTGCGTTTCTTTATATGATATGTATTTCAGATATACACTCAGATATAGTTTCCATTAACTAAACTAGTTGCTATTGTGTATTGGGGACATGAATATAGCTAACGATTTCTATGTACGATCTATTTTATATTAAATTGAACGAAGTGAACGATAATACTGACACAAGTGAACGAGGGACAGAGATAAAAGATAAAAGAACTTTTATTTATATATATATTTATTATTATATTAGTACATGGTTTAATATAATTAAAAGTTTTTAGTAATTTTTATTTTCATACATGTAAAGTAATTTTTATTTTCATACATTTTCATATATTTTATTTAATACTGTAATATAATATGTTACAGAAATATTATATAATTTTTACATAAAAAGGATATAATCTATTTCATCATTTTAAATTTTCAACATATTTTTAAACATTTGATGTTTGTTGTTGATGAACATGTTTGTGTACATAACTTTTGAAATATTTATTTATTCTAAATAGTACATATACAATACATATTATAATTATAAGTGTTATTATGGCTACCTGTTGTTCCGGCATGTTGACTTCTAGAATCTGGTTCTGGTTGTTGTTTACTGTGTTTGTGTCAGGTGCATCCGCGGAAAACCAACCCATGATGTTTCAGCTGCAGATGAAAATATTTTTCTTCTCTTTTTAAAATATATTTTAAAATATGCGTCGATAGTTGCAAGAAAAAATGTTTTATTCATACATGAACACACGCTTGTAGATCGTTGGATCTTTCAGTTAATTAATTAATTAATTCAGTTAATAAGTTAATTAATTCAGTTAATCAGTTAATTTCACATATTTCGCGGTTCACAATAACCTTTCACATCACATTTCACATTAATGTTCATTACTTCGAGTCATTAAGTATTAAATATTATAGTGTAGTTTTTAGTTTTATTCACATAATATTAGTTTTAATATGAAATTTTTTATACAATTTCTTTTTAAAATTCACTTTATATTCCTTTAAATGTATATATAAATTTAAATTTATTTATTAATGGTTCTTGCCATTGAGATTTGGCATAGTTCACTTAGTTTTTCTTAATTTTTATTTATTAATGGTCCTTGCCATCGAGATTTGGCAGGATCGCCATGTAAAGTTCTTTGGTTAAGAAAAGAAAGACGCGTCGTTTTGAGTGTCCAAAATAAGACTGATTTTTATTAATTTTTATTCTTAAGTCTAACATCGTTTAATACTAATTTCCAATAGAATCTTATGTATTGATTCTATTGGTTAATACTTATAATACTTGCGTCTAATTGGTTAACCCAAATTAGACGTATATACTATTCTTATAAACATAACTTATCAATAAATGGTGTACTATTAACTAATGCAAGTGTTCTACATATGGTTTCACTTGAAACCGTTTATTCTATTGACACAGTTTTGACTTATGCATATTGCACATATGGTGCAATGTGCGGCTCAGTTATTTGTCATCAAAGTAATGACAAAATAAAGGCTCATATTACCTGACAATAGTTTGTCATAAATTTTATCAAAATAGAACTGTGTCAATGTTTACTTTAAAATATTTGGAACAATTGAATGTTTTGTGATATGTGTGGTCTCATATCACATTACAATCTACATACGCACCTCTTGATATTATATCCGCTGGGTTAGACTTTGAAGGAACATGCCGCCAAATACACGTTTTTGTCTGCTCTTGAATCAATGATACCCGGTTGGCAATAAATGTGTTCCAATTTGATGGGTGCTCGCTCAGCCAATCTAGCACAATTTCGGAATCCAATAGAAATTAGAAAATTGGATTTGGTTTTTGTCACTAGTTTCGACAGCAATTTCGCAGCCAAAAGTTCCAATTTTGGTAAAGATAAAGTTTTTAATGGCGTTACTCTGGATTTAGCACTCCACAACTGCATTGTAACGTCGTTGTCCACACATACTGAGCGGATATAAATACAACACCCGAAAGCTCTTTTTGATGCATCAGCAAATCCATGCATTTCAACTCTAGCAACTCGTTTTTCTGCCAAAACAAATCGAGGCACACTTATTTTCTTGACGTCTTTTAGATTTTCGCGGAATTCTATCCATTGACTATGTAAATTCATTGGTAGGGATTCATCCCAATTAGCCTTTAATATCCACAAATCTTGCATGAAAATCTTCGCCTTTACGATTAATGGGTTAATAAGCCCAAGGGGATCAAACAACTTAGATAGTTCCGACAACACTATTCTTTTTGTCACCGCTTTCGAGCTATCAAAATCTGGCCAAACGTATCGAAACGTATCTCCCACTGGAGCCCAGATGATAACAAGAGTTTTTATTATTTCCTCATCATTCATCCGAAGAGTCTTTTCTTTATCAGCTTCAGGTACGAAATTAAGAAATTTTTCACTATTTGAAAACCACTTCCTTAACTTAAATTTTGCTGAGTTCATTATTGCTGATACTTGATTATATATTTCAAAAATTTCATCTTCATCGTTTGATCCACTGATCAAATCATCCATATAAAAATCAGATAACACCTTTCTCGATCCAATCGGATATTTATCGATATAATCTTCACTTAACTGTTTTAAGCATCTTGTAGCTAAATAGGGGGCAGATGTTGTTCCATAAGTAATGGTTCGCAAGCGATAGCCCTTTATGTTTTCATCTGAGGAAGACCTCCACAAAATCGTTTGATAATTCGCATCATCATCAGTCACCCATGCTTGGCGATACATTTTTGTTACATCTGCCGTAATTGCATATTTGTAACATCTAAATCGCAGTATTATAGATAACAGGTCATCTTGAACCAGTGGTCCTTTCATCATTACCTCATTTAATGACAAGCCACTGTCAGTTTTACAGCTACAATCGAACACAACTCGAAGTTTCGTACTCGTGGAGTCTGGTCGTAGCACATACTGATGCGGTGCAAAATATTTTATCTTATCCATATCAGCTTCTTCAACGATCGTCATGTGACCTGAAGAGAGGTACTCATCCATAAATGCGTTGTAAGCGTCTCGTGTAGAGCGATTTCTACTCAATCTACGCTCTAGTGACAGCAACCGTCGTTTGGCAGCATTATAGGAACCACCCAAATCACTTACTGTTGTTTTAAATGGAATTTTCGTAGTAAATCGGCCAGATGTATCTCTACGAATTGATTCACGGAAAATTTTCTCGCATTCCTCTTCTTCTTCGGTTAAAAAATTTGATTTAGTTGAAATCTGTTCTATTTTCCAGAATTTTTCAACCAATTGACTCAAGTTTTCATTCTCATTATGGTTGTGATTGACCAGCATATTATTTATTTTATGACTAGGCGCTAAACATTCTTCTGCTTTGCCTGTAACTATCCACCCTAGTATGGATTTCTGTAGGGTTGGCAACCTTTCATTAAGATAAATTCGTCCAATCGACAACAAATCGAAGAAAATTTCCGCACCAATTAAAATATCTATACGCGCTGGCTTATTGAACATTGGATCAGTCATTTGAATATTTTTTGGTAAATTCCAGTCCGCAACATCGACATAACGATTAGGTTTGGAGCTTGTTATTTTCGGTAAAACATAAAATTGCAGACTGACTTCGAATTCATTTATTTTTGATTTGATGGTAGCCACAATTTTTGTTTTAAAGCTAGTTACAACGTCTCCAACACAGCTAGCATCTAATTTACAAGACGTTTTTTTTAATAACAGTTTTTGAGCAACTTTCTCACACATCAAATTTACTTGAGAGCCAGAATCTAATATGGCTCGCATTTGGTGATGTTTGCCAAACTTGTCCGCTACCATTACTACTGCTGTTGCCAAAAAAACCTCGTTTTCAGTCATTACGTTCATAACTGATGACTGAGCTGTCTCCTGTGTTGACGTAGATGGTCCATTTTTGCATCTTTGTTCATTTGGCTTCAAGATATAATCTTTATGTAAAAGTTGATGATGAGATAAATTACATTTCGAGCATTTAACAGCAAAGCATTCTTTTTGAAGGTGTCTCCTTTTCAAACATGTAAAACATACCTTTATTCTCCGTGCTACAATAAAGCATTCTTTTAACTTGCTACAATCTGCAATATCGTGGCCACTGCCATTGCAGACTTCACATAAAGGTTTTGTAACTGCAAGAGAGGTTGAGTAGTTGCGGTTATTTCTATACTCTTTTTGATAGTTTACAGCCTTTGAATTCACTTGATTAACTTTATGTTCCCTTGCATCAAGGTTCTCACATCGCCTCGTCAAAACCGCTGAACATTCATTCCAAGTTGACAGCTTCCTGTAATCCACTGATTCTTCCCATTTGACCTGCGAATCTTCGTCCACTCTTTCCATCACCAAATGAATTATTATGGCATTCGCTATATCTTTGTAATCACCTAATGATAGCATTGCATTCAAATGTGCATTCGTTGCATTTAATACATTTCTTAAATGAACTGCAGATGGTTTTGTTAATTTTGGGACAGCAAAGAGGGCTGTAATATGTTCCTCGAACATCAACGCCTTTTTATCGAAGCATTCCTTCAATCGATCGAGTGCTTTGGGGTAATTGTCCTCTGTGACATCAAAATCGTCAATAGCTGCCAGCGGCTTAGAGCCCAAGTGCTCTTTAAGTATCAAAAATTGTTCGCAGTCATCAAGCATTTCATCCTGGTTGATTAATTTATTAAACAAGGCTATAAATTTCGGAAATTCGCTATACTTCCCTTCAAATTTCGGTAATTTTACTTCCCGATGACTTCTTGGGCCCGGCAATAACGATGTTGTATTCGTTGCATTGACATCTACCAGTGATAGCTTTCTTTTTTTTTAGTAAACTCATTATTTTTGCTTTCGTGGCCACAAATGCATCTTCAACTTCTGCTGTAATTGCTTCGCTGAAGAAGTATCTGCACCTTGGTTTAGTTTATCGATATCTGCTTGCACACTCAGAAACTGTTTGAAGTAATTTTCTGTCAAACTACGCCTGTAGTTAAGTTCTTCTGTTGACAAACTTGACCCTTTTTTCAAAATCATTGATTTTATGCGAGTGATGTTGCCTTTGGTGCTGCCTCTCAACGCCTTCAATTCCGCCAGTTTCTTAGACCCTTTCGGCACGCCTTCTTGCTCCCCGTCGCTTTGTTCGTGAATTTTTGAGTCTAACATTTTGCAATTATATATTTTTTTTTTCTGGATCACTATCCCTTTTCTGGATCACTATCCCTATTATGGATCACTATCCCTTTTATGGATCACTATCCCGGGTTTCGGCACCAATGTTTTATTCAGTTAGTTTACTGATAACTTTTCTTCACGACTACTTTATTATTTCTCAAAAACACATGGCGCCTTTTCGCGTGTGCTTAAAGGCGACGACACAATACAAAAATGACAAATAAATTAAAGGCCATGATACAATAAATCTTAATTCTAAACAGTAGTGTTTATACAAAATTATTATATGTATGCATAATAAAATTATAAAGGGCATAATATTGAATTTATTATTATTTATTAAAGTATTGTAAAAATATAATATTAAGAATGCAGAAAGATCAAATTGCTTAAAAGATGAGGATGTTATACTGGAATTAGATTTCTGCTTAATACTAAAAAATATTCGTAGTTTGCAAGAAGTACATACCGAAAATCCTAATAGCGAACACGTTCTACTAACTTCGGAGGAGACACGCTGTACTAATTTGTGGAGACAATGAAGCGTACTCTTTCTATTCAGATAGAATTCCTATAGAATTGACTTCAACTCGATATTTTATTGATTATATTGCACGCCATCACAAATGTCAAAAATGTCGAATGAACACAATCAAATCAAATGAAATTTCGACTTATCCATCAGAGATGTTTATACACAACAAAAATTATAAGCTTAATAACGATTTTGGAAGATTGTGAAAAACTCAGATTTGAAACATAAATTCGCATCATGTTTTTACACAACACTTCAGAACAATTTCTAACAGGTAATTTTCTTTATATTGTGGAAGCATCACATAAAGATGAGAAAACACAAAAACATGGTGGCAGCATTACTAAAAAATAAGAATACATAATACATGATGGCAGCATTATGCGGTAGACATTTTTGATGCCAGTATATAAAAAGCGACGCTTGCTATAGTTTGGTTTTTCGGTGACAGCGCTCTTTTCATTAAAAATAAAATATTCGACAGCAACTCCGTAAGCTTATGTATTTAAATAATTTTGATTGTAATAATTGCAGAGACAAAAAAGTGCGTAATAAAAAGCTTTCCATAGTTAATCAAAAACTGCAAACTCGACTAAAAATATAATCTACATTATTCGACTATAAAGCGAAGTGGAAATACTTACTGTTATAAGAATAAGTTGTACAAAGTTTTAGTTGTTTTCTTAGCTTCAGTAATTGTATAAAAATAAATATTGTGTAACCATTAACGAAATAGCATTTGCACTAAAGGGGTGACCCCGACGTGATTGTGGTGTAAGAGTCTCTTCAACACGTTTCAAAAGTTCAACATTTGCCGAACTTTATCAATTTCGATTTAATTTGAAGTTAAAACATTTGAATTAAATTTAATTTTCATAAACAAAGGCTGTTGTTAGAGCTGTAGTAGAAAGGTAAAACTGCGAGCATCATACCCAAACAACATGTCTTTGCCAGCTGTCAACGAAACCGCAGCGGTGCAGCGAGAAACCGAGTTTCCAGTAGACAATCTGAACCGCATTTCAGTCAAAGCACTGCCATTTTGGCATGAACGGGAAGAAATCTGGTTAGCGCAAATCGAAGCGCAGTTTGCAATCGGAGCCATATTTAGCGACGTTACGAAATTCAAAACCGTCGTCACAGCAATCGAGTCCAGCGTCGTTGCTGATGTAGCTGATGCAGATTTACACCCTCCGGCAACAGGTAAATATAGTAACCTGAAGAATCAAATTAAAGAGCGGTCTGGCGAAAGTGAGCAACGAAAGATACAGCGGCTCCTCTCAGAAATCGAGCTAGGAGATCGCCGACCAACGCAACTATTGAATGAGCTGACAGCTTTATCGAAAGATAAAGTCAGTAAGGAGTTTCTGAAGTCTCTCTGGCTCCAATGTTTACCGCCGCAAGTACGTGCCATCTTACAGGCATCCAGCGTTGACCTGGTAGAGTTAGCTAAACTGGCCGACAGAATATCCGAAGCGGGAGACTACCACCAAATAGCTGCAGCAATGCCTAATGTGGGCGGCAGTTCAAACGAGACAGCCATGCTGTGCCACCGCTTAGATCAGATCGAACAGCGGTAAAGCCGATTGGATTTTCGTGGACGCCAGCCGTCGATAACTCAGCAGTCCTCACGCAGAAGGAGCCGAATGCGATCGCAGTCCTCAAATCACTCCGAATGGTGCTGGTTTCATAGCAGATTCGGAGAGCAAGCGCGCAGATGCTGTCAGCCATGTACGTATACCACTAACGCAAGGCCGAAAAACTAAGCTTGCCTCAATCGACGTCGAGCCGATTTGAGGACAGCGCTATAATAGCTAGACTTACAGTATAAGATCCGGCAATGTCAACTTCATTTCTTATCGATCTATCTGAACTGCCTAAAAAATACGGTCTCATCACATCACTAAAAAATACGTGAGCTCATCATATTCTACACCAACTGCATGTTCATCTATAAGCTGCAACTCAATAGTATTATCTAAGAACAATCAACATACAATCGTAGCGCTACAGACAATCACTTTTCATTAAATATCAACAACACGATACGACTTGTAACTATATTTGAATTAATAAAATTAATCGAAAACGACTAAAAGTATAATTCCCAAGAAGTTAGTACCAACAAATACTATTAAATTTATCAAAAATATTTTAAACGTTGCAATAAGATTGAAATATTTTTTTACAGTGTATAAAGTCGCTATCATAACCGCTATACCTAAACCACAGAAAAATGCTACTCAACCGACTTCCTATAGATCTATAAGTTTTTTGTCGAAACTTTCTAAAGTTTTTGAAAACATAATCTATGCTAGACTGGAACCAATACTAAAAGTAATTGGAGCCATACCAAACCATTAGTTTGGATTTCGGCGCAATCTTTCAACAATACAGCAAATCCTTAGAGTGGTAAACAAAATCCTAACAGAATTAGGCGAAGGTCGATTTGTATTCTTGATGATGAAATAGCCTTCAATAAAGTATGGCTTTTAGGGACTTTTACTCAATATAAAAAATGTTGCCTCATGACTTTTACGAACTCATTAAAAGTTATGTTACTGAACAATGCTTCTGTGTTTGATACGAGTGCTCTACAATCAGAAAGGTTGAAGGAAGCTTCCCCCAAGGAAGCGTATTGGGCCCCCTACTGTATCTTCTCAATACTTCAGATATTTCTGAATCATTAAGTTAAAACTTAATGCTAGCAACGTTCGCAGATGATACAGTACTACTTACCTCATATACAAACATCGTAGAAGCAACTTCAAAAATGCAACACACAATCATTACGACTAAAAAATGGTTTTACAATTTTTTTTTTATTCTCAATTTATAAATTATTTATTGAATCTTTTTATTTAGAAACTTACAATAAGTGGATTAAATCTTAAAACTAAATTTATTTTTTCTCTAGGCCATTGCTTTGGAGAAAACTATTGAGATATTAAATCATTTATAATAAATTAAGATTGAAAATTAAAATTAAAACTAAAATTAAATTAAAATTAAAATCAATTAAAAAATCACATTCAATTAAATCAAATATAATTTAAAATATTTTAAATTAAACAACAATTTAGAAAGTTAGCAGATATTAATTGTGTTCCTTGTTTTTAAACGTTTATGGCCTCTGTTCAGTTGCAGCTTGTAAGCTGATTAATTAGGGGGATCTTCTAACTTTTAAAGGTACTGACGGCTACATAAAATAGTTTCTGCCTATTTCTGTCTGAATTTTATTGTCACTGTTTTGTTTAGCAGGATTTTGTATGTTTTTATGTTCAATATTGATAGACTCATGTTTATAATTATTTGTTGCGTAATTTGGCGATTTTTGATTACAAACATTTTTCTGCAACATATTCTCTGCTACATGTTTTTCATATCTGTTCTGATGTGCAACATTTGTTAATGGAGAGTTTGGAAGTGAAGATCCACATTCAGCACATTTGACTGCGCATGCGCTGTAAGAAGAAGACACTTTTGCCTGCAGAAGAAGACGGCAATAAATTAGTACATTTATTTGTTTGTATACTTACTCCCTCAACACTTATTTATTTTCGCGCTCAGGGGCAGAAAGCTGAACATTCATTTTAGTCTCTTTTTAGTTTGGCGCAATCTGTTTGTTGTTTTATTTTGTATCGATATTAAAGACTGATATAATTCGAAATTCACTTCCAAGCTCAAACACAAGCATTGAAATTTTAAGCGTCTTTGTATGAGGATGCTATTTTTCAAATATTAGATTTAAATACAAAAAATATTTTTCAGAGCAAACAAAAACGGGTCCGAACACTGTGAAATTGTGAGAAAGCTCACGATTGGGAAATAAAAATCAACAAAAACTAAACAACACAAATAATATTTACAACGAAAACAAAATACAATTCGATATCTGTTTATATTTATTTTAATATAATTTAATAATTTTTTGTTACCGCATAAATATTTAGTTACATGTGTTTACATTTTATTTGGGCCAACACTGCAACCAGTCATTGATTAACGAAAAGTGCAATTCTGCATTATCAGCT
>NC_051846.1:100014581-100026922 GCF_002237135.1 Teleopsis dalmanni | reverse complement strand
TAGCAACTTATAAATCACAATGATTCAACCCCTATCGCGTATACTGAATAATAGAGGATTAGCTGAAAACGCTTGCCTAAGGCATAAACTCTAAAGCAGTAATCGGATGTATGTTCACCTGTGTTACGTACTGATTCGCTCATAATGCGGTGCACTTGTGCTTCGTTGTAAGATACGCAAAATTCGTTTTTCAGTTCTGTTGCAAAATCATCCCAGCTAGTGTGCACGGTAGGTAATGGGTCTAACTAGACACGCACCACTCCTTTTAATCAACCGTAAACAGCCAATAAAACACATTTCCCGTTTAGTTGACAAGCTCTCATAACTCCACCTACATGATTAATGAACTGCTGAACAGTTAGCGACTGCTTGTTAGTTGGGTCAAACTCCGGAATCATGTCTCCTATTTCCTTAATTGACTGAAACCCACCATATGCGTTTGTAGAAATTGATGGCGTTACAGATTGACTCACACTTTCACCTAATGGCTGAATTATTCATAGGCGTCTGCACTCCATTTGTGTCAACTGTTTGTTGCTTTCTCTGTTGGAACATGCTGACATTAGTTTCCATCATACTACGTAGGTCATTGATTTGCTCTTGTAATCTTGTAGTATGCATTACCGTTGGTGCTTTAATTTCATCAGCACTGATTTTTTCTGTTAACCGCAATTATAATCCCGCTCTCGTACCAGCTGTAGCTAACCTCTTTTCACGCAGTATAACTTTTAGTTGATCAATTTTTAATTCGCTGATTTTCGGCATCGTTAATTCTTTGTTAGCGTTAAACGTATTCGTAATTATACTATTTTTTAATTTAGTTGTCTTTTTTTTTTATTCACAACGCCGTTAACATTTTATGATCTACTTTAATTTCGTTTTCGTTGTTTCACTTTCATTTCGTACACATTTTCTTGTTCTTGCTCCTCTCAAGTTTGTTTGCTTATTTGTCTCTTCCGCACTCACTAATCACGATTAGTTTTGCAAGTAAATTATGGTTACGAGAATTTCACAACTTTTCCGTTTGTTGCTTGTACAAAATATAACTATTGAAGCGCTAGGGCTGCTGCACTCTTATGCATAAAATTTGTCCGTAGTTCAACACATTTTTACCTATTATCCCACTTCTGAACTGTAAAGTAAATATTACAAATATCTAACAATTTTTTATTTGTGTTAAGCTATTAAATATTAAAGTATATAATCAAATACGAATTCCGCGAATTACTGCGCTCGACGTGTCGTTCCGATGCGAGCTAAATGACAACTACTTACTTTCATTGTCGTTTCGATGCATACCAAACTGTTCCCCCTCAACAGGGTGATCTTCATTCACACATTGAATAAATAATACATTGTGACCGAAAAGTTTCCGGAAAATTTTAAATAAAACGCAAAATTCTTAATCTTCATCAATATTTATTTTATCTCCTTCAAAATATGCTCCATTAGAAGCGATACACAAATGCCAACGTTTCTTCCAATCATCAAAACATTTTTTATAGGCGCTTTCCGGTATGGCTTTGAGTTCCCTCTGCGAATTCTGTTTTACGTCTTCTATGGATTCAAAACGCGTTCCTCTGAGTGGTAATTTGAGGTTGGGAAACAGGAAAAAGTCACACGGTGCAAGATCAGGTGAATACGGTGGCTGTTCGATGGTATTTATTGAATGTTTGGCCTTAAAATCGTTGATAATGTTGAACAAATTGAGGTGAATCGGAACAAGCCGGGCGTTGACACGTCGCATACACAAATTGTCCACCAAAATCAAACGAGCCATCTCACGACCGATGCCTAGCTCTCGTGCTATCTCTCTAACACTCACATGAGGATTTTTGAACACGATTTCCTTTGCCTTTTCAATGTTTTCGTCGGTGGTAGAGGTCGAAGGTCGTCCAGAACGCGGCATGTCTTCGACGGTCGTACGACAGTCCTGAAAGGCTTTGTACCACTCATAAACTTGAGTTTTCGATAAAACTGATTCCCCATAAGCCTTTTGTAGCATTCGCAACGATTCTGCACACGAAATTTCGTTCGAAAAACAAAATTTGATGCAAACTCTTTGTTCAATATTTTTTTCCATTGTTTTTTTCGCAACGCACTACTGAGGTGAACTGGTTTCAACAGCTGCCGTAAACGAACTGTCCGACAGATCGCGCTCATTTTTGGCATAGTATAATTAAGGACAGTGCTGCCAAACTACATAAACTTAAAATATCGAAAAATATACAGCGCGCGAATTTTAAATGAGAATTTCCGAAAGCTTTTCGGTCACAATGTAAATAAATAATAAAAATAAATAATAAAAAAATACAACAAGATCGAAGGTTATCAGAATCTAAGTACTCGAAAGACCCAAATCACCAAAAAAATTGAAATAATGCTAAACAAAGAGTGTCTCCTAAACCAGACGTTGCTAAACGAAGGAGAGACTACCACCGAGCGAGAAAAAATGCACATCAGACACAAAAAAATTCATAATGGAAAAGGTGTTCAGAATCGTTTAGAGAGTACCTTGCCTTGATCCTTCTAGAGGTGCTTCCCAAATAAAAAAAATCCGTAGCCCTCAAGTACCACAGTTTTCAGACTCAACACTTTTCATTTGAATAATTCATTCAGTGCTTCTTACTTCTTGTGTGAGCGACATCATTTCGCTCTTCCAATATAAATCGATAATATATTAGACGTAATACAGAAGAATTGATACAAATCTTAGAAAATATTGATAAGAAAAGGCACGTAGTTTAAATGGCATAAGGAATGTCGCAATTAAAAGTGAACCTATACCTCAAAATTCTCCATTGATTTTTTAGAAAACATCTTCCTTCCTCTTCCTGGAAACGTCAAAGCATCTTCTTTTTTTTTAAACGGGGCAAACAGCCAGAACAAACACTATTGTATTTCAACCCTGTATAAGGCGACGCGAATAAGGTCTTTTATTAAAACACAATTTAATTTTTTTTATTTCTTATCAAATTAAAAATATAATTAATTGTCAGCACAAACAACACATTTTTTTTGTTTTTTTGTTTTTTTTTTGTTTTTTTTTGGCCGAGGTAGAGAAAATAGTGTTGTTGTTTTGCGTACATTTCGGCCAGTATAGGCCAGCAACTTGCTATTTTTTGAAGCACTTGCGAGCCACCGAAAATGCCTAATATTATTGTTTGTGTAGGAGCTAAGAATGCTATAAATTGATTTCTTTCCTAAAATCTTATTATATTAATTATTCATCAGTTTTTAGTTATCTTAGAATATATATACGAGTATTTATTGATTGAGGACATATAACTCGTGCAATATTTCGTTTTCGAAGGTTATATAATAACCGATAAAATGCTCGTTTATATATCGTAAAGAAATCATTTTAGAAATAAATGCTGAAAATGTATAATTTTTCAAATTTCAGAGACTACAAGTGTTCGCGAAAATATTACTTGAAGAATATTTTTTTAATTATTTTTAAATACTTTATTAGGGAAAATTACAGAAAAAATTGTTACAGCAAAGTTTGTAAAAAAACAATACATAATGCAATATCAGTGTTAAGTTAATACAAAACAGTATTGCGCAACATTTAATTTGAAATTTATTTTATAGAGATAATGAGCCGTTGATGGCCTTTAAGCAATTTGAAGACAAACTTAATAACGAAAATTTAATAAATACAAAGTATATTAAAGAAGATCTAACAGAAAAGTGGCGACACATAGTCGTAGAATACCAGTTTGTTCAAAATCTTTTTGAAGATATATGTCGGAAATATTTCCGTCTTCAACTGAAGAAAAATCAAGAGGTATTCGCGAATTTGTTTCTAAACATGTAATAAAATGTTTATATTTTATAGATTCAGGATTTGAATGATGCTTTAAATTATGCTTGCGATTGCATTATAACTGCGCAAACTATGTTCTACAATTCAAGAAAAAAATGGAGGAATAAAGATCTATTCTATAAGAAATTATCTGTGTTTATAAAATCATTACAAACATGCAAAACTAAATATACTTCCAAGTTTTATACATAGAATTTTAGAAATAAATATTTAATACTGAAATATTTAACATGCATTATCGTAAATTAGTACATTATCGTAAATGTTCCCATATGGATAGTCATTTTATAACAATCATTTTTCATTGCGTTACCAACGCAACACAGACTTATCAACGATAAGTCTGTTGCATGCTAACCAAAATTGTTTGCCCATTTAAGTCCATCACACAAAATACAATATCATATCCTTGAAATAGAAATCATATACTGGTAAACTCATAGTCTCCAACGTAAGCCCACCGAAGAGAGTACACCTCTTGCTAGCAATTCCTTGTAGTTAAAATTGATCTTAATACTCCTCCGAGTTGATTTATATCGTTTAACCTACAATTTAGAAAATTCATTGTTGTAGCTAACATGGATATACCCTAATATATGGATAGGATATCCCATATGAATAGAAGTCCCTTCTGGGGACTTGTATAAAAGTTCCCCAACGCTTGATACAATCTTTCATAACGCGTTTTTTCAAAACGCGTTCCCCGTAATGGCAGTTTGAGTCGGGGGAAGAGGAAAAAGTCACACGGGGTCATATCTGGAGAGTACGGTGCTTGGTTGATGACATTGGTGGAGTTTTTGGCCAAAAACTGCGACACAACCAACGCTGTGTGAGCCGGTGCGTTATCGAGGTGTGAAATTCATGAGTTTTCCTTCCATAAATCTGGGCACTTTTTGCGAAAGACCTCATGCAAATGACGCATAACGGCCAAATAATACACCTTATTGATCGTTTGACCGTTTGACCGTCCGGAAGGAATTCATAGTGCACCACACCACGAATATCGAAGAAAACAGTCAGCATAATCTTGATTTTGGACCGACTTTGGCGTTCACTTTTCGATTTCAGCTCACCTTCAAAGCACCATTCGGTCGATTGTTGTTTGGTGGGCATGTCAAATTCATAGAAGCATGTGTTATCACCAGTTATGATACGTTCGATGAATGTGGGGTCACTATCTGCGTTGGAAATCATCTCTTTGGCCACATTTCAACGACGCTTTTCTTGCATGAAATTCAGTTTTTTTGACACCAGCCGAGAAGCGAGGCGTTTCAAACCCAAAACATCAGTTAAAATGTGTTCGGTCGATCCATATGAGATGCCCAACAACACCGTAATCTCTCTAATCGGTTCACAACGATTTTTCGGCACGATCTTCTACGCCGATTCAATGTTTTCTTCAGTAACAGATGTTGTTGGGCGGCCAGGGATGTCATCATGGTCCAAGATTGTACGACCGTCTTGGAACCTTTTACACCATTCGTATACTCGCGTTTGCGACACATACAAATCACTAAAGGTCTTTTTTAACATTTTCAATGTTTCGGCACACTTGAATCCATTTGCAACAAAAAATTTGATTCACGCACGTTATTCTAATTTTTGACCCATTTTAAAAATCGCTACACGAAAATTTTTCGACTTTTTCTATAGACACCAAACAAAAACTAACCATACGATATGCGTTAAACTTTGACAGAATGTGCATAATAGTGTCGCCAGCGTGAAAATAAAAAAAATCATTCCTTTTTGATCACAAGGTTTATAAAATTATTTTATTTTAGCTAATATTAATGTAACATAGATATCAATGTCATTATACCTGATTAAAACAAACAATTGAATGTTCCCAAAATTGGACCCAAAATTATTATTGGACCCAAAAAATTTTTAAAAAAACAAACATAAGCGTGGGCGATCTAGCAGCAGCGCAGAAACAAAGAATATCTTCACTCCGGCCTTCCGTGCATGTTGCTGATTATTTAATAATTGAGTCATTGAGACTCTATAATATTTTTACTCAATGATAAAAGATTATCAATTTTGTGAAATTATAGTCGTCCAACTCGTAGCATTTGACGCCATCAATTGTCATCAAAACTCGTGAGGACATCAGTGAATTATTCAAAAGATTTTGGATCGTTTGATGAAATTCCACGATGGCACATAAGCACAGTAGAAATGTCTTCTTCTAAATCATCCAAAATGTCACTTATTGCATTGCATCATTACTATCAATTTCTGAAATTTGTATGAATATAAATGTGCTGCTATATGTTATTAAAAATATAAATGCACAAATATAAATTACCCATTAATTCCGCAACAGCAAAATCCAGTATACAATATATTTTCATTTTTACTTTTTTTTGGCATTGTTAAATACGTAAACAAAATGTAGCTGTTCTAAATATTTTCATGACTAAAATGCACAAAGTGTACTCACGATTATTGAGTTTGCAATGATGCACATTCTACAATGCACAGACATCCTGAATACCCCTATTCTTAACAGGCGAATAAGCGATTTTGCAGCTCATTAGCAAATTTATTTTTAGAAATTAAAAATTAAAATGCACAGGGATATATATATGTTAACTATATAAGAATTTTTGTGAATATACCCATGTAATATTATTTTTTAAATAAGAAAAAATTTAACGAACATTTTTATTTTTATCCTAAAACAGTTATCATATGTATATCTGAATTTGTTTTCGTTAGCAGAACAACAGTAGTAAAAAGATTTTAAAGTCGATATTTTAATTTTAATTTATGGCATTTTGTGAATTAAGGAAACTATTAAAATATATACATGTTATCGCTCTCTCTCACTTTGTCGGGTTAGGGCCATGTTATACAGAGTGCCTCGGGCACGGCAAATTTCGCTCTTTCGAGCTATGCCGAAAATGCATGTTATGCAGAGTGTCACATCAGTATTGCAAATTTCGTACTTTTACAATGTTTTGATACTTTTTGGTTGTGCCTAAATTTAAAAGGAAATTTAGATATGCTCACTTTCAATTTCCCACCAAAAATAACTAGCAAGAAAAACTCATAGAGGCTGTAATAATGTTAATTTGTTATTACGTTATCTTACAATAATTGTTAACAGTACTTAACAATATTTACGCCTTTCTTTAAAACTGGAAAAAGTAATAATTATATTATTAGCGATTTATAAACAAAGGATATGTTGCTTACTGCCATTTTTTCTCCAAAACGTATTAGAATTGTAGTAATTTGCTCCTAAAAGGCGCAAATGTTAAAATTTATTACTAAACAACACTGTTTTGCCTTAGTGCCGGGGCACAAATACGCCGGCTCTCATGCCGGAGTTTGAATGGCCACATTGTATTTTTTCTCATTCTCAAATTTAAAATTTGCATTAAAAACAATAACAATTGTACTCATGCCGTGCCCGAGACACTCTGCGTAACATGGCCCTTAAATGTAAAACACGAAATCTTTTGTAAGAGACAAGAATAGAGATGAAAATAGATTTTAAGTTATAATCTGAGCAAGCTTTAAGTAAAAAGCTTTATTTGTAAGCTCAAACTATATGGATATAAAAGTAGGAGCATTGCTCACTTAGATTAGATTCCTGTACGGTTGCAACACAACTACATGTATATGTTATTCATTTAATAAATATTTTTTTTTAAAACTTAACCGGACTTTCAATCTCATTAATTGGCGCTCGAGCAGGGACCGGGACCTTGATAAAAAGTGCAATTCGGAAAGTGATGGAAGTGCTGTTTGAATAAAACATTTGATGAACTGTAAAGTGAATTACATAGTTGGTGTAAAATTAAAAGTAAAAAAAAAAATTTTTTTAATCACAAAAAGCCAAATTTAATAACAAAAAATCGCACAGTCACGAATATTAATTTCAAGACATTAAAATAATTTAACGAGAAAGTGACTTTATATAATCAGCCGTTTCAAATAAATTATTCATTTGCTGCCAACTGGACAGCATATAACCCAACCACCAACAATCAAGTATCCTCATCATCATGAGAAACGTGAGTTAGAATTTGAAAAATTTTTTTCTTATATGAAAAAATCAAATTAAATTATTGTCATTGAATTGCCATCGTGAAGAAAAAAGCGAACATAAATTATATTAAAATTTTTTTTATTAATAATATTAAATATTATATTATTGAATAATATTATATTAAAAAAATTACAATATTTTGAAAATATTTTTTTCAAATATATTGAATTTTAAACTATATTGAAATTATATTGTTAACCACCTTTAAGTCTGGAAGAACTAATAGGGAAATTTTCAAACATAACTACAAACGATAACGCAACTTTCACTTCAGACTTAGTAACACGTCTTATAGCTGCCAATGCAGCGACGTTAAAATTAGAAATCAACAGACAAATACAGACATTAGTCGATGGCAACACCGTAACGGAATACAAAACTGAAACAATAGACGAGACTATATGC
Organism: Teleopsis dalmanni; assembly: GCF_002237135.1. Classification (NCBI taxonomy): domain Eukaryota; kingdom Metazoa; phylum Arthropoda; class Insecta; order Diptera; family Diopsidae; genus Teleopsis; species Teleopsis dalmanni. The sequence continues at coordinate 100,018,622 of NC_051846.1, read as the reverse complement.
TGTGACGAAACTTTAGACGTAATCAAAAGTTTCCCTTCAATTTAACGGTAAAGACGGCTCTTCCGTGAGCAGGCGTGAAGCCGTAATAATTCTGTTAGTCTATACACCCGCGGTAGTAGAAAACACTTTGCCGCTTTAACCACTCTTCGAAATAAGATAACCGATGACGCTAATGACGTATTGACCAACCACGGCACTGTTTTGAATTTTGATTCAATAATGAGTAAATAAGACTTAGCTTACGCTGATAAGCGACCAATACATATAATCGAACAAGAATTATGTATCCTAAGACAAGGCTCAATGACAATTTTGGACTACTATAACGAAGTAAATAAAAAACTAACAATGCTGATAAAAAAAACTATAATGACATACAATAATAGTAGCCCTCTAACCGCAGAATTAAACAAAACGCATCGGGAGAACGTTAGACGAATATTTATAACAGGATTGAATCATCTAACGTCTTATTTTCTCTTTCTCAAACCAACTACGTACTAACTTCGCACTTATGTTTAATAGAAATGCGAACCCAACTCAAGTAAATAGACAGCAGAATAATCCACAATGCCCCCAAATTCCGATTAATAATAATAAAAGTTATTTCCCGAAACCAGAACCGATAGAAGTACATCCATCGATGAAAAGTAATCAGTGACACAGTATCAACAACCGAGACCACGGTATCAACAACCAAGACATCAAAGCAATTTCTATAACCCGAATCCTATAAGTACCCCAACTCATGGAACCCAACTTTTAATCATCGCCAGGGATTCCCTAACTTCGTTCCCAATCCACAACCTAATCAAATAAGTCAGCCACAGAAGCGCCCATTAGAGAGTGAACAGCAAAATGCACAACCTATAGTAAAAAATCAACGTATAAATAACATTCAGGAGAATGCTGTTTTGAGCCAAGACCCGGCCTCCTCGACATCTTCAGAATTTAACCTGGAGGCCAACGAGTCCGTATATTAATTGATACAGGAGCAACTAACTGCTATTGCCGACCAGTCATATTGACGAATAAACAAGAAGAATCGCACTAAAAATTATCTACAAACCAGGAACCACAAATGCAGTGGCAGACGCCCTTTCATGGCAGTACTTAAATCATCTTCCAGAAAATTCTTCAATCACCTCTATACAACACTCTGCAGAAAGAAGTGATAACACTACGATAAAAGAAACGACCAAACCACTCAATCAATTTAAGCAGCAGATCCTATCATCAAAACCTAGATACACGATACTTGAACAAATTACAAATTTCGATAAAACACGATATATTATAGAATATGATACAGTCGAAAATCTTTTATTCTGAAGGAATACCTTCAACCCAAAGTTGTGACTGCAATCCATTTCACACCTGAAGATCTTTACGAAATTAAGAACCACTTAATCGATACATTCACTCACATAAAATTCACATACACTAAAAATTTTCCAATAGATGTACTAAATACAGATAATCAAAAAGCAATAGTAGAACAAACACATATAGGTGCACACAGAAGTTTTAGGGAAAATTTAAAACAAATCGTTACTATATATTATTGACTCAAAATGACCCAACATTTTAAAGAATTAGTAAGACATTGTGGGATTTGTAATAGAAATAAATATGATAGAAAGCCACAATAGGTACCAATTGGTGGAGCACCAATTCCCAAGAAGAAGGGAGAGTTAATCCATCTCGACATCTTCTTCGCGCAAAAACTTAAAAACTTAAATTAAATGTATCGATGCTTATTCAAAATATCTGTTCATTAAACAAATTGAAGACAAAACAAAACTCGATGAAAATGTTTTAAAACTTTTACAGTCATTCTCAGAGGCAAAACAAATTACCTTAGATGACGAACCAGGGTCCTCGACACTTCAGTTTAAGTCATTAATGGAACGAATGGGTATTAAAATTTATTATTGTGACCCACAGCATAGTTCAACGAACTGACAGATAGAAAGAGTTCATTCAACGGTAATCGAAATAACAAGATGCTTAAGACATGAATTTAGTATTGTAAACGATTTAGAAGTTATATTTAGAACCGTTCAACAATATAACAAAACAATTAATATGGTTACTAACTACAGACCGCAAGACATATTATATACTAAAATAGGCCACCTTGATATACCAGAAAAATTAGCTAAAACACAAGAAACTATATTAAAAAGAAATGACAAATTAAAAAGTTTGAAAACGTACAAACCTAACGAAACAATTTATGAAAAGGTAGAAGGTAAAAGAAACAAGTTAGATATGAAATATAAAAAACAGAAAGTAAAAGAAGATCTAGGGAAGAAAGTTAAAATCCATTACAGAAACAGAATAGTATACAAAGATGATATACGAACTCAACTTTATTTCCTGTTTACAGACAATGGACCGATTAATCATTGCACTTATCACCTTATTTGGAATCGCGAAAACGGTAATTATTGACTATACGAGGGAAGATCACGTACTAGTAGACAACAGTGACACAGTAATTTACGAAAAGTTTGGTGACATTTTTTATATAACAAATTTAACATACATTAAGGAAATAGTAGAAGTAACCAGAAATGAAATTAATGAAGACATCGTTGTAAGATTAGAAACGCAAAATAATAAATCTACGACATATATTGACAGTTTAGGCATACAATTAGAGCTACATCTGATAGAGACGATATTATCACAATTACAAAAGACTAATCATAGAAGAAAAAGAGGAATTAACGAACTAGGCACACTTTGGAAATGGATAGCGAGATCCCCAGATCATGATGATTTGGTAACTATTAATAACAAATTAAACGAACCAGCAGAGAACAATAACAAATAACTAACAACTAACTCACAAATATTTAAAGCTATATTTAGTATGGAAAAGATGATCCAAAATTTGGAAATAGTTCGCGTAAGTCAAAAGTAACGAAACGAACAAACAGAGCGATACTAGATTAAAAAGAAATCCAAGACGTAAAAGATGGACGTATAGCTCTATATAAAAGTAGAGCTATAAGTGAAAAAGATGGCAAATTTTTAATTGAAAAGAAGTTGTAAGATGTAGTCAGATATTTTAAAATGTTCAAATGTGTAAAATAGAACTAAGTAATAATTTTTGTAAACTATCCTTAAATGAGAGCTGCTTAAATAGATAAAATAAATAAATAAATTTAATAAACAAATAAATTTAAATAAAATTTTATTTGGAAATTTTCAATCTTAAATAATTAAAAATAATTAAATAAACAATGTGTAAATAAATTGTAAACCTAATACCATATATGAGCGAATATGAAAGAGTTATACGTCGGCACTCTCATATAAGTAAACATGGCTTAAATGGCTATATTATGCTTAGCACAGAAGACGTTAAAACAAATAAGAAACTTAAAACAAATTCTGTACACGAAACTAATATAGCAAAAATAGCTAGTGAAATTGCCACAGCTAATAAAATTAAGTTAACCAACAACTTAACAAATTCTTTATTAAAAAACACAAAAACATATAAAGGTATGTCGCCACAAAAAGTCTTGGATGAAAGACCACTACCTGTAAGACGTAATTCCTTTACAACTTCGGTAAATGTTCCTGTAAGTTCGAACCAAAATCCCGTAAAAACATTTGTAGAAAACATTGTATACAGTCTACCTACAAGTAATACAACAAACTCAATTGCCACCTCTTTATCAACTAGCATAATAGCAACAACATCATCAATGCATGAACCAATAATGTCAACAATTTCACCGCCTTTGCAAAAATTGCAGAGTACCACTCTAAATACTCCACTTTCAACAAAAAGAAATAGATCATCTCCTAATAATCAAAAAGAAAAGCAGAGGATCAAGAAACAAAAGCAAAAAGAGCAATCGTCTAATCAGCAAACGCTGACGAACTATTGGCTTGCCAAACCAGCAAACAGGTTCGCATGCTTATCGGACGAAAATGATAACGGCGAAGTGAATAGTGAAAAGAGCGACAGCAACGAAAATGATGCAACAAAACAAATTAAAAAAACCAAACCACCACCGC
>NC_051846.1:100002228-100014481 GCF_002237135.1 Teleopsis dalmanni | reverse complement strand
CTACGGGAAGAAATGTCGTTCGGTTACCATTCAAAGATTCACCAGATTGTCTTGGTTTGACACACAATATCTCCTAACTCCGGTTGAAGATGGTTTTTGATTCGCTATGTTCAACAACAATACAACGTTGATTAAATGATATCCTACTGATCCGCCCGACAATTCAGCCGGAGTTATATTTGTTGCTACTAATACCGACAGATATTGATACCGACAGACAAACCAGATCGAAAATTTCAATATATTTTTTGGACAGATACGGAATTCGATCCTGTTAGCATTTACGAGTTGAATACAGTGACTTATGGTACTACATCAGCACCTTTTCTAGCAACCAAGAGTTTGCAGTATTTGGCGGACAAATGTGAGACACAATACCCAATAGGCGCTGCACTTATTAAATCATCGTTCTTTATCTACGATTTTTTAGGTGGAGCGGATTCTATTGATCAACTCATCAATATCAGACATCAGTTAACGGCCGTCCTAAAGAAAGGGTGCTTCGATGTTGACAAATGGCATTCGAACCATTGCGACTTCATCAGCGATACGACAACAAAGAGTTTGAATCTTGGTACAGATACAGTCACCAACGCCCTAGACATCAAGTGGCACCAAATGCAAAATGTTTTTTTATTTTCGTTCAATGCGCAAGTAGGCCCTATTGTAACAAAACGCACCATCCTATCACTTGCGTTTTCATTATTCGACCCGCTTGGATTACTGGCCTCCGTTATACTGGTAGCAAAAATTATGATACAAGAACAGTGGATTCTTCGCGTGGACTGGGACGAGTCAGTCCCTCAAAAACTTCACTCAGCTTGGGAAACATTTATTCAAGATCTTGCAACGCTTTCATCTGTTAAGGTTCCGAGATACTGGCTAACAACAAACACTCAACAAATTAATGTACAGGGCTTCTGTGACGCTTCAATAGAATGATAGCATTCGTTGGCAATCGAGTAGCTGAAAGCACACGGTTTCTGTGACGTTTCAATAGAATGATAGCATTCGTTGGCAATCGAGTAGCTGAAAGTCAAGATATTACCTCAAATCGGCAATGGAGACACGTTAATACACAATCCAATCCGACATATATTGTTTCGCACGGTTGTAACATCCGCCAATTAAGAGATTCTTGGTTTACGGGGCCGGTATTTTTGTTACTGAAAAATACTGACGAGTAATAGTACAGTTATAGCGACTCTATCATGTAACCAGGAATAATTTGAAGAGCGGAAAAAACACCCTCCAACCTATCCATCTACAAAAGGCATTGCATTGTATTATTTGGATCATCCAAAAGCGATGATATACAACGCCCACAACGGGGCAACCCAGCTGAAGGTAGGTACATTAAAACATCTAAATCCCTTCGTGAAAGACGTATCCGGTTATCAATTGCTAAAGGTGTAAGGTCGCCTTGACCTGAGTGACGTCTCAGTAGGTCGTCCTCGGTCCTGTTGTTGTTAGATGCATCGCGATTCGTATACCATCCTGGTAGGTTTAATTTAACAATTTAGCATAGCAATTACAACAGCGTAAGAACTTTGTGAAATACGTGATTTGTAAACAAATCACAAAATAGATAACATAATAATTAAATTTTTACCAACTTAAAATAATTAATGATAATAATCATTACTTACTTACTTTCACCTATAATAATTATTTTAACAGATTTTCAATGATAACTAGCCAATTCTATATGATGTAATGACTTAAGAATATTTGAGTACAATCAGTCTTAAGTGTCATCTTAAACATTCTGTTGGAAATAATATAATAATGATCAGTGTAATACTTCATGAACTGCTTATCGTTCGTCATTACTCTCAAATCATCGTTACCTTACTTAAGTTAATTTCAATCATCAAGCCCTTGTAAAGCATACAATTGTTCATTTCCTCCACTATGCATCTTAACGGTGCCGAAGTCATAGTAACTGCTATGTTGTCTATTTGAAACTTATGTTTCTATTCCTTGTCTCAAAATATACCACATAAATATGTGTTTGACCTAATTAAAATGATAACATATATTGGTTATAACAGATTGTCTTTGTGGACTATCCTCTCATTTATAAGAATGGTCGTTCCCAGATCTAAAGGCGTTGGTTTATTTTTTAATCTTTTATTATTTTTAACGAAAACCTTCTCTACTACTTGAAACTTTCTTGTTTGTCTTGATTTATTATTATTTTCTAAATGAAACATTTGAGCTCTTAGAATTTTTTCTTTAATTTTTGCTCTAAGCTTCGATGGGGCTGAAAGCAATATGTCAATTGGCTTTCTTTTTGTTACGAAATGTATGGTTTTGTTGTACTTTATGGTTGCCTCTAATATCAGGTCGATAGTATCTTGAATCTTCCTCTCTAGGTAGTCACCTTGTCGTGGTGTAGGGGCTTATTGTGGACAGGAGCATATCATATGAAAGTCATGACATGACTTTGAATCATGTTGCATGATTCAGCACACAAACTAAGAACTGCCGCCAACGCACAGGTTTAAAGGAGGTATCTACGATTCCTGATTAGTCGCTGAGGCTAGTTAGTGGACTTTAATGGACACTTGCTAATTGGTCAGTCCTTTTAGGAAAGTGCGGCTGATGGTCTGATAGATGACCAATGACTCGCGTTCAGTACGGTCATGTCTCTGCTGTTTGTGGGTCGCCGATAGTCGGGCAGGAGAGAAGGAAAACTCCCTAAGGCAGGGTCTGTTCATATTCCAGGTTCCCAAGGCTAGGTCTTGATTGACTGGATTATAAACAAACCTATTGCCTCAAACAAACCCCCTAAACTCACAGTTGAACAGCTATGCTGGTGAACTTGCTTGAAGGGGTAGAGTCAAGATTAATAGCGAACTCCGTACCAGATCTGGCAAACCTGCGGTTTCAATTTGTCCTTCCCATGGGAGCGCTCATGGGTGACCAACCTGCACGGTTTATTAAAACTTATTCTTTTATGGATTTAAATACACTAAACTCTATGGACTGCACACCTTTAAATGTGCAAAATACGGCTTTACAAAGTCAAAACTCATCACTGGCCGAGGGGCACATGGTACCCTCGTCAGTGAACAATTGGACCGAGGGGGCACATGGTACCCTCGTCAGTGAACAATTGGACCACGAATTGGACCACGCAGGAGGAGATAGACATTCCACTTAGCCAGGAGTCGGCTGGAATGTCCATTTCCTTGGAACAGGGGAGAGATCTTCTTGAGCCTGGTCTAACCAAAAAGACTCAAACAAGAGTGAAGCGATCCGGCGCTGGCCGCAAAAGGTTGAAGGCTTTACTTGCCAAGGGCACTCCGCTGGAAACAGCAAGGTCCTTGGCAGTAAAGCCGACCACCGCGACTAACAAAGGACAGGCAACAACAAAACGATCCCGATCGGACAGCTCTACACCAACACCGAGCTCCAAACCGACAAAGAGGATTGCATTACAGGGCAAAAAAGTTGATAACAAATCAACAGTGCCTGCAACTGCTTTGTCGATTTTCAGCAGGATGAATGAGGTAGAAACCGCACACTGGGGCAAACCTGGTCCCAGAAATGAGGTGGCAACGGTATCTGTGGGGCAGACCAAACAGAGCGCTTCTTCCGAAGACTTCTGCTTAAAGCCTACTCTAGCAAAGACTGTTCGCTCTAAGAAGATCGGTATACTACCGCACAATTTTCCAGAGGGCATTTGGTCCAATGAGGAAATTGGTGAGGTGCAGAAATGCATCCTCGACAAGATGTACGAAACTTGTCGGGCTCCTGGGGTGAAGCCTCATTTCGCCGGTTACAGTCTCAAGCCCGGATAGTTTACCATTAACTGTCTGTACCACGAGACTGTAACTTGGTCTAAGGAGACAATCCCAGCCTTAAAGCCGTGGGAAGGAGCCCAACTTATGATAGTGGACGAGGCAGAAGTGCCAAAATCTGAAATCTATGTTGGCTACTTCCCAGGCTCAGCTTCCTGGCAAAGTGACCGAATTTTGGGACAAAATGCGGGCATTCGTGTCAGGGATTGGCGGGTGTTCCACAGACTAAATAAGAGTGATGTCGTCGAGATGGCGATTGCTCTGGACCCTTTATCGTCCGAAATGGTCGGAAAGCTGGCCAATAAAGTCTTTTATGGGCTTAGTAGTGTTGTGTTGAGACTAAGGCACAAGGGAAACAGAGCAAAGGAAGTGGTTGACGATGAACAGCCGTCAACATCTGCGGCTCGTGCTCATCCAAGGAATCAAAAGTCGAAAACGGGTCTCAAATCCGGGGGACCATCATTGAGAGGGGGCAGAGTCCGTGCCCAAAGCCGAGAACCTTCCACTCTCTCTGGTCGTCTCAGAAAATGGAAAAGGAAAGATCCGGAGGCCACGGAACTGCTGCACGGTACGAAGGCGGCAAATCAACCTCCACCGGGCGATAGCAGCTTCATGTATGCTCAGTGCCTTGGTGGAACAACACTGTCTGGATTTTGTGGCCATCCAAGAACCATGGGCCACAAATGGGCGCATAAACGGTCTACAGACAAAAACGTGTAAGTTAATCTATGATAGTAATGTTGAGTGTCCCAGAGCGGCGATAATGATTAACAAAACCATTAAATCTCTTCCAATTGCAGAGCTCATACAGCGTGATCTTGTGGCAGTACAGGCAAAAGTGCCTAGTACTAGGGGAACGAGAAAAATTGCTTTTGCATCTCTGTACCTACCTGGCGACGCAGAGGAAGCGGTGTTTCTCGAGCTCCAGCAGCTTACAGAATACTATCGTATTCGAAACCTACAGTGGGTAATATGCTGCGATGCCAATGCACACCATACAGTATGGAGAAGCACGATCACCAATACACGAGGTGAGTCACTTTTTGATTTTATAATAACTAACAATTTAATGGTGGTAAATAAAGGTAATGAACCTCCTTTTGTAAATGCGATAAGGAGGGAGGTACTAGAATTCACTTTAGCAAGCGCATTTATATCTAATAACATTTCAAATTGGAGGGTGTTGGAGGAAAACTCTTTATCAGATCACCGGGGAAGTTGAAAACACTATCGAAACAAGAAATGTTAGGAAGACCAACTGGTCTCTATATAACTTCTATTTAGAACAAAACATTATTTGTCTTGATAGGATAACTAATTGTCAGGAACTAAATCTTAAGGTTAACAAACTTGAAAATATTATTATAGGGGCCTTTGAAAATAGCTGCGAACTTGTCAAAAAGAAACGTTCTAGGAACATTCCATGGTGGAATAGGGAACTGGACATTTTGCGTAAAAAGCCCGCCAGCTCCTTAATAGAGCCAAGTCCAGCGGGGACTGGGCATCTTATAAGAGTGCCTTGACGGCTTACAATGAGGAATTGAGAAAATTAAAGAGGGAATCATGGAGGAGGCACTGCGAGGAGATTGAAACACTTCCTGCGGCTGCAAGACTCTAGAAATCTCTAAACAAAGACCACTGAAATAGCCTCTGTACACTAAAGAAGGCTGACGGAAGCTTAACGGAAAGCCTAGAAGAAACTAGACAGCTTTTGCTGGACACTAATTTTCCAGGCTGTGCCATGTCTACTGAGACTATGGAAACCATCGAGGATACTCGTTTCTTGTTGGTTACACGAAGAGATCTTTCACTGGCTCGTAAAATCTTTACAGTCAATAAAACTAAATGGGCCATTTCCACTTTCAGCCCGTTTAAATCACCTGGTATCGACAATATACAACCGTGTCTTTTTCAGAAAGGCGTTGATATATTAGCACCGATATTAACAAACGTAGTTAGGGTAAGTCTAGAGCTAGGCGTGATACCTAAAAATTAGACGATGCCTAGGGTAACTTTCATACCGAAAGCAGGCAAAAAGGCAGACCACACGCCAAAAAAAAGCTTTTCGACCCATTTGCCTAACTTCTTTCCTGTTTAAAGCGATGGAGAAGATTCAAGATCAATACATCAGGGAAGTCTACATTAGAGCTTCACCTTTACTTATTGAACAGTGTGCTTATCAGTCGGGCAAATCGACCGAGACCGCTATACACAGTCTAACAAGTAAAATTGAGAAGGCTTTAGACGTAAGGAAATAACTCTCTGCACATCGGTTGATATTACAGGAGCTTTTGATGATGCAACATTCAGATTAATTGAGAAAGGAATGGTCAGGAAAGGAATACACAGACTGATCATAACATGGATGCTCAATATGCTGAAAAATAGGACGATAATCTTTGAAATGGGGGCGAAGAGTTTAACTGTCAAGTAACCCAAAGGATGCCCTCAAGGAGGCGTTCTATCGCCGCTCCTATGGCTATTGGTCATTGACGAGCTCCTACAGTCTTTTAGTGACCTCGGACATGAAGTTCAGGGCTTTGCAGATGATCTGGTTATCATGGTAAGAGGCAAATTTGACTCTACCATATCCGATCGTATGCAACTAGTTCTTGACATCACTCGAGATTGGTGTGAAGAGAAAGGACTCTCGATTAATCCGTATAAAATAAACGTAGTACCCTTCACCAGAAGAAGGAAGATGAATCTAGAGACCCTTAAGTTAGGGGACACTGACTTAATATTATCTCAGGAAATTAAATACATAGGAGTAATTCTAGATAAAACTCTTACTTGGGAAAATCACTTATCATATGTAACTGGCAAAGCTCTAAGAGCAACTTATGCGTGCCAAAGACAGTATGGCAAAATATGGGATCTGCGACCAAAAATGATGGCTTGGTCGTACAGGACCGTAATAGTACCAATGACCACCTATGCATCTTTGGCATGGTGGCCAAAGGTAAATCAGGCGAAAGCTAAGATGATCCTCAATAAGATTCATCGAACAGCCATCCTAAACGTAAAGGGAGCAATGAAAACGTGCCCTACAGAAGCCCTAGCAATGCTTACTGGACTCACTTCATTACATATCACAATTAAAAGGACTGCGACTAGTGCCGCACTAAGGCTTCCTTATCTATGTTATGTTAAAGAGGGTAATCTGACAGGACACTCAAAGATTCTAGATAAAGTCTGGAACTCTTCATGCCTCAAGGTCTTTGACAAGATGAATAGAAAATTAGCTTTCTCCAGAGAATTCGAAGTTATCATTAGTGACCGATCCACCTGGAGAAACAATGAAATTAACTTAAAACAGGGCTCACAATTATGGTATACTGATGGATCCAAAACGATTATTCAAAACGGGAGCAGGAGTTATAGGACCGAATGTTTCTTTGGATGCCTTTGATAATTTGCTCTAGAGCATATTTTAAAATTTGCCACGACTTCATTTGTCATTTTTGTCATTTTTGGAAAATAATAATCTTGTGAAATCTGTTTCACATTCTCTTGTGCGGCTCTATGCGCAAGAATGTGCTCCACTTCCACTATTTCTCTTTGATCGCCGTTGTCGAACACATCCATCAGATATTTTCCTGAATACCAAAATTTTGTTATTAGAAAGAGTTTCACCAAATCGTGTTATGTGCATGCTAGGATGGGTAACTCGCAGTATATCGCATTTACTACATCTGCTTTGACATCTGCTTTTTCTGTCAAAATAGTTCTGTCTTTGAATTGAATAATGTGCCTATGTTTTCCAAAAACAGTGAATGTACGGCTTGAGGTGGTGTCTGCTTTTACTGATTTTAGGTAGAGTACTTTAAAATACATTGCTTTGCCCATACTTGACGATATATTTGAAATGCCAGGTATCGGGTATTTATCATCGATGGTCTTTGTATTTAGCTAACGAAAATTTATTACTAATCATTTCTTTCAATTACCTTGTTCAGCAACACCTTTCTTATCAATCGCTCATATTGTATTATTATATGGAGATCTAGATTCTCTAATAATGCCCTTATCCAAGAGCGTCCTTATTTCTTCATTCACAAAATCAGTCACACCTATTGGATATTGATATAACTTAAAATAAATAGGCTCGTTATCCTCTTTACGAATGGTTAGTACTATGTTGGTATTGTAAGATAATGATTCGTTGGGATCGGCGAAAACTTTCCATTTTGATTTGATCAATTTTTTTAAATTTTTCTTTTACTGTACTACTTTTGCATCGATGATTTTTCAAAAGTTTACATTCACCGTTTTAAGGAAATAAATTTCTGCAGTTCCATTGTCAAAAAAAATAGCCTTATTACTCAGGTATATCTCAGCGTTTACTAAGTTGAAGAGATCAAGGCCAATAATTCCGTCGAAGGTTGACAAATTAGGTAGTTCTCAAGTTCTTTCAAGGGTTGAGTATAGTTTTTTGATGCCTCTGTATCTATTAGAAGTCTTATATTTCTCCCCGCTATAGTCCGTTTTATATACGGTAGCAGGGATTCTCCCCTAAGAAATTAAAAGTATCAAAGTCAAATAATTCAGATTCTACAACTACACACTCATCTTTCGCTACTTCGAAATAATCGCGCGTATTTTTATCTTTCTCTCGTTTACTTTGAAAAATATAGTTTACTCTTTGTATTTTTGCTCCTGTTGTAACGACACAAATTTACACAGTAAATTTCCATGTTACATATAACAAGAACAAGCGAAAAAGAAAATCTGAGTGTCACCTAACCACTACCTCTACACATAGAAAAAATAAAAACACTCACGTGAATGAACTCACGTTCATTGCAGTAATAAATTTATCTAAAAAATATGAAATTGAATAAAAATATTTATTTATAAATCACATGGACATTACCTGCGATCCTCGGTTCCAGCGTGCCGCGGACATCGATGTATGCAATGTACAAAATCTTAAATATGCGGAAAAAAAATAAATTTCTTGTTACAATTTATGAATGGAAAAACTTGTATTAAAATTCTAAACACAACAACAAATAAACAATTACTACAGAAAACACATTTATTTATTTATAAATATATTTATGAAATAAATAAAATACAAAACAATTTAACATTCATTTTTGCACAGCTTTTATTTCTTTATACACGTAAAAACAAAACAAACTCCGACAATAACAAATCAACAAAACACGCCAACACCAGTTTTTTATTTTTATGAAATATTTTTGTCACATTTGGTTTTGAATAATATTAAATATATATAATTCATAATATATATCTAATGTACCTTGTTTTAAATGATTAAAATACATTATTTTAAATAATAAAGTGCTAATTAAAAATTGGTAATTACAAACACACTCGGAACTACGCGTAGTAAGTAAACAAAACCGCGGCGAAATAAAAGAAGAGGAAAAACATGCAAACATGAAAAGACACAAGAAGTACAAAATATAACACAAAAAGTTCAACTTTACGGCGAAGTTAACAACAGCAATTAATACCGGTGCGGTATATTCGGTATAAAAGAAGGAACATTTGATATGATAGGGGACTTGGTTTTTGACTAGTCTTCAACGGTGATGCACATTTTTTTTCGTTAGTTATTAAACAAAAGGAATAATTTAATTGAATTATAATTTATCATATGCTGAATAGCTTATTCAGTAATTATTTAATTACACTTTGTTATAATAAGTTTCTTTTATGAAGTAAATAAAATATATAATTAATATATATAATCAACGTTCTTTTCTTCTAAAACTACGTCTCAGCAAAAATATAAATATATTGTCTCGACCAGTGACGACGCGTGCCCTATTTGGAAGGGTGTGCGGCTCTTCTTTAATGTTTTTTTTACATGTACCACTTAAATTAAAATATATGAGATGTTTTATTAATAATAACCATATTATATTAGGCAACAATATATTCGCAATATTATATTAACAATTCATTAACAAAATAACATATTAAACAAATTAAATTAATAATTTATATATAAGTTTAATATTATATCAATATGGAAGAAACAAAACATTTCACATAATTCTCGTAACATCAAACCAACTTTTTTCAAACAAGAGAGTTTGTACTTAGAAACATACATGTTTGTGCAGTGATCAAACAAAATCGAAACCACTTGCAATGTGCGCACAAGTACCCCGCACCATAAGAACAGAAATTCGTGGGTGCTGCTGTTAAAAGGGGAGAGACGAAATGTGATAGAAATGTATGGTGAGATGAGCTGCACGCTTCAGCCGCTCATGCAACCACTTTGGCAAATCATAATGTTGGATTCGTATGCATGCAGTTGATATTCGAATAGAACAGAAAATTACTCTCATACAATTCTCACTATATAAATCTCTATCTCTGATATTACGAACGGGAGCACACGCACATTATTTTGTTCATATGCAACGTATGAATGTGCTGCCAACTTCTTTGCACACAAAGGGGAGAGACGAAATAAAATAGAAATGTTCTGTGATTTGAGCTGCAAATATATGAGCACACCTAACAAGTATAGCAGCAAAGAGTATATATACTCTATGATAGCAGCTAACAGAAGCAAATTGATTGAGTTTTCATAGACAATTATATTTAATTGTTTTTGCTAAAACTTTAAAAAATATATATGTATATGGAAATGTAATAATTAATAATAATTCTTGATGTGAAGATACCTAATAAATTTATATACCTATGTTATTTGACATTTTGCAAATTATGTTAGGGTGTTCACCGCACACCTCCGCACCTTAGAGCAATCGTCACTGGTCTCGACTCTGGACGACGGCTGAGGATATCCCAGCAAAAACTAAAGATTTTTGACAGTCACCCGAAAGTGTCGTTACACTGTATACTTTTTTTTTTTTTTAAACAAGGACTGAAAAGCATCGAAAGCCTAAGTCAGTGCGAAACTTTAATCCGCTAAAAACATATTCTCATGTCCGGACGGAGAATCCCTCCTGGAACTACCGTTAGCTATTACGTCAGAAAGGTGTCCTGAGCATTGGCTCAAATCAATAGTTATGTCGTCTGAGTTCGTAACTGTCCTATTTCTTGAGGTGAGACCTCACTTGTGGCGCGTTCGCTGGCATGACTTCGTTCAATGGCTCTAAATTCAGTCATGATCCTCGCAGCAACGGTTGATATCAATCGCCATATATCCGGCGAGTTAATCATTTTCAAAATTAAATTTCCCGGGCGAATGGGCTCGTCAGTAGCCTCACTTATCTCTGCTCTGACTTCATTAAAATGTGGACAAGAGAAGAGAACGTGGTTTGCATCCTCAACGACCCCTTCACAGCTAGGACAAAACGGATCTTTTTCGTGTTTGAAACGATGAAGATACGTTTAAAGACTTCATGTCCGGTTAGGATCTGAGTGAGATGGAAATCTACCTCACCATGTGTCCTGTGTACCCACACATCAAGATTTGGGATCGGGGTATATGTCCACCTCCTTTTCATCGATTCATTCCACCGTTGTTGCCAAGTAAGCATGGTAGTGCTTCGTGCCTCATCTTTCGGCAATCTACTGTACCAGATCTCTCGAAGTTCGTAGGCCAGCAGATCAAGCGGCGGCATGCCTGCTATAACACATGCAGCTTCGTCCGATACAGTGCGGAAAGCACTGATTACAGGTAGCGCGCTTAGCCGGTACGTGCTTTTTGCGCCTGCAGCGTATGATCTCGTTCGCATAGCAGAAACCCAAATGGGAGCTGCATACAATATTACCGAGCTGGTGACTCTCGCCAGGAGTTTACGCTTTGTGGGTCGAATACCCGAGGTGTTTGCCATGAGTCGTGACAGAACAACAGTGACTTTGGCCGCCTTCTCATTTACCGCCCTTAGATGGTCTCTAAAAGAAATCCTGGTGTCTATGAGAACACCCAGGTACCGCAGGGATGACTTCGAGGTAATTTCGAAACCACCGCTTGAAAGCGAGAAGACTTTCCGTTTTTTCCGAGTACTGAGTAACACTGCTTCCGTCTTTTGAACCACCAGTTGGAGTCCGTTTTCACAAAGCCAACTGGTTACCTTGTCAACAGCTGCTGAACACCGCTCTGTGATTTCCTCTATCGTTTTCGCAACGAAAACGATTGCAAGGTCATCAGCGTAGGCCACGCTTGTGCAATTCTCTGGAAGGATCACTTTAAGTACACCATCGTACATCGCATTCCACAGTGCAGAACCAAGTACGGAGCTTTGCGGAACACCACAAGTAACCGTGTACTGCTTGTTTCCATCGTCAGTCTGGACCTGAAGCCATCTACCACTAAAGTAGTTGTACACCATTCTCCTGAGGTACCATGGGACCCCAAATTCGTTGAGTGCTTGTGATATCTTCGACCAATTAGCTGTGTTGAAAGCGTTTTTGACATCTAGCGTCATCACCGCACAGTACTCTGTGGTATCACCTTTCCATCGTTCACCACTAGTGGCCTCGCGGGC